>NC_048278.1:33912551-34267551 GCF_009762535.1 Notolabrus celidotus
ATCCTAAAAAAATAGGGAATACTGGTAGATACTCTGTAGGATAGTACTCTCCCTGGGGTGTCGGTCAGAACACACTGGACAGGAGACAGGAGGGAGCTTTAACCGTTTAGTGAATATTCTCCTTGTACAGCACAACAGTACAGCAGACCCAATGAGGCCACAGAGGCCAACACATCAAATAAATACACAAACATAAGGGTGATGGTCACAATATGGACACTTAGGCTAGCATTACTGACCCTCTATAGTGTTAAATAATATGGTGATTCACTGATACATCCTTAACAATAAAATAAGCAATAAACAATAATCATTGATACAGAGATAATGATTCAGATGCTACCACTACAAGTATACTAATAATCATATCACTCTAATACCACTGCCACCAATTAACCATTAACACTTATAATGATAAATGAACAGAACAGGATCATATGGGTGATTCATAATATGAAGGGGGCAGAGAGCAGAGACGTCCACCCGATCAGTCTCGATCTCTATTACATATCCACTCAAAATACTGAGTTTAAGACGAAAACTAAAGACATGTTCTCTATCATTTTAGTTTATTTTAGTTAGTTTTGTAAACTCACAATACAGTTTCAGTTAGTTTTCGTTTTTTTGTGAAGCCTCGTTTTTATTTTTATTTCAGTTAACGAAAATGTTTTTTCACCTCTCGTTTTCGTTATTTCGTTAGTTTTCGTTAACTATAATAACCTTGCTTTATACATTGTCTATAATTGAGGTTTTCATCAACATAATCAAATGCTTGTGTTTGTGTGGGATTCCAGGTACCAACCGGGCCCTGCTCTGCAAGTCCAGCAGTGATGGACAGAACCAGGTCCTCCAGATCGGCCGACCTCACAGCACCGACAATGAAGACGAGCTGCAGAGACTGGCTGCACTGGGTGAGACAAGCAGACCCAGATATCTACTCAGACCCTCATGGATGTAGCTTCCTGGTTTCTTGGCTAGCAGGCATCAACTCACCTGATATCAATAAGAGCTCTTCTTGTACAGAAGTCTATGAGAAAATGAACTTGCTTCCCACATCATGTTTTACCTCAGGAAACACTTTCCTAACGAGTTCTAGGTCTTAATCTGTAGTTTCAATCTCTTTGGGCAGGACAGGTTTTTTGGGGTGTGTGGCTACCTGTCATTGACATTTTGATATCGCAGCATTTGGACTCAGGCATAGTAAGTTAGATCCTCCCCGTCTTCTATAAAAACATAGATAACTACAGACCGCCAATGGGTAGTGGTCTGTTCCAATTCCTGGGAAGTTTCTGAGTTATGGTTTGGTTATTTATTTATTTTTTAAAGTTATATTTTTGGCCTTTTGCCTTTATTTGAGAGGACAGCTGAAGAGAGACAGGAAATGTGGGGAGCAGAGAGTGGGGGCGGTATTAAAAAAAAACGGAGATGCGATTGTGAAAATTAATATTCGATTGTGGAAAAAAAACACATCGGCGGTTGCTTTGCGAGTGGGCACACTGCATGACGGGTCAGGGACAGGTCACAGGAGTCACACATGCACAGCGTGAAGCAGACGGCAGAGAGAAATCTTTCCGTCCCCGGATCCTCAGTGCGCTCTGAACGCGTCTTTTCCTCCGCTGGGAACATAGTGAATAAAAAGAGATCGGCACTGGCCTCTTCACATGTGGACTGTCTGATCTGCACTGGCCTCTTCACATGTGGACTGTCTGATCGGCACTGCCCTCTTCACATGTGGACTGTCTTGTGTTTTTGGCAAATAACCTGTCCGGCCTAAAGGCTGATTTATACTTCTGCGTTGAATCAACGGCGTAGCCTACGCCGGGGGTCCGCGTAGCTCCCGTACCTACGCCGAGGCCTACGCACGTAGCTGACGTGCACCTCCTCCAAAATGTAACTCCCCGTAGAGCCGACGCGGACCGCAAGCTCTGCGATTGGTCCGCTCGGCGGCTTTGTCTTTCCCGCATTTACAGCACTTCCGGGATCCCGGACATCGGCCGCACATCGGCCGTGTATTTCATCTCCTCCTCTCTATTCTTCATGTAATCATGTCTGTATGATAAACAGCAACATGTATCAGCTGTAGATTAACATAACACGCTCTGAATCTCTGTGGAAAAGTAAACAGAGATCGTAGCGGGACCGGAAGCAGGCGGCCGGCTATCAGAGAGACCACACTGCCCTCAGGCGTTTCAGCGGAGAATTGCTGCGCGACACAGACACACCGACGCTGCTGCGTAGGGGAGACGCAGAAGTATAAATCAGCCTTAAGACCCTACATTGGCAGTGGACTAAAAGAGACGTGAATCAGTGACACTGGGATAAAATGCAGTTTTTCCCCTTTTTTTTTCATACAAGCGCCAAGAATATAAGTGGACTACTCTTTCATTTTTAACTTTAACTTTAATTATTGTTAATAATATTTGCTTCAATCACTGATTGAAGCCTGCCTATATTAGGGACAAGAGTCGGGACCTTTAATTGCTCAAGTCTTGTTCTGCACTCACTCAGCGCATTGTGCACAGAGAGGGGGGCGAGCGAGCGAGCGAGCGAGCGAGAGGTCTTCAAAGTGTTACGGTATAGACCATTAGGTCATTTACTTGTTTTGTAATGTGTAGGTATGTTTTAGGCATGTTATATCTTAAATAAAAATACATATACAAGTAGTTATGTCTCCTTGTATTAGTTTGTCCACCTGTTATTGACATAATGCGCAAATATAGATATTCGAATGGTTCAAACCTATGGGATTTTTTTAGAGCGAATATTCAAATGTCATTTTGGAGCAATTTTGACAGCCCTATTACACATTGAAAATACCTTGGTATCAATCTGTTACATATTAGCAGTGATTTTACAATCCTGCAGTAGCACTTGAAATCCAGTGGTGGCGCCGTAGAGAGGATAGGATTACGACAACAACGCTTCCCAGAACGAGAGCAGACCGACGTAGAGTAAACACAGCAGAAAGCTAGCATTGTATAGCAACAAACTGAGTAGTTTAAAGAGTAACCATTAGTCCGCATAAAACAAGGACGTAGTCTCCATGACGTCACTACATGAGTAGCTTTTACCTTTTGGATGGAGCATAATGGGTGTAATGACCGTGCTTTTACAACATTTAATTCAGCCAGATGAAGCTGAAGAGAGCTTTTAGCTACTCTTAGATGATGTGGTGCTGATTTAGTGATGAAAAAATGCTTTCTGGATTCAGGAGGGACATGGTGTGAACACAGGAGATTGCATAGAAACTGACAGTTAAAGCTCATATGCACTTGTTAATATGTGTTCATTTATTTCATTATATATCTGTATCATCGCATTTTCTGTTAGATAGTTTCAAAGTGGTGAAAGTCAGGTTTGGATTCAGGTTTTGAGAAATACCTCTCAGGATTTGTTTGACCCTTCCTGTAAGTTTTCATTCACACCACAGTGAAACATGAGGTCACCACAGACGAATAGACCGTACCTTGTTGAAAACGTACATTCAGACGTTGTTACATTCCTCACATTCTGTGCAGCATACACAGATACACCCAGAGACACAGCCACTAGTGTATCCCAGCTGTTAAAGACACACATGCAGCCATCCATCCACGCTGGAAAGCACAGCTAATGGTCCAGTAATGAGGGCTGTGCATGTACCAGGAAATACATACATTGTGATTAGCTTTGCTGGGGAGGCATTAGGTGCAGTCTGGCACCTGTAATGAGTGTAATGGAGAATTAGCCGCATTGTTTAGCATCATTTCACACCACACAATTAGACGACGAGGCCGCCCTCTCTGTCTCTCTTTGCTCCTCTCTCTCCTGTTGGGAGTCTCATAATCATTCTGTTGTTCGGGGCCTTCTCTGAGTGATTTAAATGAAATGGCAGTCATTCCATTAACCCAGCTGAAGGTGACCTCTTCCCTCATATTTTCATGCATCCCACTCTCCTCCGCCCACTCCCACCTCCTGCTTCTCCTTATTGTTCTTGTCTCATTGCTTTATCCTCTCCATCCTCATACAGAACATCCCCACTCCTCCCCCCACACATTCCCTCTGAATATCATCATACTGCAATCCTCAAACTCATCTCCTCCCTCTCTGTCCTCCCTCTCTGCCTCTCAAACAGGCGTGGATTCATCCAGAGTGAAGCAGGCGGGGCAGATCGCTGGGCAGAGCAGCACCAGGAGGCTCGGGGACTACCGAGTCAAGTTCAACTACAATGAAATCGACTTACTCAGGTGGAGTCAGGACTCTGAGCTCTTCTTTTCTATTGTGGCGTTTTGCTTTTGTAAGCCATTTTTTATGTGTTTCTAAGAATAAGCTCTGTGCCATTCAGCTGAGTCAATATTGGCAACAATCGAACATTATAAACACGATCTCTGCCAGCAGGACTGAATTCTGAGTATTCACAGAGAGCTCCTTCCTATTCAGACCGGGTGAGCAGCCCAGTTTTTAATGCCACAGCCTTTTCATCCTATTTAATGTTGTTATTATTATTATGCAGTAAAAGCATTAATGTGGCAACTGTGTTAGATTTGGACCGGTCTGACTCAGAGGAGATTAATCTTATTGCAGGTTCCCATTGAAGACATCATCCCATTTTAATGCAGTTAAGAATGAAATAAGAAAAACCAACAAAAAACAGAAAAACTAAATTATATATATACATACATATATATTTTTAAGTTATGATTTTGGGGCATTTTTGCCTTTATTGGATAGGAAAGCTGGAGAGAGACAGGAAATGTGGGGAGTAGAGAGCAGGGGAAGACGTCCGGCAAATGGTCAAGGCCAGGAGTCAAATCTGGGAACACTGCAACAAAAACTATAGCCTCTATATATGGGGCATTCGCCGAAACCGCCAGGCCAACAGTGCCCCAAAACAAGAGAATATTAAAGCCTCTGGAAACATAAAAGGAATATTTAAAATCCACATAGAATATCAAAAGTAAATGTGTGATCAAACTTCAACAAAAATCTGAGTGAAAATAAACATCCATAACTATGAAAAAACTCTGTTCAAAAACAGCTTATTTTACAGGTCAGAGCATTTCTCTGTATGGACGTGGCCTAACTCTCTGATTGACAGTTCAAGAGAGAGTTCACATCCTGCATGTTTGAGCCGTCTGACTCTGAATCTAAAGACATAAAAACTCCAGGATCTGGAAATTATTCATTTCAAATGGTCTCTGAGTGCTGAGTCACAACATATTTCAGAATCAGGACTTCTATCATTTATTAGATTTATCACTCCGTAGTCTCCGGGGCTTCAGGACCATGGGACGCCCGGAGCAGAGGAGGCTGAAGTGTAGTATGTGCACGCAGAGGAGCTCGGCTCCGGGTTTCAGATGGAGCTGTTTGTACAAACTCTGAGCTGTTTAAGGACAGTTAGTGAACCGGTCCTGAGGGAAAGTTAGTGAACCGGTCCTGGGGAAAGTTAGTGAACCGGTCCTGAGGTAAAGTTAGAGGACCAGTCCTGAGGGAAAGTTAGTGAACAGGTCCTGGGGAAAGTTAGTGAACCGGTCCTGGGGACAGTTAGTGAACCGGTCCTGGGGATAGTTAGTGGACCAGTCCTGGGGAAAGTTAGTGAACCGGTCCTGGGGAAAGTTAGTGAACCGGTCCTGGGGAAAGTTAGTGAACCGGTCCTGGGGAAAGTTAGTGAACCGCTCCTGGGGATAGTTAGTGGACCAGTCCTGGTGAAAGTTAGTGAACCGGTCCTGGGGAAAGTTAGTGGACTGGTCCTGGGGAAAGTTAGTGAACCGTTCCTGGGGAAAGTTAGTGAACCGGTCCTGGGGAAAGGTAGTGAATTGGTCCTGAGGAAAAGTTAGTGAACCGGTCCTGGGGAAAGATAGTGAACCGGTCCTGGGAAAAGTTAGTGGACTGGTCCTGGGGAAAGATAGTGAACCGATCCTGGGGAAAGTTAGTGAAGCGGTCTGTATTTGTCCACAGGGGGCGCCAAAATCAACACAAACTGAAACAGTTCTTCACCAGGCTTAAAGTGAAGGGGGGCTGTGTTACACACTCGATGAGTCTAGATACAGACTGTTCATTCAGGCAGATTATTCTTCTCTCAGCAAGACAACAAACAAAGAGAACTCCCTGACTTCCTGACATGTTCAGCTTTCTGTTTTCAGTAACTGTGATACATGTAGAACTGAAGCAGTCGTTACAACATGTTGAAGTAGAACGTACCCTCAGCTCTACCTGGACTGTTCAGGCTCTGTCTCCACATTATGTTCTTTATTATCAGATCTGACTCTCCTCCAGCCTTTCCTTTACCACAGCTCAGCTCTTCAAATTCCATGATCCGGCCCCCCCCCCCCCCCCCCCCCCCCCCCTCTCTCTCTCTCACACTTCTCATTTCCTGCCCCCATCTGCGGTCCAGGCCAAAAGAATCAGGCTCAGATATCTACAAGTCATTCCGATCCTGATCCTCGATAAAACACACAAAAGGATCTTTATAGAATTTCCTCCCGAGTGCTTTCAAAGAGAGTGCAGGAAAACTCAATGTGGGCTACATAAAAACAATTCTTTGGATTTATGAAATTAGCCCGGTTTATTGTCTTTACACCGGGTGCACTTAGCACTCTCTCTCTCTCTTTGCCTCAGTTACTCCTCCTTTCTCTCTCTCCCTCCTCCAGTCTTGGCTTTTTATTCCTCCTCCTCTGTCTTTGATTGAAACGCATTCGCTAACATATCCATCTCCCCCTGTCCTCCTCCACCATCAGCGCGGCCAAGACAAGGCCGATCATCCCGGAGCCGGAGATTCATGGCAGCCAGTCTTTGGACAGCGTGACAGGCTTCTTGTTGCTGATGTCAGAAGGTCTCATCAATGCCCTTGAGTCTGCCCACGGAGCCGATCAGGCCAATCAGGTGAGCAGATCCAATCTGACGCCTGAAACCACATTCCTTTCACTTTTTTATGTATTCTTTCTTTTTTTAATCTCTTATTCATCTGTTTGTTTACTCTTTCTGTCCTTTTCCTTCCTCTTGTTCATCTTTCTCTACCCAAACAACCTCTTATCTCTTCTTCATCTAGGTCATCTTCCTGTTTCTAGTTTCGTTAACTCCTTCTTGCCTCTTTCTGCTCTCAGAGTCACTCCGGTTTCTCTTTTGCCTTTTTTGCTTCCTGTTTTCTGTCTTTTCATCCTCATGATCCTCTTTTGTTCTTTAACCTCAACTCTGATCTTTCTCTCTCTGACTCCCTTTCTCCTCTGCTCTCCATTGTAGGACATTGTTGCCATGGTAGCAGCAGAGTTGGCCCAGCAGACCAGTCTTGAAGCAGCGGCTCAGTCCGTGGTGGAGCGCGTCAAACGGCTGCACCACGACGTGTACGTGTCGGGCCGTCAGAGGGCGACTTACTGCTCCCGACACGAGGACATGACCCTGCTCATCCGCACGCTCAACTACCCGCTGGCCGACGGAGCGCTGACGCCCACTCAGGGTAGGACAGGGCATCCTGGATTTGGTTAAGGCAAACATGCTCGGGGCAAACCAAACTACCACACCGTTAAAGTTCCCTGTTAAAAAGTTTTCACTGAGAAACTTTTGAAGACTTAGAGGCATGAAGAAGAGGAGTGAGTCGGGTTCAACAGAGCTGTGAAAATCATTCAACTTCATATTCAGTGCTCCTTACCCTAAAGAAGAAACACAAAGCTTAAAGAATAACTAGGGATGCACCGATCCTACTTTTTAGGTCCCAATACCGATATCGATACCTTGGCTTTTTTTCATTGGGGATTCGTAGACAGGGACACATATTTCAGGTAGAGAACCATTAAAAAGTAGATTTTGTATGATATGTCACCTTTAAAGCCACACAAGAGGCAATTTAGGGTCCCATGCAATTTGGTGCAGGCATGGAGAAGTTGTTGGTTGTGCAGCTGCTGCAATAGTGCACCAGTAGTCGGTGGCGTCACCATGAACCAAATGTAGACGTTGAATGATTTTGGGCACATGAAGCAGTGTTGCACCAGCTTTTCCCAGAAGGTGGGACCTGATGTGTGCCCTGATTTCACTGAGTTTTGGGACACGTGAAAGCCTCTAAATTCTAAATTAATTTGTTGTTGAAGTAACTGTAATCCACACTGGGGTCCCAATAGTGTCCTCCTACAGTGTTTCAGAGCCCAGCCTCTAATTAAAACCATACTGACGTTTAAAAAAACACTGAAACTATTTTGGATCTGGTGTTGCATGTAAAGGCTTGGTTTCCCAGACACGGCTTTGTTTCATTCCATCCACCCTGCCCTGAAAACTTTACACCAGTGGTGGGACTCACTTCTAAAGAAACCTTGGAAAAACACAGAGTTTACCCACATGTGAGTCGGCAGCCTTCACAGAAAGAAATCAAAGATTTTTAAGAGGAGCCGCCAAGAATTCCACACCGAGCCAAAATAAAGTTCAGGCAGAAAACAAAAAAAAAATCCAATTTCTCCAAGTTCCCAAGGTGCCTATTTGATGCTGAGGCTGCACATTAGCTGCTCTGTGTTTTTCTTGATAATAGCGCTTGTGAAAAGTATTGAACACAACCCTCGCTGCTTTCTGACACTTTCATTAGAAAGCAGTGTGACAGCAGGGTTTAACTCACGGCTGGAACATCTTAAAGGGACTCTAAATCAATGAGACTTCATATATTCACGTGTTTGCTCTCTGTCCCTCTGACAGGAGGGCGTATCTACCCGGTGTCAGTGCCCTACTCAAACAGCCAGAGCACCAGTAAAACCAGCGTCACCCTCTCCCTGGTCATGCCCTCTCAAAGCACCCTCACCAACGGGACCAACACGGCCTCCACGCTGGAGGAAGGAACCCCCACACCGGGGTAAGTTTGTGTTCATGCTTCCATCCCTCCCTGTGTTTGTTTCAGCTTGTTTTCTATGTGGTGTGCATGCTCTGACTGCACTTAATCTCTTGTTTTCATGATGCAGATGTTGTGATCTAGCTTCATAAACTCCTCTTCCTCTCTTCTGTTGTGCTCGCTCGCTCTGTGGGAGCCTCATTTCGACTGCGCTCCTCCCTCCCTGCTGTTGAGTTTATTTTGGGTGTAATTTAGATAAGCAAGATTTATCAACTCGCTCATTCCTCCCCTTGCTATATTTATTTTAGGTAAGCTTGATTTTCACTCCCCTGCCTCCCTCCGCTGCTCTGCTTATTTATGTGTCAGCATGGATTCTACCTCCCCATTGTTCTGCCGCTGCGTGTGCTGCATCAACCCAGGGTTTCTTTCTCAGACGAGGAAAGACAGACGCATCGAGACTAGCAGCTGCAAAACTATTTCAACATTGAACTTTCCTGTAAAAGAATAATGGGATTGTTTTAATGGGATCAAATTAGTTTCACTCTGTGGGCCATTTCTCCCTCCGATACTTCCAGATTGTTCCGCTGTTAGAAACTTCACAGAAACACGGGGATGTCCAGGCAGGAGGGAGACTTCAGTATCAGATTAAGATGTTATACAACTCTTCAAAGTTACTACAGTGCAAGTTTTATCTTTCATCATGAAGATCAGAACAGTTCTGCATATAAATGACAAAGCAATTGGGAATGTGTGCTTTCATGCATCTCACTGGTCAGCACAGACTCTTACTGGACTTCTCCTTGCATCAAATGAAGTCTAGTTAAACTTCTGTTCCTGCAGCCCCCCTGTCAGGCCTCCTCTGTATTGTTCTGGTCCAGGCTCAATCCAGTCTCGGTCCTTATGTCCTTCAACACTCTTCAAGAGGCCCAGTTCTGCTACAGTATCACGTTCCTCCTCCATTTAGCGTGGAGCTGTTTTAACTGGGACAATGTCACGCTGGCTGAAAAGGAGACACTGTTGCCAAAAGTGGTAACTGTGTGATTATGAACTTTGGATTTCTCAGCATTTGGAACAAAAAGGGTAAAATAAGAACAGCAAATTAGGTTTTTTTCAAGGGTGAGTGCTGTTGAAATGAATGATAACAAACAGCGGCTGTATTTGAGAAAGCCTCCTCTGCCTCGTTGAGTGCATAGACTGTATAATTAACGGACGTAGTATCTGTGAGGTCACCCATCTGTTTCTGAAGCGCTGTTTTGAGGCCAATCATCGGCGGGAGCCATATTGAAAATGTTGAACTCCACCTAACTTCTGTTGAGCGAGTGTGAAGTAAAGAGGTGGACTTTGAGCCTCTTAGACAACAGCTACAGTGTTCCTGCCTGTCAATCAAGTCAGCTGTGCATCTCATAATGGAAAACTCGTAATCTTAATTAGGGCTGGGCGATAAAACGATAAAGATAATTATCGTGATATAATTTTTCTCAATATAAATATAACAAATGTAGGAAAAAACGTTGATATATTAAAACCTGTAATTACAACCCCCAACCACTGGAAAGGGTTAGTGTGTCTTAAACACTAGTTCCCACCCAACAATAAACAGAAGAAGAAGTCGGCATGGAACAGCCAATCATGTCGCAGGGTAAGATGTAGGCAGGCTTAAAGACGTTCCTAGCAGAATGTAAAGGAAAAAAGGAAATGCAAAACCTAGCAGCTCAAAGCAGAGTGAAAACATGCTCCACAAGAAAGGCCACTAAACTTTATTAGTGAAGATAATTTGGCAATTTACTAGACGACTAAATCCCAGATACAAGCTAACAAACCGCCTGGTTCCTTCAACAGGAGAAAACATTCTGCCTTTAAAATAGGGATGCTCCGATCGATCGGCCACCAATCATTATCGGTACGTGATCGACGAATGCCGATCAATGCCTTTCATTGCCGATCACAAAAAACCATCACCTGTAGCTCATACTTTGCAGCCTGCAGCCTGAAGAGGACCTGTGTGTAATATGCCCCCCTTCCCCTTTCCTTCACACTGCGCAGGCGCGCAGCGGCAAACCACAACAAACATGTCTGCCGTGTGGAACTTTTACACAGTCTGTGAGAGTGATGTAAAGTTTGCATCCTGCAACACATGCGACGAAAAAATACCTCGCAGGGGAAGCACGTTAAAAAAGCCTCAACACAACCAATTTAATAAGACATTTAAAGAGCAAACACTTGGTGGAGTATGGTGAGGTTTTGAGGCTCACGGCAGTGAATGAAAAGAAGACAGCCGGAGCAGCATCAGTCAGACGGCAGCTAACACAGCCCACGGTGGCAACACTCGCCCGTATGAGCGTGACAGTCAGAAGGCTAAGCAAATAACCCGAAAAATAATTGCATCGGGCGAGATGAGCCTTTCTCAGTGGTGGAAGACACCGGGTTCCGCCGACTGCTCTCTCACTTGGAGCCCCGCTACGTGCCACCGGGACGTAAATAATTCACAGACGTAGAGCTGCCAGAGCTCCACCAGACAGTGTACTCTCACATCGAACGTCTCCCTAAAGAAGGAATCCCATTCTCTGTAAGTTTCACGAGTTTCAAACATGGCATATTCCGAAAGACAAACTTGTGAGACATATTGTCTTTTATTTATTTGACTTTCTGTACTATTTAGCCTGTTGAGAGCCTTAATGTTTCCAATCTGTTAAAGATTGGGTTACTGATAGCAGGTACGTGTAAGTGTCTCTCAGTTGTCCTTTTTGACTGAATAGTTGCTGCATTGTGCCTGCAACGTTTCAGTATTTTTTCTCTTGAAGAAGTTTGTAAAAAGATGTTTTTTTTCTAAATTAAGGTGATTTTATTGTTCCTTTTTTCCCTAGATCATGTAGCACTCACCATAACTAAATTGAAAAATGTACAGAAAATCCATGTGATCGGTATCGGTGATCGGCAGTGATCGGCACTCATGGCTGATCGGTATAGGAATCGGCAGCATAAAACCTGATCGGAGCATCCCTACTTTAAAATGATATTAAAGAAGAATTTGATATTCCTCGTGAAAATTATCGCGAAAATTATCGCAAAAAAAAAAAGATGATATGGTGTTGTAATAATAAAAAATTCACCCCAGTACAGTGTGTTGATCGAGTAATGAGCTATCCAGACTAAACTCGTCTTTTTGTACCAGGCTGTAAACATGTTTATTTCTGCTGTAAAGATCGTCTTTTTGAATTGGTGTGTATGTGGTTTCCAGTACTTCCGGAGCCAGCCTCAAGTGGACACTTGATGAACTGCAGTTTTTAACTCTCCCCAATTGGCTTTAATTCCTGCAGCTGGATGTTGCCGCTTGGTTGAGCGTCAAAATTGCAGACAACTTCAGATGTCCTCTAAGGCTGATTTATACTTCTGCGTCTCCCCTACGCATCAGGGGCTGACGCGGACATGAGCCGCACATACTTCTGCATCGGTGTGTCCGTGACAAGCAGCAATTCTCTTGAGGGCAGTGTGGTCTCTCTGATAGTCCGGTCGCCTGTTTCCTGGCCCGCTACGATCTCTGTTTACTTTTCCACAGAGTTTCAGAGCGTGTTATGTTAATCTACAGCTGATACATGTTACTGTTTATCATACAGACATGATTACATGAAGAATAGAGAGGAGGAGATGAAATACACGGCCGATGAGTGGGGATCCCGGAAGTGCTGTAAATGCAGGAAATACATTGACACCGATCGGACCAATCACAGGGCTTGTGGTCCGCATTGATTCGACATGTAGTTCCATTTCAGAGGAGGTGCGAGTCAGCTACGTGTGTAGGCCTCTGCGTCGGCACAGGAGCTACGCGGACACCCGGCGTAGGCTACCTCATCTATTTGATGCAGAAGTATAAATCAGGCTTTAGTGGTGATGTTTTGGAGATAGCTTTTTAAAGGCGGCCAACAGCCAATCACTTGTTAGATTTAGCATTTGGCCAAAATGTATTTTTCAAAGATTATTCATTCAGAACATTGAGATCATTTCCTTTAATTTGCAGGAACTAAAAGGACAGACGTTTTCTCATTAATCTGCTCAATTACCAAATCAAGAAGCACTTCTGTTTCCATGGACAGAAGTTTGTTCCAGTGTTGTATTTCAGTAACAGAGTGCAACACCTTTAGCTGACTTAGCAACATGCACACAAGAAACCATCTCTCTCTTTATGGATGATCTCACCGTATAAAGGATAAAGTGTGATCTAGATAATCTCTTGGAGGAGAGTGAAAGGTCAAACTCTGATAAGTGTGTGAATAATGGCTGAGTCTTGAATCGAGCAGATACTGTGGTCAGCAGAGTGCTCTAAGTGGCCCATAATCTCAAAGAAGCACTCAGCAGCCATCAGTGTTCTTTCTCCACTAAGTGATGTTTCTTTTTAAAGGACGCTTGAGTTATAGACGGCATGCCACCTGAATGCACCTGCTTGAGTCTACCTGTAGCTTAACAGACCTGAACACTCTGCTGTATTCTATTTCCAGCACGTGCACACTGTTCCTCCTCTGTTCTCACCTCTTCCTGCTTCTCATCGTCTGACTCACGTCTTTGTTCTCTTCCTCACGGCCCTGCCTCGCCGATATCTCTCCTTCGTCCTTCCGCTCCGTCCTTCCCTCTCCTTTCTGCTCCTTTAGCACGTTCAATCCCGCAACCTGCCAGCCGCCCGTCAACATCCTGCAGCCTATAATCGAAGTCCCTTTCTCCCCCTTCTCTCCTCTATACCCTCTCCCTCTCTCCTCCTCCCTCTTCTCTCTCTCCACCACCCCTCCACCTCCCCGCCCTCTCCCTTTCTCCACCTCTCTCCAATGTCTCTCCACCTGGGACACGGGTCCACCCCTCTCCTTGGACTCCCTTGCTCCCTCTTCCTCGTCCTCTATCCCCACCCTCATTCCTGCTCCCTCCTCTTCCTCCTCTTCCTCCACCCTCCCCAACCAACCACCATCATCCTCTTCTTCCTCCTTCTCCTCCTCCTCCACTCTCTCCAGCAGTCAGAGCCCCACAGCCACCCTCCAGTCCACCAACACGCAGACGCAGAGCTCCAGCTCCAGCTCGGGGGACGGGAGCCTCTTCCGCCAGAGGGGAAGTCAAGCGGCTCAGCCCGACGAGACGGGCCGGGTCCCGCCTTACGTGGACTTCAGTCAGTTTTACCGCCTGTGGGGGAGTGACCACAATGACGGCCAGAGCACGCAGGGGGGACTGGGACCACAGTGAGGAGGATGAGGAAGGGTACTGGGTGCAGGTTTGAAATGGATGGACTCCTGGCAGTGAGGACAAAGACTTTGAGAAGAGGGTTTGAATTAAAGAGAGAATGCTTTTAATGTATCATAACTGAAAAAGAGGAGACCTAAAGGCGCATGGGGGACTCATGGGAGGACGGACTTGGGGGTTTTAAGGTCTTGCTATGAAAAGGTGGGTGAAGGCAGAATGCAAAGAACATCCTTGAAGCACCATCATCACGTTAATCTTCTGAAAGAGATGCTGGTCATGAGTGATTGTGAATACATGTAATCCAGACCGTAGCTGTTATTGTCACATGTAACGTTGTGTATCTGCAAACAGGACTCTCGTAGACTCCAGGGTTTGTAGACTTGTGAATGATAACACACTGTAAGGCCTTATAATGAATGAACGGGTTTGAAAGTACTTTTTTTATTTGTAATGAAAGTATATATCCAAACGAGTCCGTTGCTTCTCTGGGAGTCTCTTTGTGTTCACACTCACAGCTCTTGATAGTTGAGATTTTCTTTCAGATTGAAGTCTTCATTTTCACCGGAGACCCCATTTGTTGGGCAAGACAACCTCTGCTGCGATCTCTCATAAGATGAATGAGATTAATCCACACCTATGCTGAATGGCGGAGGTGTTCGTGCCAGCCAGGAGAGGCAGCAACTCACGAGTGATTCATCAGAAAAGGAGCTCCTCAGCTGTGGTTTCGTCAAGCTTGTGTTTTTTATCCACATTTTAAAGGCCTGTTTATAAAGGCACTCTTACACAGGACTTGTCCGGTCCGTCTTGTGCATGAATGGAGAGAGATGTCTGTGTGATGGGGCTGCCAATGGGCGGGCGCTTCTTCTGCCCAATTTCCAAGCTTTGTCCATACCGGGACCTAGCTACTGCCACCTCCAAGATCTGCTTATTTAAATACTTGAACTATCAAACGGTCAGCCTCTAACACGGGGACTTCGCAGTTGTTGTTTAGGCCCGTTCTGATCTGCTGAGCAAATATTGCATGCTTCATGGATAGAAGACGATGCATCTGAAATGCATTCAAGGTTGCTACATGGTGACTCAAGAGACAATAAGATAATTGCTGAAAATACTGGTCCCAACGGAGTGCATCTGAGGCGCCGGTTATATCTATCAATCAATCAATCTTTATTTATATAGCGCCAAATCCCAACAAACGTTACCTCAAGACGCTTTTCCAAACAGAGCAGGTCTAGACCGTACTCTATGTTCTAATATTAACATAGACCCAACATCAAGACAGGATCAGATCCAGTCCCATCTTACAGACAGGACTCAGTCTGATCTCATCTTAATCCACCATGAGCAGAGCACTTTGCAGAATTTAGCAAGTTACAGTGGCAAGGACAAACTTCCTTTAACAGGCAGAAACCTCCAGCAGGACCAGACTCATGTTAGACACACATCTGCTGAGTTGGCAAATCTTTTTAACATGGATTTTAGAATTTAACTAAGAATCCAAAACTGTCTCCATATACTTCACCTCAGTTATTTGTTCAGTTAGTTCACCTTTAATCCTGACATTCAGAAGTGCTGTTGGTAACTACAGCTATTTATTTCACGTGGGACAAAATAAGCAACAGTCCAAAGGGGGGACTGATACTGACACAACCAGAAAGTCCCTTAAAAAAACCTCAACCAATGATGAAACAAGATTATAAACCAGGTAATTTCTGCACTATAATATTTACTTATATATTATATATACTAAACTATAACGCAATAGTTGTCACACCATTTCCCTCTATTAAAAAAATTAACTTCTTCAACCTTAGACATCACACTTAGCCTCATTGCAAGTACTGTTATATGAGGATACATACCACTCAGCCCTACACAGGTTGTTTCAGCCACAACCAGCCAATGAGCAAATGTTTCACCCACTCTACATTCTCAACTCAACTCAACTCAACTTTATTATTTATAAAGAAAATCATAAAATCAATAAGAACAATAAGATAAAAAAAGTTGAACAATAAAAATAAAAATAAAAAGGCACTGAAACAAGAGCAGGGTCTCATGCTGAGTCGAAATCCAGGGAATAAAAATGGGTTTTAAGACGAGTTTTAAAAGTGGACAGTGAGGGGGCTTGTCTGACGGCTAAAGGAAGATCGTTCCACAGTTTGGGAGCAGCGACAGAAAAAGCCCTATCCCCCCCCCCTGAGCTTCCGCTTGGACCTCGGTACCTCCAGGAGCAGCTGATCAGCTGACCTGAGTTACCGAGCAGGGGCGTAGAGATGGATCAGCTCAGAGAGGTAGGGCGGGGCGAGACCATTTAAAGATTTAAAAACAAATAAAAGAATGGGCGTCATGTGCTCCCTTTTACGTGCTCCAATTTAAAGGCGAGTGGCTGCATTCTGGACCAACTGGAGACGTGCGAGGGAGGACTGACTGATTCCTAAATAAAGTGCATTGCAGTAATCCAGCCGGGATGTGACAAAGGCATGGATTACTGTTTCAAAGTGCTGTCGTGCAAGGAAAGGCTTCACCTTTGCCAGCTGCCTAATGTGAAAAAAGCTGGACTTTACTATAGAGCTGATCTGCTGATCCATCTTAAAATCACTGTCAAGCTTAAAACCCAAGTTTGAGACTTTCGACTTAAAATAGACGGCCAAAGGGCCCAGATCAACCGGAGGGAGTTCACAAGGGCCACTGGGACCAAACACCATTACTTCTGTCTTTTTTTTTTTTCATTCAGCCTGGAAGATTTCCCTGAACATGCATGATCACATTTCTAAAGTCAGAAAGGAAACTAATGTGCTGGGATGCACTCACAGAATGTTATTGCACTGAATGCCCCCTTTCACAGAAGTGACAGCACCAAACATGGCACTGCAGGTACATATTAAAATGACTAAAATGCGGAATCTTTGAACAGTCACTGTGGAGTCAAAGTGAGGATGGATCTCATATCTTCTAAGAGGATTTTTGTAATTCGATTTCAAGGCTAGGAGTCGCTGAGTTTAGACGCCATGAATAGAAAAAGAAAATCCAACAAATGAAACATTTGACTGACTTTCTCTGATCCTAATGAAGCTGAACCTGGAGGATTTCAAGGATCACCGATGAAACGATGTGAGTGACGAGCTCCTGCTCCAGAAGACAATGAGATGAGCGAGAGGTGACTGACTGGAGGCTGCTCTCGATCAAGTGCGTCATAGCCACAGTGTTCGAGACCTTGACTGTGAAGTGTGGTCGGCTCTTTCAGCACGATGAGGAAGAGGATGCTTCAGCAGCGTGACAATGATGGATGAGAAGTACAGAGCACCAGCTACCTGTGATCAGGATTCACTGAGGTTGAGAAATGCATGATGAAGAGAGGGGAGGGTCGATGAGGAGACACTCACTCATCGCTTTATGATTTCACTTTTACAAACAGGAGGTCGAGACCACTCTATGTCAAACTATGAACAGAGACCCAACACCAAGCCCTTAATCCACCATGAGCATTGCACCTCGCAGTATTTAGCAATAGTTACAGCAGCGAGGAAAAACTTCCTTTTAACAGGCAGAAACCTCGAGCAGGACCAGACTCATGTTAGACACACATCTGCCTCAACTGAGTTGGGTGTGCAAAGAGGGATAGAGGAGAATAAGAGAGAGAGGGAGAGGTGATAGTGATGAGATGAGTAGTAGTAGCTGTCGCCGCTGGAGTCCAGTACGTCCGTATCAGCTGGAGTCTGGAACGTCCACAGCAGCTCAGAGGAATCTACGAGACAATGGAGCTCAGGGACTCCAGAAAGGTCTAGTTAGTAACTTTAATGGGACAGGCGAGGTTAAAGTAAGTGATGAGGGGGTTGGGGGGAAGGGTGTGAGATAGGATCCCAGTGTGTCAGTGCGTGAGTTCCCCCGGCAGTCTAAGCCTTTAGCAGCATAACTATACCGTGTTCCTACATTATATGCAAGTTGCATTTTTGTGAATATTTTAAAAACTAGGTTAACAGTTGTTTTCAAATCGCCTCATGAACTGGCCTCCCTGCTCATTTGATCTCAACCAGACTGAGAACTTGTGGTCAATAATAAAGAAGATCATTTACAGTAATGGCAAGAAATACAGCTCAAAAGAGCCTCTTTGGAAAGCCATACAAGGTACAGCTCACAGTGTCAGCAGAGAAGTCAGAAACTAAATCAGTTTACAGTGACCTCTGACCCTCACTGGGAGAAAAGGAGGTTATGTTGGACATTTGAGAAACACTTTAGATTTGAAATGTTTCAAAGACATGACCAGTTTTATTTTGTATACAAATGTAAAGAAAACTGTTGTTTTTGTTGAAGTTTGAATACAGTTGTAGTAAATATTATTATTTTAAATCAATAGAACATTAAAAATGGTGCCTAGTTTTTAATTTTTACAAGTTATAAGCTCTTATCACCAATTTGCATAATAATTTGGAACACAGTGTAAGAGCTGGTCCAAGCCTGAGCAAGCTTGCAGTACTTTGTTAAAATGTAAGTAAAAAAAAATCCACACATTTGATTTAGTGCGTTTTTGAAAATAATGAGTTCATTTCAGTCATTTTCTTGAGAATATGACCCCACGTTAGTTAACCATAGGTCATATATCTAGAGTTGCAAGAGCACAAAACTAACATAGAAACAGGCTTCAGGGCAATAGTTGACCTATCACAGTGACCAGGCTGATGTTGTTTTTCTGGATCTTCAGAAAATGTTGCTGTTACCGTGAGAAAACAGGTTCATATATCTCTAAAAACATAAGATGAATTTATACAAAAGGAAGGAACCTACGAGACAAGGGAGCTCAGGGACTCCAGAAAGGTCTATGGTTAGTAACTTTAATGGGACAGGTAGAGTTAAAGTAAGTGATGAGGGGGTTGGGGGGGGAAGGGGGTGAGATAGGATCCTAGTGTGTCAGTGAGCCAGTTCCCCTGGCAGTCTAAAGGCTGATTTATACTTCTGCGTCTCCCCTACGCAGCAGGGGCTGACGCAGACATGAGCACCACATACTTGTGCGTTGGTGTGTCCGTGTCGTGCAGCAATTCTCCGCCGAAACGCCTGAGGGCAGTGCGGTCTCTCTGATAGCCGGCCGCCTGCTTCCGGCCCCGCTACGATCTCTGTTTACTTTTCCACATCGATTCAGAGCGTGTTATGTTAATCTACAGCTGATACATGTTGCTGTTTATCATACAGACATGATTACATGAAGAATAGAGAGGAGGAGATGAAATACACGGCCGATGTGCGGCCGATGTCCGGGATCCCGGAAGTGCTGTAAATGCGGGAAAGACAAAGCTGCCGAGCGGACCAATCACAGAGCTTGCGGTCCGCGTCGGTTCTACGGGGATCTACATTTTGGAGGAGGTGCACGTCAGCTACGTGCGTAGGCCTCGGCGTAGGTACGGGAGCTACGCGGACCCCCGGCGTAGGGTACGCCGTCGATTCAACGCAGAAGTATAAATCAGCCTTAAGCCTATGGCAGCATAACTAAGAGCTGGTCTAAGCCTGATCCATCTCTAACTATAAGCTTCATCAAAAAGGAAAGTTTGAAGCCTGAGCACCTCCTTCAAATGATCTGAAGTTTCAAATTTAAATTAAATACCTTCTTTTTATGCCAATTTTTTTTACATCATTTCAACTTCAGGGTTGCTTTAGACAAGACTTTAATATCAGCTTCTTCTTAACTGTGAGGTTTGTATTTCAGAATTACTTCTCAGGAGGAAGACAGAGATTTTCCAGCTGAGAAAACAAATTTATCCTGCAGCCTGTAACAGGCATTCAAATATACCAGCTGTGACTGCATGGCATTCAGATGTATTCAGGTAACTGATTGTGAAAGATGAAATTGCATCTTTGTCCTACCTACCACGAAAGCAGGGCTGACACTAGAGAGTCAGAGGGAACAAAGTAGCTGCATGAAATTACATTGTATGCTTCTGGCTGGTAGAAACACACATACAGTATATATTTCTACAAGGAGGAGCAGTAGCAGGAGTCACTATCCGTTGTTATTTCTAAAGACCCATCGTTTTGAAAGTGAGGAGTTAATCTCGTTCCATAAATTAACTTCACACTGTTATGAAACCTTAATTGGCTTAATCAGGCCTGTAATTAGAAACACACACACAAAAGTAATAAACGTGGGCTAAATGATCTCCCATTAAACCATCAAATCACCAGTTGGAGCGGCACTGTAACACGCACACTAGTTTGGTATCAAAGCAGACCGAGCATGTTACTAATTGCTCATTTTGGAGCTAATTGGTGTTTTCCTGCTGCTAAGGCCGTGACCCCGCTCGTGATAAGTGGGTTCAATTACCTTTATTGCTCCTCGTAGAAGATGAAGGGAAATAAAAGAAGTCAGGTGAAGGATGGAGATGGCGTCATGATTGCAATGCACTACATGTTTCCTCCATTAGTTTTAAAGGGAGGCTACAACATGCACACATTAAATGTTATCAGTAATTGCTGCGTCCAAACTACCATCCCGTGTTCTGTTATCTTAGATGCTTTGTATTGATCTGCTGCATGCTGGGAGATGAACAGCACTGCCCTGCTACAGTAAGTGTATTCCACAGGCATACTGTGTACATGTGTTGCTGTGATGGATTGTCTTGGTGGGAGCTCGGTGTTAAGCACCGTGGTCTGAATGTTGAGGATCCCAGGAGCATGTTCCAGGGCGGAGGACATTGAACAAGTCTTTTTTTCACTTACACATAAAAAACTAGAGTCTGACAGAGGGACAATGTGCAAACACTCAGCTAGGAAATGAAAAAATCTGCTTTGCATATACAAAACAGGCTTTATAGATGTTGCAGAAACTACATTATTCAAAAGAAGGCTGCATAAAGACGGTGCAGGGAAAAAACTGTGTGTGGTATTTTGTTAAAATGCAAGTAAAAAATACCAAACAAATTTGATATACTACGTTTTTGGAAATAATGAGTTCATTTCAGTCATATCCTTGAGACTATGACATGACTATGTCATATTTGTAGAGTTGCAAGAGCTCAAAACATACATAGAAATAGGCTTAAAGGCGATAGTTGACTTTTCACAATGACCAGGCTGTTGTTGTTTTTCTGGATCTTCAGATAATGATGCTGTTACCATAAGAAACAGGTTTATATATCTCCAAAAAATAAGATGAATTCATGTAAATAAGTCTAGATCTTAAAGGTACAGTGTGTAGTTCTTCTGCATGTAGTCAAACAGACTTGTCAGAAATGGACTATACTATCATAAGTATGGTTAAATTACTGTATAATCACCTGAATATATAAAAATCATCATCTTTTTGTTAATTCAGAACAAGCCTTTAATATCAACATAGGCGTGCATCCCCCTTCCACAGAAGCCGCCATCTTGACCCACCATGTTTCTAACATATCCGTTTTTGTATTCAGAAATGGGGCAGCGTGAAATGCACCCAAGTGGACGACAAAGAAGAAGAAAGTGGTTGTTGTTGTTGTTGTGCACAAATAATCTGTATTAGTAGAGGTTTTTGATGGTAAAACTTCAAAAATGAAGGATCATACTTATCATGTAAACAGGAGCTTCTTGCCCTTAGAAGCCACTGTCGCTTTACTGACAGGGGGCGTGAGTAACACATGACTTCCACCAAATCCAGGTCCAGTCCGTCTCCAATCCGCTGCAGTCCAGCTCCGTGCTCTCTCATCCGTCAACACCCACCGGTGTTTTCAGGCCACAGCACAGAGCAGGACCGCCGTACAGCTGGAGTCATGTGACCGAGGTTTTCCTGCAGCAATCACTGAATCAAGGATTCTCCTCCTCCTCCTCTCCTCATCCATGTTGTCTTCATGGTCCTCTGAAAACCTCTGACCTGTTGACTCCAGGCCTGGCTCCGCTCATCATGACTTTGGTTTGTTGTTGTAGTTAAGTGAAATACGATCTGGTGATAACACAGAGTGTTTTATTCTGAAAATTAACCGGATGTTTTCCTTTTGTTTTGGTGAAACCTGACTTCCTGTCCCGCTCCATCTGCTCTGTTGAGATTGATGCGTCGTGCTCTGGCATCCAGCAACAATAGAAGTCTTGTGTATCTGATCCGGAGGGCTCAGACCTGCCGGAAGAGAGACGCAGCCGGAACGCAACGGAGTGGATCCAGTGGAAGTTAACACATTGACTAGAATAGAAACCGATCAGATCTGGGGCTGTGACGGATCAGAGACAGACCGGACACAGATCTGGTGGAATTTGGCTGTTAGGGAGCATTTTAATCCAGAATCTGACTGCTACATATTGCTCAATATTCATATATATATATATATATTTCCACACTGTACCTTTAAAGAAACAAGTGAAATTGATTTATTGTCATGAGAATTCCAGCGTTGTTATCTTTAAACCACAGTACATGTAAAGATGCTGAGAAAACAATCGTGAAGTGAAAGTAATCACAGAAAATGTAATAAATAAAATGCATGTCTGCTTATAGGGTCTCTCCAAATCTACACAAACCTGAAAACAACAAGAAGTGATTGCTCAACAGTTACTGCTGGATTAATTTGTAAATAAGTGACCAGGTAGTGTGCCTGCAACAAAATGTACATGAATGATTAACTTATCAGCTGCTTACAGTAGTGTATAAATATCTGTGAGATAAGGTGAATGTGATTTATAGTTTAAAAACACCCTTACAGTGTTTCTTAAAGGTGCTTTATGAGTGTAGTGCATTTACTGTACTGTATGATTCATTATGAGTTAAATGGATGTAACGTATAAAAAGATGCCACCCACGCCTCAGAATATAAATCCGACCGTTGAAAAACAGGAAACCAAAGGTTGATCTTTACAGAGAGGAGTCAGTTAGCTGTGCACACCCTGTTCACTGTGTTAAAGGTGATATGTCTGTAATCACTAACAGGAATGATAACAATGTATGAACATAAAAAAATCAAGTTATCCTTTGTTCACCTTGTCTTTATTAGTCGAGCATGTCATCGCTTGTCAGAGTGACAGCTAAGATCAGTGGGAGGAGAGGTATTCAGAGTAATGATACCTGTATGTCAGCATGCTGAAGCAGCAGCACCTTGATATATTCAAACTTTTAGTCCTCATTCTGCAGCTTAAGGCTTTCATCATTAATATATTATTGGCTACTTTTTTGTTTTACTGTGCAAGGAGCAAAGACTTTAAATCAGGGGTGTCAAACTCATTTAAGTTCAGGGGCCACATACAGCCCAGTTTGATCTCAAGTGGGCCCGACTAGCAAAGTCATCGTCTATAAACAAGGTTTCAAGATGCTAATCTCTTCATTCAATCAATCAATCTTTATTTGTTTAGCACCAAATCCCAACAAATGTTATCTTTCCTCTTTCCAAACAGAGCAGGTCTAGACAGTACTCTATGTTCTATTATTAACAAAGACCCAACATCAAGGCAGGATAAGATCCAGTCTCATCTTACAGGCAGGACTCAGTCTGATCTCATCTTAATCCACCATGAGCAGAGCACTTTGCAGCATTTAGCAAGTTACAGTGGCAAGGACAAACTTCCTTTAACAGGCAGAAATCTCCAGCAGGACCAGACTCATGTTAGACACACATCTGCTGAGACCGTGTTGGAGAGAGGGATAGAGGGAGATGAAGAGAGAGAGAGATGATAGTGTAGAGACAGATAGCAGTAGTTGTAGCAGCTGGAGTCTGGAACGCTTACGGCAGCAGTCCATTTACGGCAGTGGCTCAGGAACCTACGAGACAAGGGAGCTCAGGGACTCGGGACTGAAAAACTGTCATGTTATGTAGTTATGAGCTTGACCTGATCTTAGAGCAGCAGCATTTTTTTGTTCATATTTTCCAACATATTTCAGGTTTTGCTCGTCTGGAGGAAGTCCTCAGCTTCCTTAACAGAGTGTAAATAGAAGAATAGAACAATATGAACAAAAATGTTACCATCTGATGCATTGTAAGCTAACTCCGGTACAATGCACCAAATGGTAACATTAGTGCTCATATTATACATGGTCCCTTTGTCCATCCATCCATCTTCTTCCGCTTATTCGGGTCCGGGTCGCGGGGGCAGCAGTCTCAGCAGGGAAGCCCAGTACACTCCTCTCCCCGGCCACTTCCACCAGCTCTTCTGGGAGGATACCGAGGCGCTCCCAGGCCAGCTGAGAGACATAGTCTCGCCAGCGTGTCCTGGGCCTTCCCCGTGGCCTCCTCCCAGTCGGACATGCCCGAAACACCTCCCCAGGGAGACGCCCGGGAGGCATCCTAACCAGATGCCCGAACCACCTCATCTGGCTCCTCTCGACCCGGAGGAGCAGCGGCTCTACTTTGAGCCTCTTCCGGATGTCTGAGCTCCTGACCCCTGTATTTATTTGTAAATAAATCAAATAAATACAATTAAATTCAATATCATAGTCTAACTTTAATCTTCACAAGTCAACTCAAAGTACTCTTTAAGGAATTGTCAGTAAAATACACCAAGTAAACACTAGGTTACTTGTAATGTGTTATGTTGATATAGAATATTATAGTAATCTGTGTTTGCGGCTCAAAAATATGAGGGGGACTTCTTTAATGTATGTCTTAATTATGAAGTAAATTGATACATTTTGTCTACTGCTGGGAGGATTAATAATAACTTACTGTAATAAAATCTTAATATTTATTTGAATTGAATTGAATTGAAAGCCTTTATTGTCATTGTACATAGTACGAATGAGATTTGGGAGAGCAGCTCATTTAAAGTGCACACACAATATAATATAACAACACAAGAGGTAGATGTTGTTGCACAAAGAAAACAAAGACAAGACAAAAAGGGCAAGACAAGATATCAGTGCAGGGTGGTTTAAAAAAAATGAATAACGAATATTGCACAGAGAGTGGAGGTAGTTATTGTACTGTGTGCAATAAGTATAAGTCCCCTGGAGGAAACTTTTTTTTCCTTTTCTCCCTCTTTCACCAAGTTCAGAGTGCTGACTTCCAGGCTCCAGGGGCCCTCTGTCACACGCCTAGGCCGGCTGAGGGAGCTCACAGGGCGGTCAAAATACCTCCGGAAAGTCCCCTGGAGGAAACTTTTTTTTTTTTTTTTTTTCAGAGCGTTGACTTCCAGGCTCCGGGGGCACTCTGACAGCCAGCCCTGCCCTCAGTCTGCCCCAGAGAGAGTGCGCCATGGCTGTGGAGCTGCACAGCAGCCAGACAGCTCCACAGCCGGCCCTCTAACCCTCCTCCTCACCCCACAGACTGTGCACCACGGCTGGGGAGCTTATTGTGTACTGAGTGTCATCAGTCCGGGTTATGTCAGTGCATTTGTCTCAAAAAGTATCTTGAAGTAAGAGTAATTGTTCTTGGGTAAGAGGGACGATGCGTTCCTTTTAAAGGTATAAGTAGTGTAGTATCTCTAAATGGAAATCATCTTCATCATCATCATCATCATCATCATCATCATCATCATCAACCTTTATTTATACTCAAGAGATCATTGAGGGGCAACCCTCATTTACAATGACATCGAGTCAGTTACAGTGACATTAAAAAAACAAACAACAAGGCATCAAGAGTATCAAAGTCATCAAATAGGATCATTTGTGATTTGGAGATAAAAACAATCAAAAGATCAAATAAAGTAATACAAATAAAAGGAGGTGTATGGGATTGAGTATGAAAGCACTAAAATAGTAAGGGACTGTGGATTAAAATGATACACACAGTTGAACCTAGCTTAAAAGGAGGTGTATGGGATTGAGTATGAAAGCACTAAAATAGTAAGGGACTGTGGATTAAAATGATACACACAGTTGAACCTAGCTTAAACAGTTACAAGGCAAGGTTGAAAGGTTGAAAATTAAGTTTCTAAATTGTCCAAGCGGTAAAAGTGCATTTAATTCCAGGAGTCAGGAGCAGAGAAACAGAAAGCTGTTTTTCCAAGTCCTGACTGAACTCGAGGAACATTCAAAAGCAGCTGGTTTGAGGTGCGAGTCTGATTTAAACGCTCTTGGTAATTAAGAAGTTAAGTGAGGTATGGTGGTGGTTTTCCTAAGAGAGCTTTATAAATAAAAAGATGCCAATGGATATTGCGTCTTCCATGGAGAGAGGGCCAGCCAACCTTATTGTCACGAATGCACCCATGTGCAGACAACAAATCTGTAAACTGTTCCCCATGAACATGACTTCATTGAATATGTTGAGTAACATTAGAGAAGTGAAGAAGTCTACATGTTGATTTCCCATGTGTGTTTTCTGCTGTTTGTTTCTCCCAGCCCATCAGATGGCAATGTGGAGCTACATTTCCTGATCTGTCACAGTTCACAGTGACAGGAGAGTCTTCAAGTAGCAGCTTCTTCTTATGGGTTCTGAATTAGTTTACATTTGGCCACATTGAAGCAAACAGGTTGGAGGAAAATAACTGTGACCTTAAACTTTAAATGCAATTAATATTAAATGTTATGCAAGCCACTGAACCAATTCTAATCATATTTATTTCTGCAAATGTGTAGCATTAAAAAAATGAGCTCAGCCAGTGATCACATTCTGACCTTTTTATATCTTATGACTCCTCAGATAGGAGTTATAAAGTCTCCAGCCACAGCTATCCTGTGGGTGTGTTTAGGGTATTATCAAAACCAATGATAGCTTGTAGCTTGTCACCAAGGGCTGAAGTGGATTGGTGAGTTTGCTCAGCCCACTTTCGCCTGCTTCTTCTCCCCTTAAATGGCAGTGCTCATTAGTGTCACCTGGAAGCAGGAGCACCGGACTCAACAGACAGGGGTGTGGTTTACCTGGAGCTGGACTGTTCACTCTGACTGCAAAACATGAGATTAAGAAGATGGGAGAGGTAAATACACCAAATTTTTACTCTGCTGCTGAGGTACCTGTGTGGGTGTTGATACGCATAACAAATGTGGGGATGACAGCTTGTTTGACACTGTTAATCTCAAGCTGTGAGTGTCAGGAAGTCTTGAGTGTTGTTTCTGAGAGGAAAACTACTGAAGAGTTTCTCCTGTGTGGCAGGAACTGTGGCAGGATGTGAGGGTTGTTTTAAATGCAGAGATTGACAGTTGGTTTCGTTTTCATATATTTAGTGTCTTGCAACTTTAGGTTCCTAAAAAAAGCAAAAACCACAAAGTCCCTGAACCTACACAGTTACATTAACAAAAACCAGGAAGTTATAAATTCAGACCAGGAGTAGTGTTTGATCTTTGACAGAATCACAAGGTCTGCTGGTCAAGAGTCTACAATAATAACTCAGGGGAGTGTGTGGCAGTCCTTTCAACTTATGATGACATTTAGTCCAAGGAATACTTTGACATGTTTCTGGGTTGGTTTTTTTTTCTAGAGTTGGATGCAAAGATTGATATCATGATGTTTGTTTGATCACATGCTGGATTCAACAGATCAGTAGTTAGCTTGGCAAACTCAAGACCTACCTTTTTTTTAGTCTTGCTTTTAACTGAGTTTTATTCTTATAACAGTTTTATTTCACCTTATTTTATTTATTTATTTATTCATTAATTATCTAGTTCAAATTTTAGTCAATTTTTTAATTTAAAGCTGCTGTAAGGAACTTTTGTTTTGTATTGATTCTGGCACCCCCTTGTGGACAAAGTGATACCTCCTTATCTCTTGTCCTATACATGCGAAAGTAGTCTTTTCAACAGAAACCTCTTCCTGTTGTCTTTTAACAGTCAACTTTATCAGGCAATGTGATTATTTTCCATGAAAACAGTCAAATAAAGGCAGTTTCTGAAGCGAGATGTCCATCATCTGGTCCGGCACCTACCCCCTCAGGGCGGTTTCAGGCATTAAAAATGACTACAGAGAAGGTGTCAGTGTTGTCGCTGATGGTCTTGTTTCCTATTGCAGGTCATAAAGAGGCATCTGTATCATTTTCAGTCTGTTTCTCAGCCAGTTCAAAACTCCTCATAGGGCCTTTAATTTAATTTATTTGTTTATTTTAAGTATAGCATCTTATTTTCTTTTAATATTTTAGTGTTTTATTATCTTAGAAATTTATTTTATTTTGGTGAGTTCAATTTCCGGTCATAACTTTTAACATCATAGGTTTCCTCCAAGCGGCAACCTCCGGTCTAAAAATATGAGTCCATGTGGAAGTGTTAAAAGCTGCAGTTCATCGAGGATCCGCTTGAGGCTGGCTCCGGAAGTACCGGAAGTCACATACACATGAATGGGAAAAAGCC
Source organism: Notolabrus celidotus (assembly GCF_009762535.1). Lineage (NCBI taxonomy): Eukaryota > Metazoa > Chordata > Actinopteri > Labriformes > Labridae > Notolabrus > Notolabrus celidotus. Next base: position 33,940,712 of record NC_048278.1, read on the forward strand.
GATCTTTGCAGCATTAATAAACATGTTTACAGCCTGGTACAAAAGATGAGTGTAGTCTGAATAGCTCATGTCTCGACGTCCTCTCACTGTGAGGAGGGTGAATTTTTTACTAATTCGGCAATTTCGAAGATATTGAGATTACTAGTCCTCCAATGAGAGGCACAGCTGCCTGCAGGAACACTGCAGCTGTTGGTTAGGAGGCTCAAAGCCCGCCTCTTTACGTCACACTGGCTCGACAGAAGCAATATGGCTGCCGCAGCCGATTGGCTCCAAAACAGCGTTCAGAAACAGAAGGGTGACGTCACGGATACTACGTCCATATTTTTTACAGTCTATGGTTTCCTCATTAGGATATCATGACGGCGTTTCCTCGGTTCGTTCAGCAACTTCTTTTTTATTTTTCATTTATTTATTTATTTTATTTTCATTGTTATTATTATTATTGTTGCATATATTGTGCTCTTAATCCTCCATTTCTGTTGCGGGTCAATTTGACCCATTTTAAAGTTCAAAAATCTAAAGAAAAATGTTAAAAGTATTTTATCGGGATGAAACTTCTGCTTGGCTTAATTAGCTCAATCAACATATAGAATAATTTACCAACATCACTCCAGAAAAATAAAAAATAAAAAATCTAGGTCATGTAAAACCATTGTAATTAAATTTAGGTCTTTCCAATGTACATAAAAAAAACCTTTTAAAATGAATTTTCATAAAAAATGAGTGAGTTATCCTCATTGAATCCTGATCTGTGAGAATTAAAAAAACACCATTGCACTAAATATTGATTGAAATGGTTAGTATATGAGTTAATAATGAAATTAAAAAATTTCTATCAGGATTTTTGGGGTTTCTGACACTTTTGAATCATTAAATATCCCCCGGGTCAAATTGACCCATGGAACATTATTGATGTCCCTAAGACACGAACATAACAGGAGGGTTAACCTTAGGGTTGTGGGGTGGGTTTGGAGTCAGTGCTGGGGTTGGGATAAGGATTTTTTTTTTTTTTATAAATATCTTTCTTTTTTTTAATATATTCTATTTTAAGTTGTTTTTATATACAGCACTTTGTGTTACAATGTCATTGCATGAAAAGCACTTTATAAATAAAGTCTGATTGATTGATAGCTTAGCAGAAAGGCTAAAAAGAGGTTGAGAAATGTTATCACAAAGAGCATCACTCTGTCCAAAGAGAATGAAAGAACTAGCAGCTCCTCTGAGGATCAGCAGTTAACACCTTTAAGTGTTGTTTAAATCATACAAAACCAGCAGTGTCTAAGTGATAAGATGAGATACGTTGTGATAAGATAAGTTGCAGGATATTAATCAGCCAGTTTTTTTGTGGGTCAGATGTGTTTGTTTACTTGAAAAAATCTGCAGCATTTGCAACAGCTGTGACCCATTCCTGTCAACGTGACACATCAGGAACATCTAGAAGGAATTTTACACATGTAGCAGAAACATTCCCGTCAATTCAAGGACGAAGGGAGGCGAATTAGGTGGTGAAAAGTTTCTCTTCACTGTGTCATGGTTGCAAAATTCTAATTAGGAATGCAAATGTTTGGTAGGACATAATGTGATGACACATTTGCAAGTCATTCAAATACCCTGTGCAGTTTAACCCCGTCTTCCCACTCTGTATCTCTTCCTCGCTCTATATTTAGCAGACAGAAATGAGAGAAGTATGGATTTTTTTTTATCTAACCTCTGGCAAGAAAGCACGCAGTAGGTGTACTTGCAGGAATATGAATATTTTACTCTAAGTCGTCAGGCTTTCAGACTTTGATAAATGTTTTGGTTTTGGCTTCTTTCTCTCAGCCCACATTGTTGAGCTGATTCTGCAGACACAGTGCATTAAAAGGATCTCCTTACTTATTGTATCAGAGAGTGAACCACATTGTATGTTACAGTGTATCCTCATTCTCATCACACACCTTCATGTCCCTCTAACTCTGAGTTTAGCTTCTCCTCCAGCTCCAGCTTTCTGTCCTGTCATTCTGGTATTTTATCTTGAGGAAGCTCGGTGGTGGATTCTGTAGCCAACAGTAAGAGTTCAGTTTTTTCCTGGCGTTGGATCAAAGTCTTCCATAACCTTCATATCTCCAGTGTCATCTGAGAAGGCCCTAATGCTGAATATTTAACATTCTGCGCTCAGAGATCTGTGTGAATCCTTGTGTGCGTGTGTGCACTGCACACAAAGTGCACACAGAGGAAATCAGATCCATGTTTTCCGTTTTCTCTTAAAGCAGAGGTTTTTTTTGTTGGTTTGGGTTTTCATACGTGGAGACAGACGCTGGCTGGTTTTGCATATGATGAATATGTATTTTCAGTGTGATCTTTAAAGTAGCAACACAATCATTAGAGTTAGTTTTTGATTGTCAGTATACTCTACAGCTGGGTGCTGGTGTTGTATTTAGACTGTGGCTGTGTGGAAATGTATATAACCTTCTTCAGATACATTCTTTTGTTGCATATTGAAGGAAAGGAGACATTGATGGAACATTTTGCAGTTTCTTTTTACTATTAATCAAACTGTAAGATTTTTTTTGTATTGTTTTGCACATATAAAAGAACAAAACAAAACATTACTGCTCAATAATATAAGCCAAGATGTAACAGGTAAATTCAATAATAAAAGTAACCACTAACTTTAGTGACATGTCATGTGCAGGAGGAGCCTAAAAAACTAACAGGCTTGCAGAGTGGTCCTCCTAAAGAAAACTATCAACACAAAGACAAAGCATCAATGTAGAACAGAATATCTACATACAACTAAAAGCAAAATAAAAAGGTTAATAAGAGGGATTCATATTAAAAACAAAGATGAATATACATATTTATAAGTTAGGAAGTAGTCCAATTCATTCACATAAGCAGTTTATTTATGAGGGAATTTTTGCAAGTTAAAACTTCTCATTTTTAAGTGAGAGTTTATTAAATAGGCTTCACACCCACCTATACACATATTAGCATTTAGAAGCAATACATTTTTGGATACAGTACCAGTCAAAAGTTTCTCATTCAATGTTTTTTATTTATTCTAATTATTTGGAGCACTGTTGATTTAATACTGAAGACATCAAAACTATGAAAGAACATATATGGAATTATTTAATTAACAAAAAGTGTTGTTTTATATTTTAGATTCTGTAAAGTAGCCCCCTTTTTCCTTCATGATAGCTTTGCACACTCTTGGTATTCTCTCAGTCCGCTTCATGAAGTGGTCTCCTGGAATGGTTTCTAATTACCATGAGCCTTGTCAAGAGTTCATTTGTAGAATGACTCGCCTTCTTAATGTGTTTGAGACCATCAGTTGTGTTGTTCAGAGGTAGGGTTAGTACACAATGGATAGCCCTATTTGACTAAAGTTGTAATCCAGATTATGGCAAAACCAGATCATTTCATAGATTTGATGTCTTCAGTATTAATCTACAATGTTGAGAATACTTCCAATAAATGAAAACCATTGAATGAGAAGGTGTGTCCAAACGTTTGGAGTGGGCCGCCACTCAACCAATCAGGACAGAGGGTGGGAGAGTAGCTCTGATTGGTTCGTGATAACGGGAACGAGGGGAATGATAACATTGCTTGATACAAAGGCATTGGAAAACACAGAGATTTCACCATAATCTCAGATTACTTCAATTACTGATGAATGCCGATTGGTATTATGACTTTTTTTCCAAACCCTGCACAAAAAAAGTATCATTGTTTTACCCCATTCTTACAAACTGCACCTTTTTAAGTACTGATTTATTTACAGACTTACTTGTTGGCTAATTTACTGACCTATCCTTGAACCGAATAAAAGACAGGCTTGTGTCTTTACCTTGATATACACCAGGAAAAAAGTGGGATTAACCCCAGAAGAAAATATTACTGCTCAAGGCTTTCTCTTCTAAGTCTCTGGAGACAAAATTGAGATTCTCACTTCAGCCTCATTCAAGTTTCAAATTGTTCTCATTGGTTTCTCATTAGTTTCTCCTAAAATTCACTAGGAGAAATAGTTGAGACCATGACATGAGTCTTATTTGAGACTTAAATGAGAGATCTCATTAATGGCTAATTTTCTTCTCTTTTTTAAAACATATTTTTGGCCTTTTTGCCTTTATTTGACAGGACAGCTGAAGAGAGACAGGAAATGTGGAGAGTAGTGAGCGGGGGAAGACATGCAGGAAATGTTCAACCGGCCGGGACTTGAACCGGCGATCCCTGCGACGAGGACTGTAGCCTCTATATGTGGGGCGCTTAGACCGCTAGGCCACCAGCGCCCAAAAGAATCCACCCCTTTAATTGTAATAATCTGTCTAAATCTGGTCAGCCCTTTTTGCGGCCAATATTTTAAATAAATGGTCTGTCATACCTGGTATGAAATCTCTATCTTTTGCAATTTCTCTCAAATCCACTAAATCTTTGTGAAGTTGTTTTATTCCAAACAGACTTGAAGTCAAAGAAGAGATCATTTCACATCTAAATAGCTGATCTTGAAGTAGTTCAAATTGCATTGAAATCTTAATTTTGCAGGGCACTATAAATGTTCATGAAAAGATGAGCTCAGGCTCTTTCTTTGCTCCATCTGAGCTCAACTTGAGACACAAAAACTGAGTCTGACAAAAACAAATGGATGAGGTTAGATTGAGACAGTTGAGAGAGCTCCCTGATTTCTCCACCTGAGCTCAAAAGGAGTCCCAACACCTGAGAAATACCTGAGAATCATTTCAGATTCTGACCAGATCTCCTTTTGACCTGAAAGGGAGACTAAGCTGAGACTTTTTGTAACTTCTTTCTGGAGGCAAGAATGAGAAACAGGAGACATAAGCTATAGTCTCATTTTGCTTTCAAACAGATCTCATTGTTGTCTAGGAGACAGGAATGAAACCCTTTTGAGATCTCCTCTCTAAATTTATTTTCCTATGGGTCCTCAAATTCAAGATTTAGCTATTAAACACTTTTATTTGTTACAGCTCTGGAGCCAGGAGACAAAAGGTGGAGTGGCACGGTGGACAAAGTTGCACCAAAGTAGGATGAGTTAACAGATGACTGAGGGGAGGTTGTGAAATAGCCAAGCTGACTTCTTATTGGCTGATTAACTGTAGCCTGATTTATTTATTTTATATAGCTTAGTGTCAGGGATGAAAACGTTGCTCTATAAGCCACATGGCCACACACTGGCAGCTCCAGAGGAGGAAAAATGAGTCTGTGAGGTTTAAGATCTCAGGCTGATATGAGGGATGTTACATACTTGAAGCTTAACATCCAGCTGTATTTAATGTATAAATAACAAGCTGAGGATCTGGAAACTTCCCTGACTGACTGACTGAATGAACACTGACACTGACTGTTGTAGAAGTAAATGGGTCACAGGACATTGTAAGTCCGAGCTGTAACACTGCCCTCAAATAATGAGCTCCTGGACTTCTTGTTCACATGAGTGAAACAGCTCTCTACAGCCTGAGTCCGAGGGAAAGTGACCCAACCGTTACCTGATACTGATCCCAACACAATGCCAACAAAACCAGTCCAAAGTCAGGTTTTTAGGGCAGATTGTTGACATACATTTGACTATAGGCCAGAAGAGCAGTCTATCAAACAGTCAATTGACAAATCCCCTCATGATCAGCACACAGTCTCCCACTGAACACAAATGTAGAGTTAGAAAATATAAGAAAGGTCAAGTCTATTTATAGTCATTACTCAGTGTAACAGAGCATTGCATTTGTTTGCTATGACAGCAATAACATCAATACAGAACAAATTATAACACACACTTTGGAACATCAGCAAATACAAATATGTCCTCACAAACTTTTAAAAGCTGGAATGCTTCTCAGACCCACATTTGAGTCTCTGTGGACCCCTGAGACAGATCCAGCTCACAGACAAGGCTGAAATCCTAAACTTATCCGTTCATGGAGGGGCTTTTTGGTCCTGTTCTTCTGGTTTTCTATTGTTGTCAGTATTATTTTAGTCATGCTAGTAACCTGTCTGTGTGTCAGACTCTCAGAATTAAATATTCATTACTTTGATTACCTTGAAATGTTGTTGTTTAGTGTTCTTTTCACAGGAAGAGGGGTGGATACATGTTTATGAGACAAACTGACACAACTTCATGGTTCCCAGGATGCAGCCTACTTTGGCTCCCCCTTGACTAGTCATCAGATTCCTGCAGACTTAAGACTCCCAAGCATCAAACATCAGCTTCAGCTATGCTTCTTGCAAAGTGTTAATTATTAAGTGCTATCATGCTAACAGTCAAAACTACAGTGGGGACCATGTTTAACAGCATGTATGCTAGACATAAGCATGTGACTGTGACGGGGTGCCCTTTGGCACTCCCGGCCTCTGTATGGCGCTGTGCCAGTCCTAGACTTGAGGTGACGGAGCGCACCTTTTAAAAAGGTGCCGTCACCAAACCACTTCCCTTTCCTGAACCTGGCAGTTGGCGGTCGGGGACTGATGGAGTTGGTTGATGTTGTTTGCCTGGCCTAGACACAGAGGGGCGCACAGTTTTGGGTGGCCTATAACGTTTATGTGTGCATCAGGCAAAAGAGGTAAGATGTCCTTGTCATCGGCTTGCTGTATAACATGAGGCAAATTAATCAGAGGTCTCTGTCCAAGTTCTTGTCCCCACCCTATAGAGCACAGCTGGTGTGGCTGCAGGGGGACAGGAGGTTCAGGAGATATTAAGATTATGAGTTTTGCCCAAATAAGGTTTGACTGACTTGACTGACAGGCGGGAACACATAGCTGTTGGCTAGGAGGCTCAAACCCCGCCTCTTTACCTCAAACTAAGTCTGGTTGAGTTCAGCATTTCCAATATGGCCGCCGCCGCCGCCGATTGGCTTTTAAACAGCGCTTCAGAAACAGATGGGTGACGTCATGGATGCTGCATCCATTATTTATACAGTCTATGTGTTAACCTCATGTTGTATCATGTTTGTATTCTTCTTGAGCATTAAAACTATTTGTCATGTTAAATATTTAATAAGAAGACACAAGAACATGTAGTTTAACTTAACAGTGCAACTTCTAGAACTACAAATCCTAGCATGCTAGTTTTCTGATTTAGCATTACTCGTTTGTAGTTAAGTAACATTTTAATATAATAACTTTATTTTTGAATACCTTTTAATATATTTTCTAACCGTGACTGTTTCAATAGTTGTGACTGCATTGTGAGTTTTAACCCTAACAAGACGCCTAAAACTGCAGATTTGAATGAATGTTAAATGACTTTGATACACTTTTAATAAGCTACATTACATCCATCCAACTAAAGAAGATCTTAACAACTTCTTCAATAACTAAAAGTTATCAAAGAAATCAACTTTGTTCAGTGTTGTATTGTTGAAAACAAAATAACTGGTCATCCGCCTCTCCAGCACTCACAACGCCGCCCACATCAACAACGAAACTATGGAGATAGTGTTTCAAATATCTTGAACTCACCTTGAACAATCAGAATCAGAATCAGAATCAGCTTTATTCGCCAAGTATGCTTGAACACACAAGGAATTTGACTTTGGTAAACTGTGCTCTCTTTGTACAAGGCATAAGAATAGGAATAAGAATAAGAACTACAATAAAAAATAAAATGAAAATATAATAACAATAACCTTAGCTATAAATACAAAGAAACAACAAATAGCTTGACTAATATGTACAGGCTAAAAAAATATGATAAAGTGCAGTGGTGAGTTGCAGAGGTAGTTTTACATTATAAAATAGAAGTTAAATAATACAAAAAATAGAAATATGGAATTCTGCTTGAGAATTGTTGCATTGTATATCTACATGTATATTTACAGAGAGTATTTATCCAACAGGTATGACACTGTTATGGTTTAGTGTTCATCAGAGTGACAGCCTGGGGGAAGAAACTGTTCTTATGGCGGGTTGTTTTGGCGCACAGTGATCTGTAGCGCCTGCCGGAGGGGAGGAGTTTGAAGAATTTGTGTCCAGGGTGTGAGGGGTCAGCGGTAATGCTCCCTGCCCGTTTCCTGGCCCGGGACCGGTACAAGTCCTGGATGGGGGGCAGGTCGACACCGATGATTTTCTCTGCAGTCCTTATAGTCCGCTGCAGTCTGTGTTTGTCTAGTTTGGTTGCAGAGCCAAACCAGACAGTGATGGAGGTACACAGAACAGACTGGATGATGGAGGTGTAGAACATGATCAGCAGCTCCTGGGGCAGGTTGAACTTCCTGAGCTGACGCAGGAAGTACATCCTCTGCTGGGCCTTTTTTCACAATAAACTTAACTTTGAAAAAAACACCAAGTACATTCACAAACACTACCAACAAAGACTTTCTGCCACCCGTCAACTCAGAGCACTTTCCGCCCCCCAACCACTTCCTGCTGTTACCTCCCAAAAGCATCACCCGCCCTTTCCCCTCTACTGTTCCCCGTTACTACAACATGCTAACCGTCTCCTATAGAAACAAACTCACACACACATCACCAATCACCAACAATGCCACCAAAATCATCTGCCAACCTGTCTGACCTCCACAGCAGAGCCATCACATGCAGAGCCAACAATGCCACCAAACCCCAACCTGTCTGCTATCATACGCAGAGCACGCATCATAACACTCCACCTCAGACACCCTCTGAACTCATTTTTCACACTGCCGCTATATGGCCGTAGATACAGATCTCTGGCATGCTGGGTTCATGCAGAATGTGTGGGTTGATATCAGGTAGGGTAGATGTGAAGTATCTATGTTTTGTATGCATGTGCTTGTACAGACTGGCAACATATGTCCTTGCTAAGGACAATAAAGGTCTTGCTATCTTGTGTAGTTGTTTCTGTGTTGTCTATCTATGTAGCTTTGAAACACAAGCAGATAAAGTAGAAGTGAATACCAGAATAAAAACATCTGAATGAGGAACTGTTCAGTTAATATATAAAAAAAAGAAATTATTAATCTGACCAGAGGACAGAGGACAGCTCTCAGTGTTGTGTGCACGTGTAATTTGGTCCTAAGGGGTCCATAGGTCGTACTAAGGCCTCGTAACTTGGTAATAAAACACACAGCACTGCTCACAGTTCTCTGAAACAATTAAAGGGTGTGATATGTGTGTGTGTGTGTCTTTGCTTCCATGCATGTCTACACAGATTCAGCTCAACTGCAGCCCGTGTTCATTGTGATCACCTGAGGGTAAAACCTGTCCGCCTTGTTTGATCTCTGAGTCTTCATTTGATTTTACACAAATATTTTGGCTTCTAAAAAAAATTCCTGCAACAGTAATAATAATTCAGTTTATTCATGCATGATTCATAGGTTACCTGAGCTTTATTGCAAGTTGTCACTGTTTGACTTTCAGTTTGACAGAGGCGACAAACCATGAACTGAAACAGCCAAATTAAAGTCTCACAATAAAAACATGGAAGTGAACTTTTCTACTAGACCAACCCAAGTGTAGTAAACCCACAGTGATCTTTTATAGAAATGAATCTTACATTGAGGATGTAACAAAAGATGTATAAGGAAATGTGATGTTTCATATACAGGCCAGTAGTTCAGAATGAATCACAACTGACCAAGGCGTTCTTCAACAGTGAGTACAAACAGGAAGACAATGGTGAGGACGATGAACGTGTTTTCAGAAGATCCTACTCTGGATGGAACCATTTTCAAAAGTCTGTTTTTAAGTGAACAGCCTCTTTGAGCTTGACAACCATCCTGTCATCTGCCATGTTTGTTTGCTAGAAGCTGCTAGCTGCTTAGCTATCTGAAGCATCATCATAGACTGTATAAATAATGGATGCAGCATCCGTGACGTCACCCATCTGTTTCTGAAGTGCTGTTTTGAAGCCAATCGTCGGTAGGTGCCATATTGGAAATGCTAAATTCATTCAAAAGAGTGTGATGTAAAGAGGCGGGGTTTCAGCCTCCTAGCCAACAGCTATGTGTTCCCGCCTGTCAATCAAGTCAGTCATGCCCTTATTTGGGCAAAAACTCGTAATCTAAATATCTCCTGAACCGTTGCATCAGATAAAAATTCACCCCCCCATACAGTGTGTGCCGATACAGAAATTAGCTACGTAGACTGAAGCCATTTTTTGAACCAGGCTGTAAACATGTTTATTTCTGCTGCAAAGATTGTCTTTTTTGAATGGGTGTGTATGTGGTTTCCAGTGTTTCTGCAGCCAGCCTCTAGTGGATACTCAATGAATTGCAGTTTATAACACTTCTGCATGGGCTTCATATTTGGAAACTGGAGGTTGCTGCTTGATCACACACAGGCAAGTCTTTCACCTCCTGAATCCAACGAGTCTGTCTGCACAGAAGTTTCAAAACGTTTGATAAGCTCAACCTCAAAGTCCTGGTTGTTATTGTGCTAATCACAGCCTTACCTGTACAATACTGTACATAATAAGAAACCTGATCCTGGACAGGTGTGGTAGTGACTACATTACAGAGATCACCAAAGGCAAGCCAAGTCTTTGGCATCCCAAAGTGTCCACGGTGTTCAAGATCACACTGTGTTTAAGTCAACAGTTAATGTCCAAGTGCAGTTCATGATGCAGACTATGACTTCCAGGTGTGATAGATCTGACTTTACTCTTTGATGGTGCCTGAAAAAACAAATATCAATTGGGAACCCCCTGCTTTAGTGTGTGTTAAAACGTTGGTGAGTGCTTGATATGTATGGTGATATATTTATTATGATTCTCTTTTTTTAAGTTCTTGCTCTCATCTATTCTTTTTTTCTCTAATGTCTCATAAGTCCATGTGGGCCGGGCACCCTTCTGGTGCACAAAACATGTCACTTCTACTACCACATATCTCCTGAACCAAACATGACAACACAGGAACATGATGCTTATCCCTATGTTCCATTAATCAGTAACAACTATGATATTAACTGCATCGATGACTCATTAATGATGTGATTTCAGTGAAAGACTGATCTAAGAACTTGTTTTGTCAAGTCTGTGTTAAGGGTTTAAAAAAGGAGTCAAATAACTTTCAAAAATGGAGATTGACGTACAGAATTGAATTTGTTTTTGGACATTCTTGCTATCTTTTCATAATCACAAATTTGCATTTAGTGGCCTTTCTTGCAGCCACCTTTTTTATGGTCAAGGCTAAGTTGTGGAAGAGTTACACACACTGGTCTCCATCATAACACAGATATAATGTCCCATTCTCTTTACACTTGATCCATGCATTTTTTTTTTTGTGGTATGTAATTTTCACTACCACCTCACGGGGGCTCTGCTGTGGTCAGGATTTAATGGCTCTCCAGTTGTGCAGGACTCACAGAAGGTTGGATATATTTAGTGTAAGTGAGCTCTCTCAGAGAAGAATAGCAGGAGGAAATAAAGCTTTAATAGTACAAATAATTACAGCAGTCTTCCTCTCTCATTAGCCCTCTGCAGAAGTTCCCTCCACACCCCCACCTCTCATATTTCCTGAGTAGTACCCCTCACCACTTCCACCCTCATACATGATGGGTGCCCCCCTCATCCTGATAAGCAGCATAACGGGGGAGGAGCTCTCTTCTCGCGGGGCTCCTCCTTCCTTCCAATGCCTTCGTTTTCTTTCACTTGCCCCCTCAAACACACTCCACCTCCCCCTTCCACCGACTTGCAGCCACAGAGAGAGAGGGAGAAGAGGATGAAAAGGGAGTAAAAGAGAACAGGGGGATCTTATTGTTGTTATCTGAGGAGCGGAAAAGGCGTCACACCGGGTGCAGAGCGCAGCGCGGAGGACGGAAGAGAGGGGGAGACGCATCACGGAGAGAGAGAGAGAGATAGAAGAGACAGAGAAGGGAGGGAGGGAGGAGGCGACAGCGGCTCGTAAACACGACAGAAAACGGCGAATAGGACGGCAGACAGCGGCGATCTACCCCCCCACAGCCAACCCCGTGTCCCTCCTCATCTCTTCATCTCCATCCTTTTTCTGCGCTCCTCGGCTCATCCATTTGCGCACGAAATAAGCAGCTCTGCGTTTTTTTTTGTTATTCCCTCTGTCTCTTTTACATTTTGTATCCAATTTGCTGGGGTAGACTATCCACCGATTTAACAGCAGAGGCAAAGAAGAAGCAGAGGCAGTGCCATCACCACCACCACCACTACCACGGACAGGATCCTTCTGCAAGTCCTGCTCGGGACGATCATCGGCGCAACCGATCCGGTGCATACACCCGGAGGACACTAGCCGGATGACTGAAGAGTAAACCCAGGGAAAGAGAGAGAGAGAGAGAGAGACCCCGTCCCCCCCTCTCCTGGTTATCACCGAGACTCCAGCATCACCAATGCGATGGCTTAGCTGGCTCCTGCAGCAAAACTGCCAGACCAGAATCGGATCAGCAGGGCTGTCATCCACCATGAACCTCTGAAAGACATCCGACACAGGCACAGATGGGTAAGACGAGATGCTCTGCCTTTTTTCTTGAGTTATTTATTTATATTTCATTCCGGGATATGGAGGCTGGGCATGCAGGGGAAGGAGGTGGAGGGGAGCAGGGAGGCTTGTGACGTGAAGACCCCTGCACGTACAGTACAAGACTGTAATGTAGAGGAGGAAGGGGGATGTCTGTGTGTGCGTGAGGCTGATGAAGTTGTTTCTCACGAAATTAGGATGGGGATGATTGGAGATGGACAGATGGCCTATTGGTTCTGGTCTTTGTGGTGATGGAGTGTGCTTGAGGCTATATGCCACCTCAGGGGGATTCTTATTCGACTCTGTTGGAGGCTATTCTGGAGGTCTTGGTTATCTGAGATTTAGTTTCATAAAACAGCAGCAGGGACCATGGATGAAGCACTGAGCTTGAACAGGGGGAAAGGCCTCAGGGGGCCTGAGAGGTCAAGGAGCAAAGATGTCATTGAGGGCGAAAGGAAAGCAACCTCTAAATCTGCAAAACTTGGGCGAAGACATGCTAAAAAACACATGCAGCAACACTCCAAAGACATGCACTAAGATGAAGAAATGATCGCACAGTAAGATAAATGACCTTTAAGAGACACCATAAAAAGGGAAACTCTCACTATGACACAGAAGAAAAGCAAAATCACCTCAAAGCAGTTGGAAATGATGCCGATAAAGAAAGCAAAATGATCTCAGGAGATGCAGACTAAAGCATAAAACTGAAACTGAAGCTGAGGTCATATTCACAAGAATCCCATGATACAATATATTCCGTGTCACAGGGTTTATTATTCATATATTGGGATATTCTGAACTTTTAGAACCAGAAGTTTAGAAATAAATCACATTATGAATCAAACCCTACCCTATGAATTAACTGCATGCAAAACATGCTTTCCAGTGTCATCAGAGCTGACCAATCAGCATTTGCCTTCACCCCAGTGTGTAACATCCAGCATCATCAGCGTAACACTACTTTGCCTGAATCATCAAAATATTGTCTTTTATTTATAGTCCAAACAGCTGTCAGTGAAGGCATTGTAAACACAAATGACATTACTGAAGTGTGTCACACATTTTCTGACACGCACAGCATCATGTGACTGTACTCAGGGTTTCGCCCACCGTGTCCTCCACGCCTCGGACAGTACATACTTTCAGCCCAAGCTTATTCCATGCAAAAAGTTGTCCAAGCATGGACAGTCCTCGGTGACTCGGTGAACAGATGTTATTCAAAAAAAAAAGGAATCTCACTTCAAAGATTTGAAGTCTGGTTCCTCCTTTTGGCTGCCCATCCTTGAGTGACTGTGAGATGTTTAAAGGAGCATTAAGTTTCCCTCTTTTGCAGCAGGCTATTTTTTTATTCTCACACCGTCACACATCACCTTTCCCCCGTCCCCGAACACCTGAACTGATGGCAGCGTGTTCAGCTTTGTCAGTCTAACATCTCCCAGCCCAGAGGAAACCCCTGCCAACGTCACCTCAGCACGTCTGAATCACCCTGCCCCGGGCGCTTGTCTTTATGTATGCAGCAACTGCAAGCCTCACTGACAAGATACATTTTCATCTCCCATCTCGTCCACCGAAAAAACTCAACCCAACAGAACACCGAATCCCATTCTAATTTCCCACGAGAGCAGGCCCGGCTCCCTGGTTACTACTAAGGGGTCAGGTATTGATCCGGGGTCCCAGATGGGTTTGAGTTTATAAGGGATTGAGTAATCTGATCTCTGATTGGCTGTTAGTGGCAAATTTAGTGCACATGGTTGGTGGTCACCCGGATGTTTTAGAAGAGTAGATGAAAATTTGTTTTGAGGTGAAATGAGACGCAGACCACATACCTGAGGTGGACCTAGCCTGTCGTTTTAAAGTGGGTGACCCTACCTCTTATTTCCCTGTGAATACCAGTCAATATGTTCCTTTTGGTTGTTGCTGTTAATCACCATCTTGACATCCTTGATGCTATGTTTCTAAATGATGGCACCATTTAGAGTAAAATCAAGGATCAATCTGTGCATGCTTAGGGTGTGGCTACCTGTGATTTAAAACGTTGATGCAACAGCAACCAGGATAAACACACAATGTGCATATCCTGTCATCCTAGTAGTATCACCTCTAGCTAAGACAATTGATGAGTCCCTTAATTTTAAACATGTGCTGTACCTTGTGAAAAAAACTGAGGCTTAAATTTAGTTTTTACTTTTGAAACAAATCCTGTTTCTCTTTTAATGCAAAAAAACATCTTGTTGCTACAACTTTTTTTTACCAGTTCTTGATGATCTTTTGTACATGCACACCACTGCTCAGTGTCTTCACAAGATTGATGCAGCCTACGTTGTTTCCTTTAGGTTCATTACAAACTGTAAAGCTCTGACTCAACGTTGTGAGTTGTACTCGCAGGTCGGTTGGCCGTCTCTGGCAACCCGTAGGTTGGATGTTTCCCTATTGCGTGTCATACTACGTTGGTGCGTAGGTTGGTCTGCTGCCACACTACTTCTGTGTCTTTATCACATGGAAAAGGGCTGGACAGTACTCTCTGCGTTCCCAGGACTTCTTAATGCTTTCTGTCCCAAAAGCTTGTACAGAAATTGGGAGAAGGGCTTTCAGGTATTCTGCACCCTCAGCCTGGAATTTGAATGCAGAATGGCTTGAAACTGAAGGAGCTGGTCTCACTAACTGTTTTTAAATCTTAAATGAAAAACCTTGAAGCTGAATCTTCAGGATTGTGTTGTTTTTAGTGTATCTAGCTACAACTGCCTCCTAGGTAACTGCTCTTTCTGTGACAAACTTTGTGCTTGTGAAGTGTACTTCGATGTCTATGTCTTTAACTTTGACTGTCTTGGCCAGGTCTCCCTTAAAAAAGAGATCTTGGATCTCAATGGGACCAACCTGGTTCAATAAAGGTTAAATGAAAAAAACAACAAGATGGAGATATGGCAGTTTTGTAGTTTGCTTATGCCAGCATTCCCAAGAATTACATCAACAAATTGAATTTATTGCAACTAAGGAAAAAAAGGTACACTAACTAGTAAGACTGTCTCCCTCAGCGTGTGTTCTTTTACATTTTGGATGAAGGCATGCTGATGTTGGCCTTGTTTTATCACCATGTAGCTGCAGCCAAGTTCATGCTAGCTATCAGTTAGCCTTAAGATGTACAAGTATTGCGGATAGTATCAAAAATCTGTCATTTGTTTCTCGCACCTCATATCGCCCTTCTAATAATGCATATTTTTGTCATCCTGTATGCATAAATGGAAACAGTCAAAAGCAGGGTTCAGGAACATGAGTGACATCACCGTGGCTACACTCACTTATTTTTTACAGCAGTGGTGCCCAACAAGTCGATCGTGATTGACCTGTTGACCTTAGACTGATACCCCGTCGATTACGTGACCCTGGAAATTTATTTTTCCCATCTTGATTCGAAAAAGGTTGGGCACCCCTGTTTTACAGTCTGAGCACAAATGCTAGAAAAACATCTGGATGGCAAAGCTAAACCTCTGTCTCTCTCTCCCTTGACATTTTGCCCTTGAGCAAGGCCATTAATCAGCAATAACTCTATCCGAGCGGCTCAGCGGTGCAGCAGTAGCAGACTGGTTCTGTACCTGGCAGCTCCCAGGTGTGAGCATGTGAAACAGGGCAGCGCTGATGAGCATGCTCAGTGTGTTCCCTCATGATGAATCTGGGTTTTTAAAGATGCATGTCAGGTAGAGGTAATTATTTCAGAGACTAAAGGTTTGCTCGGAAGGGAGCTCAGAATCAGATCCAGAACCGGCCTCTTGATGAAATGAGTGCGTTATATTTTTTGACATGTTTGGACAGCTTATTGGTCCTGAATGTGATCCTGCCAGACATGTAAAAGAGAGCAGAGAGGGAAAGAATTCAAGCCTGCGATAAGCAGGAAGTTCTCACTTAAGGCATGTTTTGCAGCAAAAATATGTGGAGGCCGAGGCCTAGAACTATTCCCCCATTGCACAGGTTCACTAGTTATCTCATTGTGGCTTTCAAATGGTCGACTAGGCCCCGGCCTGCATCCCAGATCCCCACGTTTCAAAACAACAACATCAAGAAAGACCACATCTCATGGGGATGCTGGCCTTTTCACTTCACAGTGATGCTGATGCTAAGAGACAGGGCAGTCTGTGTGTGTGTGTGTGTGTATGTGTGTGTGTGTGTGTGTGAGTGTGTGTGTTGTAGGGGGGGTTGTTATGTTGGCTTCCAAAAAGAGGGAGAGAGCAAAAAATAGAAAATGTTTCAGAGGCATCTTTGGGTTTTTCTTGGATGCCACAGCTGGAGACTGACTAACATATTTGTCAGACATGAGTATGTGGGTTGTGTGTCAGTGTCGGTGAGCTTAAAGGAGATGTGGAGATACAAGAGATGAGATGTAGAGATAAAAAATGGATGGATGTATAGATGGAGTAAAAACAGGGGAGCAATAGAGAGTGAGCTTGATGAGAGGATGGAGGGATGTTTCCCTATCGCGTGTCTGACAGAGTGCCTGGACTCCAGAGATCCACCTGAGCCCCACAGCTGAAGCCCTCTCCTTTTGCCAGATTTGATTAAGAACACATCCCTGTGATTTCTCCCTCTCTCTCTCACACACACACACACACACAAACACACACACACACACACACACACTAAATGTTGTTTTCAGTTAGGTTTACTGTCATGTACATACATTTGTGTTGCAAAAGCAAATGGCAAAGATAATAGGTGACAAGTTACACAGAATTAAGAAGGCATGCTGCGTGTAAGACAAACCCATTTTGCAGAAACCTGAGACAAACATCAATAAATAAATAAATAAATGAGGCTCTATTTTTTTCTTTATAAACTGAAAGGAACAGTTGAGCAGTGAGGGAAACAAATACTTACCCGCCAAGAGTTTGATTCCACTCTGCAGTCTGAATGATCAGCCTAAAATTAGCAGCAGGTTAGCATAACACAGGTACAGTTTCAAAGCCAGCTTGGCTTTGAGTGAGGGTAACAGAGTCCAGCTCCCAGCACTTCTAAGTTGACTCATTGAACCTTGGCCAGAACATTTGTTCAGAGCTATTTTTGTCGCATTAAAACATTTTTTACAACCATATAGATGCCAAAAAATCAGATGCTCTGGAAAAAAAGAAGTCCAAAATCTATGTCTATCACAGGCCTGTTCATTACACATTACAAATAATTCTAATTCAGACCAATGCTACCCGTAGCAGAGCTAGCACCACCAGCCTTTTGGTCCTCCTTGCAGGTTTAAATTCACATGCCTGTGCTGGTCATGCATTGATCTAGCCAGGTGGTTATATGCCAGTTACCACACTAAGAGATGCCATGCTAGTTAGAGATCCTGCAAGGAGTTTTTAGCTCATTGAAAATATACTGACTTTTGAAGATGTTACACTTAAGAGGTATACATTGGTTGTGGCTGAGTTGACTAATGGGCAGGGACCATGTAGCGGTTTGCCAGGAGGCCATAACTCTGTCTTAACTCCACCTCTTTACCTGTTGTTAGGTTTCCAGTCTGAGTCAGCATTTTCAATATGATGATTCTTTAGAGACCATGGGGTGTCCTCACCAAGCGGCAGCCTCCGGTCTCAAAATATGAAGCCCATGTGGAAGTGTTATAAACTGCAGTTCATTGAGCATCCGCTTGAGGCTGGCTGCAGAACCACCAGAAACCACATACACACCAATTCAAAAAAGACAATATTTGCTTGATAAACATGTTTACAGCCTGGTTCAAAAAACAGGTTGGGTCTATGTAGCTCATTTCTATCTGCACACACTGTACAGGGGTTGAATTTTTTTCTAACACGACAGTTCAGAAGATATTAAGTTTCCAAGTTTTTGCCCAAATAAGGACATGACTGACTTCACTTACAGGCGGGAACACATAGCTGTTGGCTAGGAGGCTCAAACCCCGCCTCTTTACCTCACACTAAATTTGGTTGAGTTCAGCATTACCAATATGGCTTCCACCGATTGGCTTCAAAACAGCGCTCAGGAACAGATGGGTGACGTCACGGATACTACGTCCATTATTTATACAGTCTATGAAGAAGCTCCTGTGATGCATGATAAGTATGATCCTCCATTTTTGAAGTGTTACCATCAAAAGCATCAATTAGTACAGTTTATTTTGTGTACAACAACAACCGCTTTCTTCTTCTTTGTCTTTGAATCCGGTGCATTTCCCGCCGCCCCATTTCTGAATACAAAAACGGATAAGTTAGAAACATGGTGGGTCAAGGTGGTGGCCTCTGTGGAAGGGGGACTCACACCTATGTTGATATAAAAGGCTTGTTCTGAATTAATAAAATACTGTGGATACTAAGTCCATTATGTATACGGGCTACAAAAGCAAACCGGGTTATCAACATAGAGATTGTTTCTATAATGTTGTTTTTAATGTCTGCTGTAGCTGCAGTTTAAGAGTGATACTAATGTGTTGAAATAAAGCACAGTGAGATATAAGATATAACATGAAATTTGCATGTACAGGACAAACTCAGTAAAGAGATGACAAGTATCAGTTTGTCCACAGGGGGCATCAGACTCAACACAAACTAAGTTCCTCTCAGGAGCTTCATCTGTCATTCTTCCATCTCAGCTTTTGTGCAAACTGGACCGATGCCATAGTAATATCAATCTCCCCTAATAACTCTCAGCAAGAAAGCAGCCAGTTGTACTGCCTAAAATCCCAAACTGTTCCTTCTAAGGCAGTCAGACAGCTGACAAAGACTCTGTCGAGCTGCATCTGTCTTGCTCCATGGCAGCAGATAACAAACTTAACTGCTGGCTCTGCTGTGCGTCTGTCAGAAAGAGAAAAGAAAGGGAGTTAGGCACGGTCCAAATGTCTGTAATACTGCAGATTTCTCTCTTTGATCACATTCAGCTGACTTCTCTTTGTGTTGTGGATGCACAGCAGGATGTTTTGACGTACAGCGGTTTGTTTCTGTCTCACCTTTTCATCGAGGAGAGTCGACAGAAACGTAATGCACCGACTGATCTGTCGAAGCATCGGAAGATGAGATGAACGCATGTTGAGAAAAAGGAATAACTAGTGGAAAAATGGTTGTGTCATTTCTCCATTTCTCCAACTGCTGGTCTCAATATCAAAGTTTCCACGGCAGCTTTACACCTTTCCACTGTTCAATTAAAATCCTCCATCCATCCTTCTTCA
Organism: Notolabrus celidotus; assembly: GCF_009762535.1. Lineage (NCBI taxonomy): Eukaryota > Metazoa > Chordata > Actinopteri > Labriformes > Labridae > Notolabrus > Notolabrus celidotus. Next base: position 33,960,275 of record NC_048278.1, read on the forward strand.
CTTCCTCTCTCATTGTAGCTCCATTAAGTCGCTCCTTCTTTTAACTGCCTGTGACTCGAGTTGCAAGGCCACAACAAATGGCTTTGCTGGCACACAGAGAGGCTGCCAGTTAACATTTCCAGAGGTGATGTGGGTACGCAGAGATCAGCAGCCTCTTCCTCTTCCACAGTATCCTGTTAGGAAGGCCTGACTACTTAAAGACAGACACAGTTTTCTTTCCTGGGGACTGAAGTGTTTGTCATGAATCTCCCAATGGGTGTAACATTTTGCAATCAAAGAAAAAACACAGTTTACAAACTTGAAAGCATTCACGTTAACTCTATGTCTCATTCTTTGGAGTGCTGCTTCAAATCTAAAGGAGGCCGCCCCGGTCATTCTCCAAGTCTGACATATTGCATTTTGTAAGCAGTGAGAGTGTAAGTTTGCAGGAAATGGACACAAACCAGCCTTGTTGTTCTAAGCAGATGGATGCAGACATCTGATATCCTGCAGTGTGTGAAGGACGGCACAGACGGATTTGCATTGCCAAAGTATATTTCCTCTATCAGATACAGGAAGCCTGTGTATCAGGGATTTCAGTTGTTGGTGTGTTTGGACGTCAGGATGTGAATACAAAATATGACGCATGCAAATTTAGAAAATTCATAATACAACAAAGGTTTCCGTGGTTGAAAGGCATGATCGTGGTAGCTCATTGGTCCCTAGAGGTATGGAACAATGCAGAGTTTAATATCAGGAGGTCGTTTTCACTCTGCTGATGGAGGAACGTTTCTGTTAGTTCACCTTTTAATTGTTGTCTTCACGTGTGCTTCCTCATCGTTGTGTCTTCATTTTGGACTTAGATCAAGTTTAATGTCTCTCACTTCTCAAAAGTCGCCCATGACTCTGATCTGAACTAAAACATCATGTTCAGTGAGGCTGAGCGATTTATTGATTTCTGATTGAAACTAGATTTCAGACAACGAGATCATGTGATCGCCAAAGCTGTGTTTTTTTTTGCAGTGCTCCTGACTGACCCAGGATCTGTTGTGTCAACTATTTTACACATGCATGCCGTCTCCCTGCCATCCTGCCAAGTTCACCTATCAGAAGCGGCATGCTACTCGTGGACAGGTCACGCTAACCAATCAGCATTGTAGTCCGTCAATCAATCATTCAATCAATCTTTATTTGTATAGCGTCAAATCACAACAAACGTTATCTCAAGACGCTTTTACAAACAGAGCAGGTCTAGACCACTCTATGTCAGATTATGAACAGAGACCCAACTTGAAGACAGGGTAAGACTCAGTCTGACCCCACCTTAATCCATCATGAGCATTGCACATCGCAGTATTTAGCTAGTTACAGTGGCAATGAAAAACTTCCTTTTTAACAGGCAGAAACCTCAGGCAGAACCAGACTCATATTAGACAGCCATCATGCCTCGACCGAGTTGGGTCTTGAAAGAGGGATAGAGGGGAGTAAGAGAGAGAGGTGATAGTGATGAGACGAGTCGTAGAAGCTGTTGCCGCTGGAGTCCAGCACGTCCGTATCAGCTGGAGTCCAGAACGTCTGCAGCAGGAGGACGTCTACGGCAGCTCAGAGGAACCTACGAGACAAGGGAGCTCAGGGACTCCAGAAAGGTCTATGGTTAGTAACTTTAATGGGACAGGCAGAGTTAAAGTAAGTGATGAGGGGGTTGGGGGGAAGGGGGTGAACTAGGATCCCAGTGTGTCAGTGCACCAGTTCCCCCGGCAGTCTAGGCCTATAGCAGCATAACAAAAGCTGGTCCAAGCCTACAGTGTCCGTCCCGTCCCGGACACTGTAGGAATAACGAGCCGATTTGTAAAAAACTACCTTTTTAATAACCGGTCACTGTCGGCCGTGACCACGCCTGTTTCAACAAGAGCAACAATCAACTTTTTCCTCTATCCTGCTCGCACACTCCCTCCTCCACCTCCGCCCCCTTCCTGATGCCTTCACTAACTCAACATTGTAGGAATTAACAACATCCACACCAAACACAACCAACAAACAGTAGAGCTGTTACAGTATTAGCCTGCTCCTCGTGCTTTGTAACATTAAAGGTGACATATCATGCAAAATCGACTTTTTAATGGTTCTCTACCTGAAATATGTGTCCATGTCTACAAACCCTCCGAAAATGAAAAGAATCCATTCTGTCCCTGTTCTGATTTCTCCACCTTTCTGTAAATGTGTGCTGAAACCAGCCGTTTCAGTTTTCAGTGTTTTTCATACGTCACAACGCCATCCGGTCTGTAACAGGAAGTCAGAGCTCGGAGCTTGTTCAGCACATAGACTGTATAAAATACAACTCAACCCCTCCTCCGTTTTTCATTCCCTGCACACATGTGAGCTTAGGAGGGAGGCATGCTAGTTATAGGCTGTCTTAATAAACACAGAGGTCGGTTTTACTCCCCACGTCTTTTGAAGATTTGAAGATCTAGTGGATGATTTTTATTTTTCATGGAAAAGTGCTAGCGCTAGTTAGCATAGCTACATAGCTACAAGTTAGTAGCTGTGTACCAAGACACACGTCGACATACTGACAATTAAAAACAACAAGAAACACTAAATCTGTGACCAATGGTTCAGAAAGGTCCTGCTGCAGGCGCCTCTCCATCAGGATCAGATTCTGGATCAAATTCAGAGAGTTGAAGTATGAAGTACATCCACTTCCTGAGGGGGCGTGATCAGAGAGCTCATTCTCATTTAAAGGCACAGACACAGAAAACAGACTGTTCTGAGCAGGGCTGAAAAAGAGGGGTTTACAGGCAGACCAAAATCTGATTTCAAAGTGTTTTTTTGAGCAATAAACTTTAAAGACATGTTTTGGGGACCTCTTAGACCAATATATGTTGATGAAAAAGAGCGTAATATGTCACCTTTAACGTGTTTTGAAATGGCTTCAGTGGAACCAGTAGCGGAGTTAAGGGGATTTAATCTCAAAGAAAAAACAGCAAGTCGCTCATTTGGGAGTATTTCGGGTTTGAGGCTGCAGACGTGCACCAGAAACAGGTACTGTGCAAAAGCTGTCACGCTAAAGTTGCATCATCCAGCGGAAACACAACCAACTAATACCGTGTGTGTGTGTGTGTGTGTGTGTGTGTGTGTGTGTGTGTGTTTGTGTGTGTGTGTTCATTTATTTATTTATTTCACTGAAGCTTGATTTGAAGAAAATCACGAGTCGAATTGAAACCGCAATATCTGCCAGAAAAATCGCACTTAGATCTTTTCCTAAAATCTTTCAGCCCTAATCTTCAGTGTAATTTCTGCCTCATGTTTCCTGATACTCATCTTTTCTCACTGTGGTAATCTTACCAATGTTAGCTATCACATTGACATCACTAAGATAGTTTTCCTGCACCAGCTTACAGCCAAAAACAACTTCTTAAATAATCAGCCCACAGACTTGGCAAAGACAGGACCAATGAATCAAACACACCCTGCCAACACTGTCTGTGTCGAAGAATAACGAATAGCTGTTGCTCATATGATGCATCTTAACTACACTACAAACCAGTGAAGTCACAGTTTGCATCATGATGTCTTTCTTGGAACAAATCATGACACAGTGAAGGAAACTTCTTCGGCTTGAACCGAGGAGTTTTTAGACAGACGGTGGTGTTCTCTTCAGCTGGGGTTTAAAGACCATAAATCTCTGCTTGGCACAAACACACTGGAACCTTTGAGAAGACAATTGCCTTTCTGTTGTGTTGGGCGTAACTTAATATGTTCTTTGAAAGAGACACCATGAAGGTTGCACTAAAGTTGGAAACAGAGGACGTTTGTCAGGAAATCTGTTCACTTAAAAAATCTGATAGATGATGAGAGACGGGGAGAGGGCTCGTCTGTCCTGTTACACAACTGTGCCAAAAAAAGATGCTCTGTGACACGTGGAGCAGTTAGGAATCTTACAATGGGATAGGTTGTGCTCGTGAAGTTTGACACTTAATGTGTGGTACTAATTGACAGCATGTTCTGATACCAGGAAGTCAGAGTTTGTCCTTTTAGAGTCTGTTTTGAGATACCCTGGAGCTCTTGTTTTTAAAGTGTGATGATATGAATTTCAGTGCAATTATTTTTAGTTTGGAAAAGTTTGGACAGTAAATAAGAAGAGCATGATAATTGTGATTTTGAGACATGTGCCCTCCAGTTTAAAAATAATGAATCTTAAGTTTTTGGCAGATTTTCCTCTCTTCCATGAAAGTCAACAAAGTCCCAATGTGTTGATGGTTTTAAAGATAATCCTGCCAGATTTTCCTGTGATGTCAGGTATGTTTAGAGTGAGTTCGCCTTCCTCTATCTGCTCGGATATTATATTATATTATATATTTCAAATATATTCATATTTACATTCAGATATCCTGTTGATTGGGGCGAACCCTGAGGACATCCAAGCCAGCACTCTGTGGATGTCACGTAGAATGAAACAACAGCAAATCAGGAAGCAAGCTGGCTAAAGAAGGAAGCAAAACAAACCCAGCCATGACAACAAAAGTAAACAAAAGCATTAAGTATGATGGATGTAAGAGGTGGAGGGCACTTGTTAATTTCGAGGAAACAACACAAGTACTATACGTGTACAACGTGTCCTGTAAAACACTCCACAATCAAACTGACAAGGTAAAGAGTTGAACAGAAATCGCGGCTGCAATGGATGCTTCAGATGGCTAAGAAGCTTGCAAATTTTGGCAAACAAACATGGCAGATGACAGGCTGGTTGTCAAGCTAAAAGTAGGGATGCACCGATAGATCGGATATCAGTGACAAAGGGCCGATATATAGTGCCGATCCATATGGCAGATCTCTTCATCTCAGCTCTATGCGTTTCTGTGTTTATAACAGCCATGTGCGTCTCCTACGTCATCAGCACTGGCCGGTCTGTGCATTTTTACCCGGTGGAGCATGATGGAGGATAACCACAGAGGCTCTGCAGTTTAGCTGCATGTCACGCTTCTTTTGCTAACAACTCCGCCGGAAACTTGCAACATGTGCAGCGCTAATGTTTCCACGGATGGCAGTTGCGCTGAAAAGTTTAATGGGAGTCCAAAGGAAGAAGTTTACGTCAGCTGTAGCCGACTGCAAAGAAGCAAGAAACCCTCTATTAATGGATTCAAAGTGTGAAAAAACGGACAGGTTATTGGATTTAATTGTTCCAGATCCTTGAAATTAAGGGATTCCAGCCTCTTGTTCAGCACTTGGAACCCAGGTACAGTTCACCATCAAGTCAGAAAAGCCTGAAGTTGCCAAAACATGATTCTATCCTCACATTAAGGAATAGAGATTGTTAAATCAATACTAGGATCGGATCGCCTAGTATCGGTATCAGCAGATACCTAAGCCCAGGTATCGATATCGGTATCGGGACCTAAAAAGTAGGATTGGTGCATCCCTAGCTAAAAGAGGCTGTTTACAGAGACAAGTATTGTTCTTCGGCCATTTTCGAGCAGCGTTTTGAGTGGATAAAAACCAAGCGGCAAACTCTGGTCTCAAAATTTGGAGCCCATGTGGAAGTGTTATAAACTGCAGTTCACCTGAGGCTGGCTGCAGAAACACCGGAAACTACATACACACCAATTCAAAGAAGACGATCTTTGCAGCATTAATAAACATGTTTACAGCCTGGTTAAAAAAACGGCTTCGGTCTACGTAGGTAAATTCTCTATCGGCACACACTGTACGGGGGGTGAATTTTTTTCTATCGCTACGGCTTAGAAGAAATTAAGATTACGAGTTTTTGCCCAAATAAGGACATGACTGACTTGACTGACAGGCGGGAACACATAGCTGTTGCCTAGGAGGCTCAAACCCCGCCTCTTTACCTCTTACTAAATTTAGTTGAGTTCAGCATGACCAATATGGCTCATGCTGCCGATTGGCTTCAAAACTGCTCTCAGGAACAGATGGGTGAGGTCACAGATGCTACGTCCATTATTTATACAGTCTATGGTGAAAACAGACTTTTGAAACCAAGTTCAAGGATGGAATCTTTTGAAAACACGCTCATCGTCTTCGCCCTTGTCTTCTTGTTTGTACTCAATCTTGAAGAACGCCTTGGCCAGTTGTGTTTCATTCTGAACCACCGGCCTGGCATGCATACTCGCACGCAGATCGTTCCGCAGCATTGTCATGAGAAATGCTGGTTTCTGTTAAAAAACAGAAGGAAAAAGGAACAACTTTTTTTTAAGTTCATTTGACTGAAACAGGTATTTTGACATTTACAGATTACAAAGTGTGGACTGGTTGTTGGTCAGTGTGTGGTGTGCTGTGTTGGCGACATCATTGCACTTCCACACTCTGAGAACTTCACTGTTAAATCTGTCATTATGTGTCATCATGTGTGGAGAATCTCACATTTTAAAACTCTTTATATGTGTGGCAGGCTTTAGAGACATCCGGTTTCAGAACAACAGTCATACTTTTGTAGATTCTGCTTTTTAATAAGGCAGGAGGCGTAGATGTGCTTTCAGGACTTTAAAACCAGGCAGTGTAACTTTTTACTGCCCTTCTTAGTAATACAGCTGAGTATTTATATTCAGAGAATCCATCTTTAAAATGCCTGGAAGAGATCTTTAAAAAGTCGATTACCATGAGGAGATGTCTGAAGCTGTTGTTACTTATTGAAGGATCCTGGTACACACGTGTCTGCAGGCGGATTTCTGCCATACTTCCCTGAAATAGTTATCTCCTGACAGAAACTGATCATCCCTGTCTCATGATGCAAATTTGAAGCATGACTTGTTTCTTGGATCCTGAAGTTGGCCCCGAGGAGCAGCTGTGGATGAAATGGATCATCGTTTCTCTTGCCTGTTTTTCTGTACCCATGCACAAGGCTTTAAATTCAGCTGTAGAGGAATTATTTTTAAGTTAAATGCTAAAAAAATTAAGGCTCACAGTTACTCTGATACTATTTAACCTGGGTCAAGATAACAAGAAGGAGAAACCGGAAAGCAAAGGTTGAACATAGCTGAATTATTGTGTCTCTGTAAGCTAGTGTTACTTCCTGCACAGGGTGGTCTCTCTGGCTTTAATATGCTCTTTATTCCCTTTGGAAGTCAGAGGGACAAAGAGATGTTTTCAGCACTGACACGCTGAGGAGAAACACCCCAGTGAGCGCCGGAGTAATTAGAGGACGTAGCTCAGCAGAGGGCGGAAGGAGAGCGAAAGGAAACATGCAGCAGCTTTGGGATGGCTTGTTGCTTCTTCTGTTGACCTGGATTGAAGAGTAGAGCAAATCTCTGAGGGAATCATTACTGTTGTGTGTGTTTTTGTGTGTGTAATCTCAGGGGAGGACTCCTAATAGTCCACCAAATATTTAAAGTCCCTTCAGTCGTCCATGTTTTTATTGGTCCTGCATAAAAGACAGGTATTTAACTTTTATCATATGGTGCTGCTCACTTTAGTTCCTGTCTTTTTACTAGGGATGTAAGGATATATCACAAGAGGGTAAAAAATCAATACAAATGAGGGTGGATTGAAATCAATTCAACAAAATTTGTATTGGGATATTATTTTTACACAGTAGAAGGCGCTATCTGCATTATACTCTGCTAGTTCAACATCGTCAAGTCTCTTGCGCTGCTCTCTCCTCACTCGCTGAGTGGAAGTGTTTTAAGTTTTAAAGCATGTCTCAGAATCAGCTGAGACGCTCAGCTGGGGGCTGAGGCAGCTGAGTGACAGGTCTCCAAGAGCGCTTTTTTTCTCTGCCGCCGAACTGATTATGACACAGTTGCGCTCCCGGCTGACACCTTACCGCATTTAAATGCTTATTTTTCTCAATAAGAACGAGAAAACTGGACACTGTGAGTCCAAAATATGATTCTGTTCAGTTGTCCTGTTGCAGTAAATCCACATGTTGTAGTCTGACATGGGACTTCCATCAGATCCGTGTCCTGTCCGTCTCTAATCCGCTGCGGTCCGGCTCCATGCGCTCTTGTCCGTCAACACCCAGGAGCAGGACCACCGGACAGCTGGAGTCATGTGACCGAGGTTTTCCCATTCAGCAATCACTGAATCAAGGATTCTCCTCCTCCTCTCCTCATCCATGTTGTCTTTCTGGTCCTCTGAAAACCTCTGACCTGTTGACTCCAGGCCTGCCTCCGCTCTAAATTACATTTTTTTTTGTCATAGTTAAAGCTGCTGTGAGGAACTTTTGTTTTGTATTGATTCTGGCGCCCCCTTGTGGACAAAGTGATACCTCTTATCTCTTGTCCTATTCATGCAAAAGTAGTCTTTTCAACAGAAACCTCTTCCTGTTGTCTTTTAACAGTCAACTTTATCAGGCAATGTGATTATTTTCCATGAAAACAGTCAAATAAAGGCTTTTTCTGAAGCGAGATGTCCATCATCTGGTCTTGCACCTACCCCCTCAGGGCGGTTTCAGGCATTAAAAATGACAACAGAGAAGGTGTCAGTGTTGTCGCTGATGGTCTTGTTTCCTATTGAAGGTCATAAAGAGGCATCAGTATCATTTTCAGTCTGTTTCTCAGCCAGTTCAAAACTCCTCACAGGGCCTTTAAGCTAAATACGATCTGGTGATAACACAGATCAGTGTTTTATTCTGAAAATTCACCGGGTTTTTATTTTGTTTTGGTGCCTGACTTCCTGTCCCGCTCCATCTAGCTCTGTGATGAATTGATGCGTCGTGCTCCGGCATCTGGCAAAAATAGAAGTCTTGTGTATCTGAACGCAACGGAGCGGATCCAGAGGAAGTTAACACATTGAGTAGAATAGAAACCTATCAGATCTGGTGCCGTGATGGATCGGAGACGGACCGGACACGGATCTGGTGGAATTTGGCCTTTAGTCTGACCATGTTTCCATGGAGATTATTTATAAGATAAGATATTACTTTATTGATCCCCCGGGGGGGAAATTCAGTTGTGACAGCAACCCAGACATAAGTACAATCAAGAAAGAAGTTTCAATAAGTAAAAATAAAATAAAATAAAATAAAAATAAGTAAAAAATAAAAATAGATAAATGAAGCTAGAATACAATTTAGATATATACAATGTTACAATGGAATTCAAATTAAATAGAAGTGATTACAGGCAGTATTAAAACATTTTCAGTAGTAACAGGTTAACATGGTGTGATTATGGTTGGTAATGACAGGTTAAGCAATAAATAAAAAATAATACGGCAATGCAATATGACCATGAGTTGTATTTAGAATAATAATGTAATATAACATTATATAACATCACTTATAAGCCCTCTCCTCACGTTCATGTTCAGCGTGTTTAACATTTTGAACAACTCAATATGATCCGTCGTTGTTTAATACCGAGAGAAAAAATACACTTCCCAACTGTCCATATCTGAGAATTGAAATAAGATAATAGTTATTTAAATTTTGAGTTCAATCCAGTTTTCTTGAAAATCGTTCGAGGATTGTGAGTGAATTGTATCGTGAACCAAAAATTGGGATTCGAACCAAATCGTTGGTTGAGTGTATCCTTACATCCCTACTTTTTACTCATTGAAATGCACCAACAACCCCATGACATATTTCCTTGTATGTTCACACCTACTTGGCATGAACCTGATTCAAGAGAATCTTCACTTCAGGGTATCCCTGGTAATCCTGAGAGTTCAAGCCGGGTTGCCCAAGGCTCCGAACTAACCACCACCACCACCACCAGGTTAGGCACTGCTGAGCACAGCCTGCTGAGGGAATTAAGCCGTGTTCCACCTCTGATCTGGCATCTGTAGAGACACATACACACACACGTGCGCACACACACACAGTGAGACTCCTGGCTGTGCTCACACTGTTCCTGGAGAGAGAAGCCGACACACAGACACACATCTCTCGCCCTTTTCTGACATCTCTTTCGACACTCTCTCTTTCACCTGGCTTATCGGGCTTCCAGCAGTTGCATTGGCCACCTCTCCTCCTCTCCGCCCACACATACATCCAACGTACACCTGCATTACCATCAAAACCTCCACCCACGTGCACGCTGCAGTAACCTGTGTGGCGTTTAATGACAGAAAAGAAGGGGATAGATGAGGAAATAAGTGAGAAAACTCCCATTTCCTGGTTTGAATCCCCTGTATTGCCTCTGGATTCGGCGTTCAAAGCCCTCATTAGTCTCGTACCGTGTTTGATGGCTGATGCACGAACAGCTCTGAGTTTTCCCTGTCACTAACCTTCTGTCAAACCGCGGAGAAAAAAAAAGAACTCATCCCGGAGCTGAACACATGAAAGGTAGCGCTCTGCTACTCGGCTTTGGCTCGGCATGTCACTGCAGTCTGTGAAGCTGTTTTTCTTGTGCACCAGCATAATACCGTGTGAGTGGTGTCCTTTAAGCTAGGCTCTGAATACAAAAATAATGTAACAGGTGTCAGAAGTGTTACTTGACAAATTGTGGCAACACATCAAGTTGTTTTGGGGAAGCAGAGCTTCTTTTGACAAACCACATTAAAGGATCGGAGACATTATCAGTTCATGACATGCATTTTGAATTACAACATGACAGTCGAGATGAAAGAGATTGTGATGACACAGTTTGCCTCTGGGGTTGAATTAGAGCCAAATAATACATGGGTAGTCTTAGCTGTCTTCTGTGATTGTCATGTTCTTCTGCCACGTAGAAATCTGGAGTTGATCAGTGAATTATTTCTAGATTTCAGGATAAAGGTCCAGTTTTCAACTCCCTATTTTATCACCTCACTTGCTTTTCTTTGCAAAGACATTTTAAGCATGTTTTGATATAACATACATATTTTCATGATCCACCTTTCCTCTTGACTTTCAACCATTAATCAGTGTCCCGGGACACTTCAGGAGGAGGCCCCATGCTTCCTAGTAAAGTCACAGGGGTCATCACGTTGAACAACACGTAGCATCACACAAACAGGAGCTAATGCAGTGTTTTGAGGCTGATTCCTGTCCACCTGTTCCGGCCAATGACCGAGTAGAAACCTCCTGGTGTTGAGAAGTGAAGGCCATGTGGAAGCATAAATAAACTGCAGTTCCTCAAGTGTCCACTTAAGGTTGTTATTGAAAGCAAAATAATTCCCATGAGGCTTCAAATTAAAACGCCTAGCAGAAATAAACACGTCTACAGCCTGGCACAAGAAAACTTAATGTTTTTTTGTAGTTCATTTCTTGAGTGTAGTTGCTTTTTCAAGATTTTTTTGTAATTTTTTTCTGCAATTCTTATTTGGTTTGATTCATTTAAATTCATTTTATTGTATTTTTTTATTCAAATTCTTAAGTCACTAAGTTGTTTTGTTTTATTTATTCATGTGTTTTCTATTTTTAATTCAAATTATTTAATCTGGACATTATTATGATTTATTTATTCATTTATTATTTTTAATTAAAATTCTTAAGTCACTACATTTTTTTGTTACATATATTTTTATTTTATTTTTTTTAACTCAACTCAAAAAATTTTAGTGGCTAAATTATTTTGTTTTATTTATTTATTTATTATTTTAAATTCAAATTCTTTAGTTGGTGAATTACATTTATTTATTTATTATTTTTAATTCAAATTCTTTATTCTGTATCTTATTTGTTTGACATATTTATTTGTTTAATTTTATTTTTAATTCACATTCTTTAGTCGGTAAATTATTTTGTTTGATATATTTATTTTTTAAATGTATTATTTAATTTTTATTTTTACTCAAATTCTTTAGTCGCCTAATCACAGGGTTGTTTCAGAGAGCTTCACAATCAACACAACATGCAACAACCTGTACCTGACACTATGGGTATAATAATATGATAATTTTTCACACACTTATATCAGTGAGTAGTTTTCCACTGCACCAAGCACACAAGATGGACCATTGTAAATGTTCTCCTCAATCTGTTTGCTCAGGCTTTTATAACACCCGTCATCATCTTGTGTTTTCACCCTGACCTTGTACGGACGCCAGCTGCCCGCCTGTAAAGATCACTATCAGAGACATTTCATACTCACAGAGTTTAACAAGGAACTCGTAAAAGTATCAGAGGTTGTCCAGAGACCTCATCAAACCTGCTGGTCAACACAGAAATGATAGACTCTCGTTAATATGTCAGTGAAATACAACAAAGCGGCGGCAGCAGCAGCAGCATCCATCTGTTCTGAGAGATACTGGCCTTTAATGTAGAGAGCATTGAACAGTGACTTGACCTCTGACCCGGCACAAGACATGAGCCCACAGGAGCCCACATTACTGTGAGGTCATTTCTTCAGGTGTTTTCAAATGTGTCACTAAGTGTGTCATGTCTATTAAATCTCTACAACCTATGCTAAAAGGTTACATAAGGTCAATTAACTTTGTATTGTTGATACAAATATTAACTCAGAGTTATAGGTGATACATACAAGAATCAGACTTGAATTTTCATCAACTTTTGCTTAATAAACTTGTGTATTAGTCCAAATTTAAATTACAAGAGTAGAAACATGATTAAAATATTGTCATTTCTATCAGCAGAATGCAGCAGCTCTTGGATAAATTAATCTATTATAGATATACATGGCTTCCATTTTTGTTTTGCTTACGCACATACACATCCCAGATTTGGATCTTGCAGCTAACATTTACTGGATGTAAGTTAGCATGAAGTTAAGACTATGGAATGTTCACAAGCAACTAACTTTCTCGTCATTGCAACAGAAATTAAATTATGCTTAAGCAACTAGTCTAAAGGCAAAAGAAGAACTCTCAGAAAGCAGTAAAAATTGAGCATAATGTATTTTGAGTGCGGCTAACATTAACAGAGCTAGCACCACCAGCCTTTGGTCCTCCATGCAGGTTAACATCAATACACCTGTGCTGGATACACATTGTTCCATTCAATTGGTTATATATCAGTTTAACCACACACTTTCTAGAACAAAATACCACCGCTATGAGATACTGTCATTCACCTGTGCTTGTTTACATCCGGGTAGTAGAGGTTTTCAGTATTACAGCAGTAGCCATTAATTGGAAATACAGACCTGTCTAGAGGCGGGTGGTTTTGTGAAATGAATGATATCCTGTTGCCATTTTGTGTCCCCCCTGATATTTTGACATTTTAACCCCGTCTAAGAAAATGTACAGTCCGGGGCAAATGTTCACATAAAGGTATTAAAGACAGATGGTGTACATTTCAGCTGGAAAAGATTGAAAACTTTAAGATTGAACATTATAGTTGAAAAGTAGAATTAAAATTATATTGTTGACTCTTTTCAGGCTCGCCTCAAAACACACTTTTATATTTTAGCATTTGAGTCCTGCCCTGGATAGATTTCAATTCCCAATGCTCTGCTTTCCTTGTTGTTTGTTTGTCTCTTTTCCAAATAATAGTTTGGTTTTGTCTCACATTGTGTTTTTTATTTATTCATTTATTTGTATGTATTGTACAGCACTTTGGTCAGCTTCTGCTGTGTTTTTAAGTACATTTGACTTGACTATAACTTTTTATTGAAGATCAATTTAAACACGATTTTGCAGCCAGTGATCACGCAGTGTCTGAATTTTTGTTGAGAACTGAATAATTGCTCAACAAACATGAAACAAGATACCCTGAAATTTTGAAGCCTAAGCTTCCAGCTGCAGAAGAAGTGCTCTGTGTACCACAGTTTGTATTTTCAATTGATTTAAAAAGTTTCTTATTACAGAAAAACTCGTCCAAGCCCATTTCTCAGCCTTGCATTGACTCTGATTTTCGCTGCATCTACCATTAAATATTGATTTCTTTAACAAATGTGCAAAGTAATGTCTCAGTACGCAGAGGTCTAAGCTTTCTGCTGTAAACAAATGAAGCCTCGGTCTATTATAGTCATTACGGCATTTTGATTTTATTTCAACAGGTTCTTGTTAAAATCAGATCCGAGGGTGAACATTTTCTAAAGGTTAATTCCTCTCGATACCCCTCCATAGTCTTCCCGGCTCACACACAGACGCACTGGGTCTCTGAGCAGGGTCTTGTGGGGGCAGCGTTTGGGATGATGAAGTATGGATTTCTGTATCTGCAGGTCAAACCGAGTGTGTCTGGGCTTTGTGTGGAGGCGGATGAAGAGCTCTCCACACACTGCTGCTGTTTGTCAAGGACAGGACCAACATCACAACCTCTTTCCTTTCATCACTGTCTCTCAGTTCCTCCCCTCCTCCCCTGCTGTTTGGAGGGTGCTCCCCCTTTCTAAATATGGCAGTTTCTCCCTCCGTGACCCCCCCTGCACTCACACACGGCTGCTGTGTCGAACTCCTGTCAGACAGCCAAGCCCAGTTTACCACCGGGCCAAAATAGAAGCCGCCTGTCCTTGAGGATCGCTCTTTCTCTCCAAACCCTGTTCACCCTCAGTCTTTTTGCCTTCTTACCCCCTCTTGGTAGCCTCAGTGTCACCTTACAGTTGTGTCCCTGCCCTGCGTGGAGACCTCAGGAGACCCACTGAGCAGGGAGGGAAAATGGTTCTGACCTGTGCTCGACCCAGCATGTGTGTTTACCCAGGCTACATTGCTGGGGCGTACCACTGGAGCACTGTTTCAGTGGGGGGGGGGGGGGTTGTTGTTGTGTGGTGCAAGTTGGAAATAAAGCAGGAGTTATGCCTGGGTCAGAGATGAACATGCAGATATTTCTCAGTGTGGTTAGTCTGTGTGGAGGAACAGATGGTTCGTGTTTGTTTAAAGCGGGGCAAAAAGTTTAAGAAAAGAGAGTTGAAATATTGAGGGAAAGTTTTCCCATTTGCAACCTTAACCCTGTCGATCTGCGTGATGAAGTGTGAAAGATGCCAGAAGTTATTCTGCATACTCCTCATGTCTTTGCTGTAAGCTGCAAAATCTGATTTTCTCTTTTTGCACCAGTTTTTTGATGTAGAGTGTTTGGCCCAGCAGAACTACGGACTGGCTACATGAGGGAGCTGCTGGCATGGTTCACTGAGCAGCAGAACTCAGCTCACTTGGCTAGTACGGCGCACACCGAGGAATTATGGTTCAGTCGTTTCATTTAACTAATTTATGCACAGAGGCTACAGTCCTCAGGTGGGTAGCCTGGGTTCGATTCCAACATGCAGACCCTTTGCATGCCATTCCCCCCTCTCTCTCTCTCTCTCTCTCTCTGTCTCCTGCTCTCTTCATTGTTTTATTCTCTCTGAATGAAGAAATAGGAGCCCAAAAATATAAGTTTAAAAGTGGAGATGTTGGAGGAGATGGAATGCACGGCGATTCTTGAAATGCAGGAAATATGATGCTGCCAAGCGGACCAATCACAGGGCTTGCGGTCAGCATCATCTTGACATGTGGTTACATTTTGGAGGAGATGAACATCAGGCCGGGCTGCACGGTGGTGCAGTGGGTAGCGCTGTTGCCTCACAGCTAGAAGGTTCCTGGTTCAAATCCCCGGCCGGGCGGGTGCCTTTCTGTGTGGAGTTTGCATGTTCTCCCTGTGCATGCGTGGGTTCTCTCCGGGTTCTCCGGCTTCCTCCCACAATCCAAAAACAACACGGGTTGATTGATCACTCTAAATTGCCTGTAGGTGTGAGTGTGTGCATGAATGGTTGTCTGTCTCCCTGTGTTAGCCCTGTGATAGGTTGACGACCTGTCCAGGGTGTACCCTGCCTTCCGCCCCGAAGCCAGCTGGGATAGGCTCCAGCCCCCGGTGACCCCTAACGGGATAAGCGATCAAGATAATGGATGGATGGATGAACATCAGGCCTCTTGTGTAGACTTCTGCATAGGAACAAGGCTACATGAACCTAAAGCCTGGTTGATACTTCTGTGTCAGATCGATGCTTTAGCCTACGCCGTAGGTCTGCATCATAGACTTTCTGTTTGTTTAAATGTTGTAAGATGACCTTAAGTGTCAAGAAAGGCGCCTATAAATAAAAGGCATTATTACTATTATTATTTATAAATAATGGAAGTAGTATCCGCGACATCATCCATCTGTTCCTGAGCGCTGTTTTGAAGCCAATCGTCGGCGGAAGCCATATTGGAAATGTTGAACTCAACCAAACTTAGTGTGAGGCGTGGTTTGAGCCTCTTAGCCAACAGCTATGTGTTCCCGCCTTTTCGACCAAGTAAGTCATGTCCATATTTGGGCAAAACTTGTAATCTTAATACCTTCTGAACCGTTGTGTTAGAATAAAATTCACCAAGCCGTTTTTTGAACGAGGCTGTAAACATGTTTATTTATGCTGCAAAGATCTTTCTTTGCAGGTCTTTGTTTCAGCCTGATTTTCACCTCTTCCAAAATGTAACTTTGCGTCGTAACGTCTCATAGCTGACCGCAAGCCCTGTGATTGGTCCTCTGGACGGCATTGTATTTCCTGCATTTACAGCACTTCAGGAATCGCTGCACATCGGCCGTGCATTTAATCTGCTCTGAACTTTCCTCTCTATTCTTCCCTGTAATAATTGCTGTATGATAAACAGCAACAAGTATCAGCTGTAAATTAACATAAGACGCTCTGAGTCGCTTTAAAAAGTAAGAAGACAATGTAACAGGCGACCCAACTATCATAGAGACCACACTGCCCTCAAGAGTTTCGGCGTAGTACTGCAGAGCTACGCAGGCAAGGCTGAGGCTTCAGCTCTGATTCAAACCAGGCTGAAGATGGCGGCCTCTGTGGAAGAGTTGTTCAGATTATAAAAGGCTCATTCTAAGTTAACAAAAAGCTAAATAGGGGTTATTTCAAGTGACTTTAAAACTAATTTAAACACACTATGAATGTTGTATTTAATTTGTATCTTCTGCTAAATGCAGCTAATAAAACACTGCTCCTTTTAAGTCCTGTTATAGTCCAGAGCCACACTGATACATTGATTTATTGATCCAAAGAATTGCATCAGCACTATTTAGATAATCGTTATTTTTTATATTCTTTCTAAGCAAAGTTGTGTAAAAACTTTTGATTGAAGCTCAGAGGATTACTTGTATTTGTTTTTATAAAGTAGTTAAAAGAGAGTTTGGCTGCTTGGACTCGCAGACAGAAGCACATTGAAGTTTTACTTTGAGATCCGGGGGAATTGGGAGAATTTTTGTATTACTTTTTTATTTATCTCTCATGGACCAGACAAACAGTTTTCAGAATAATCAGCAGCCAAATCAATACGAAGAATACTGAAAGCCTCATATTGTCTGTAGTAAAGAAAGTAAGCAGTGTGAGAGAAGTCAGTGTGACTTTGCAGAAGTTACCGACCACACAGACGGTTATTTCTCTCTGTGTGTTGCACATAAAAGTCCACTACACTTGTGACACCCTTGTATTTTACTGCCTCCTGCAAGCCTGCAGCGTATCCTTAAATGACTCTGAAAATCTGCCTTGAAATAGCCGACCAAGCTTGCACCATTTTTCCCTGAGCAGAAAAATGAAGACACACTGTTTTTAACTTGTCAAACTCAACGATGTGTGAAGAAGAATGGAGCTTTTTTTTTCTAGAAAGCATATGTGTCGTCAGAGCTGGACGGAGAGCGGCTTACTGAAGGGGGATTCTTGTCATTTTAACAGGGAGAGTTCTTCCACAGCATGCACTTCAGTAGGTGCTAGAGAACGGAGAGTAAATAAATGAAAGAGAAGGAGAATCTGGAGTGATCAATGGATGCCAAGGTGAAAGCTGCAGACTGAGGATGGAGAGGGAGGTTGGGGGTGTTTATATGAGTCACTTTAATCGACAACAAAAGTAGTCGGACCCTATGACTTGCTTTCTAAGAATGACAATGACGCAGTCCACTCATTACTTTTCTGTTTGGTCGATGAATGAAACCTACGTCAACGTCCAGAAGTCTGTTGCTGCTGCTGGTGGTGGTGCGAGGGAGGTGAGACGTGCTCAGAGGAAGAGAGAGGAAGAGCGAGGGAGGAGAGTCAACCGTTTGTGGAGAGATGGAGAGAACGAGGGAGAGTGAGACATGAAGAGGAAAGACATTTTCATCAGGATTATCCTGCAGCAGAGAATCTCATCTGGGAAAGTGGCCCAGTGCTTACTGCACACACACACAAGTACACACACACACACACACACACATAGAAACACACAGGAGGGTGCAAAAACTGGAAAAGCTGTGCTTCACCTCGGTTTGCCCAGGAAAAGCCCCTCTTTAGGCCTGCTCCCTCCAGATAGACCCTGCTGCTGGGTCCACAAGTACAATTCTCTGCGTCTGTCTGTGTGTGTGTGTGTGTGTGTGTGTGTGTGAAAGTGTGTGTGGTCCATCCGTCTGTTGTGCTGTTGAATCCCAGTGGAGATCCTCCCACCTGATTACACTGTTTATTCACCCTCCATCCCTAAAACTCCTGCCCAGCCGCCAGCACGCTGCAGCCAGGACAGACAGCCTTGATAGCAGAGAGGTGCTTTGAATTTTAAGGCTTTTATTTCCACATGGAGATTTCATTCCAGCTGCATATGACTGTGAAAGTTTTTAGATTAGCAGAGCACACACAGACACAGACAGAATAATGCGAGTGCCAGAAACGATTAGTGCATTCGTCAGATACTTGATCGGACAACAAATCTGATAATTGATTTTTGAACTGCCAACTGTTGGCAAGTCCCAGCTTTTGCAAATATGAGGATTTGCTGCTTGTGTTTATTCTAGGTGAAAGTAAGAGGAATACTTTTGAGGTTTTGGATGTTTTGTCAATACGAAGTGTTATTTCATGATGTTTCCTTTGTCTCTGGGAGAGGCGTTTGTCAAACCTAAAGGAGAACTTCTTTTGTGTGAAAAATAGTTCTCCTTTTAAAAGATACTACGGGCTGCACGGTGGTGAGGTGGGCAGCGCTGTTGCCTCACAGCGAGAAGGTTCCTGGTTTGAGTCCCCCTCTCTGTGTGGAGTTTGAATGTTCTCCCCGTGCATGCGTGGGGTTCTCTCCAGGTACTCCTGCTTCCTCCCACAGTCCCAAAAAATGCTCGCCAGGTTAATTGATCACTCTAAATTGCCTGTAGGTGTGAGTGTGTACGGGATAGTTGTCTGTCTCTAGATGTTAGCCCTGTGATAGGTTGGCGACCTGTCCAGGGTGTACCCTGCCTTCCGCCTGGTCAGCTGGGAATGGCTCCAGCCCCCCGTGATCCAGAAACGGGATAAGCGTTCAAGATAATGGATGGATGGATGAAAGATACTCATGTTATTTTAGAGTTGTATTTTTTGGGGTCTTTTTGTGCCTTTTATGATAGGACAGCTGAAGAGAGACAGGACTATGGCCCCTGTATGTGGGGCGCTTAGACCGCTAGGCCACCAGCGCCCCAACTCATGTTATTTTAAGTTTATTAATGCAGCATACAGTATTTGTGTTGGTGTTTTCATCAGTCCTTGCAGAATAACTTATATGCAGAGTTTGTGGAGTAATGAGATAGGACTGACCCCCCACCGGAGCCTACAGGTGGATGCTTGGCAGGAGGTGGGGTTGAAAGTGGAGCAGAGCAGCAGTAGCATTGGCAAGGCCGATGCTGAGACAGGAAGTCTTGCAGCTTAAACAGACCGTCAAATGAGAGGATGTGTGGTCAGCTGACAGAGAGGATGATGTATCAGTGTGAATCAGTGCAGCTTGAGTTGCCTGCATGAATTAGCTTGCAGGCGGCGCTCCATTTAAAGAGGTGATGAGATGATGAAATGAAGGGGTACCAAGCTGAACTTTCACCCATAATACCCTGAGATACTAAAGGAACCTTGGGTCAAATTTGTTTAAATCCACACATGGACATTAGTGCTTAAATGTACTGAAGCGTATTGCGTTCACATTAGAAAAAAAAAATCTGAATTAACAAGTTGATTATCTTGGAATTATGAGAGAAGTGTTAGAGACACTAGTTTCTCCCAATGTCTTAAACCCAGAGCAAAATAAAACTGGATTAAACTGAACAACATGTTTACTTCCTTGTGTGACACCAGATTTTTTAAATTTACAAATACTTTTCTCATATTTCCAAGATAACTAACTCGTTACTTCAGAAATTCCGAGATATTCCACCGTCACGCCTCAGTACCATGGGTGCCCGAGCCTTCAGCTGCTCAGCACCCAGACTCTGGAACTCCCTCGCCCCACACATAAGACAGTCAGACTCCATAACATCATTCAAATCCCAGCTCAAAACCCACCTGTTCAAACTGGCATATTCACTCTAACTGGACTCTCTGCACTTCACTAGTTTTTATTTTTTATTTATTACTTTTTGTTTGTTTGTTTTTATGATGTTTTCACGATGAATGTTTTTATTCTCTTTCAATATATTTATTCTTAAATAAAAATTTCACAAATACACAAAAACCCCACAAAGAAAATAAACCCATAATGCTCACAGAAAACATTATCAAAACAAAGCAAAACAAGACAAAAATTTTTTTTTAAATAAAAGACAAATTTTTCTTTCACAGTGTTAGTACATGCAGCAAACACAACCTGAAACATGTACTGTATACATTTAACATTTTAATGTGATACATTTGATACCCCTATACTTATTACTCTTACCCATTCTTCTTTCAGATAAGTTGCTATTGGTGACCAGTCTGTTATAAAAACTTCAAGAGTGCCTCTGAGAACATGAGATAATCTCTCTAATGGTAAAATAGACATGAGTTTTTCATACCATGTTTTAATGTCAGGAGGCTCTTCATCCAGCCACTTCTTGAGAATAGTGAGCCGTGCCGCATAAAGAGCAATTCTAAGAATGTATCTGTGTTTTCGTTGATAGGTTGAATCTAATCCCAATACAAAACTAAATGGGTTTAAAGGAACATCAATTTTAAATATCTTCTTAATTTCCATTTGGACAGATTGCCAAAAACTTTGAACTTTAGGACAGGACCACATCAGATGACTATGAGTACCACAGCTAGTTTTACATTTACAACAAAATGATGAGCACATGGAATCATATTTACTTCGAATAGCTGAATAGAATGTTTTTATTATCTGTGAGGTGATTTGAAAGGCGCCCAAAATAAAATGTAATATTATTATTAATAACTAACTCGTAATTCAGAAATCCCGAGATAACTAACTTGTTAATTCGGAAATTCTGAGATAATGAACTTGTTAATTCGGAAATTCCGAGATAATGAACTCGTTAATTCGGAAATTCCGAGATAACGAACTTGTTAATTCGGAAATTCCGAAATAATGAACTTGTTAATTCGGAAATTCCGAGATAACTAACACGTTAATTCGGAAATTCAGAGATAACTAACTTGTTAATTCGAAAATTCAGAGATAATGAACTTGTTAATTCGGAAATTCCGAGATAACTAACACGTTAATTCGGAAATTCAGAGATAACGAACTTGTTAATTCGGAAATTCCGAAATAATGAACTTGTTAATTCGGAAATTCCGAGATAACTAACACGTTAATTCGGAAATTCAGAGATAACTAACTCGTTAATTCGGAAATTCCGAGATAACTAACTTGTAAATTTGGAAATTCCGAGATATCTAACTCATTATTTCAGAAATTCCACGATATCTAACTTGTTAATTCAGAAATTCCAAGATAACTAACTCGTTAATTCAGAAAAACAGAGCAAAATTGTTTTTTAATTCAGAAAAACTGAATATAATTTTTTTCTCATGTGAACGCAATACACTTCAGAATAAATGTGTGTCACCTACCACAGTATAAACCTCCAATGTCAGCAGTGCAGCTGCAAAAATAAGCAGATAAATCCACACTATTACCTTCATAGATATCATCATTCTTGATTTTCTTTGTTGATTTTAAGTAAATGAAGACTCTTTGGTTTTGGATTACTGGTTGGAAATCTTCACGCTTTCTGGTTCAGAGAACAGCAGCCCCAACTCTATAAACCTGTCAGTGAGAAAAACACGACCAACCTCTGTGCAAAGCTGCTGGTATATTTGCAGTTCCATCGTGTCATGGCTTCATCTCGCACGCCGCTGTCGGCTATCCTATCATTATCTTACGACACCAGGTAATTAATACCACAAGGTAGTAATTAGAAGAGAAGTTCAAATATTCTGAATGTAAATATATCAATGCACAGTCGAAGATTTCACAGGTGACACGCTGCAAGCCTGAGAGCGGCGACAAGGTAATGATACTGCTGCAAATAGCTTTTTGTGTTTTCACTTATAAAAACTGTAGCTGTGACTAAAGTTAGAGTTTCTATACCAGGTGATACATTTCTGTGTTCTGAAACTAAGACTACAGTGAAACAGTGGTGACACAGTTTGTAATTAACTGCTACAGTTACTTCTCTTGGCTTCTTCCTGTCAATTCTCACTTCTCTCTAGTGTCAAAGTTCATGGTGGCTTTGGCATGTTGAACATCACATTTTTATAGCCTGCTGATGTTATGTAAAGATATCCGGCTGAGTTGTTAACAACATGTTTTGGCAGGGAAATTCTGCTGCTGTGAATGCAGAGAGAAGCAAGCTAGCACTCGCTGCTTCTAAAACTTTGTTAATCTTTTGCTTTTATTTGACACATTTTATGAAATAAAGCGGGTCAGTTTTGTGACCCACTTGCTGAGTGTTTAGCACTTATCCCTTGACAGTAATATTTTGCAGTCTTTCCTGCAGAGTCATGTTGCCTATATGTACCAAGATGCATTCAACAGCAGTTACATCTCATCCTTTATTTGCAATGTTTCACGCCTGAAAATCAGATTGCAGATTGCTGTTTGTGCTTGGTTTGAGCTTCATTTTCTAAAGCTAATTTGAAATTGAACTGAAGGGAAAATACAAAAATAGAAAGCTGAAATGTCTCTAGTCTCAGGCTACAGGTTCTGTCTAATGAATAATAGATTTTCCACATTTTCCAGCAACAATCAGAGGTGTTTTTCATCATTTGAGTCTGATTTTAGAACGATAAACAATGTCTGTAATTTTCTACTTTTGGCATTCAGGAAACCCTCAGATTTGGATCTACTTCTTCACATCATCAATCAATCTTTATTTGTATAGCGCCAAATCACAACAAACGTTATCTCAAGAGGCTTTTACAAACATAGGAGGTCCAGACCACTCTATGTCAAATTATGAGTCTGACCCAACCTTAATCCATCATGAGCATTGCACATCGCAGTATTTAGCTAGTAACAGTGAGTAGAGGGGAGTAAGAGAGAGAGGTGATAGTGATGAGACGAGTAGTAGAAACTGTTCGAAACTGTCCGTATCAGCTGGAGTCCAGATCGTCCGCAGCAGGAGGACGTCTACGGCAGCTCAGAGGAACCTACGAGACAATGGAGCTCAGGGACTCCAGAAAGGTCTATGGTTATTAACTTTAATGGGACAGACAGAGTTAAAGTAAGTTATGAGGGGGTTGGGGGGAAGGGGGTGAGCTAGGATCCCAGCGTGTCAGTGCGCCAGTTCCCCCGGCAGTCTAAGCCTATAGCAGCATAACAAAAGCTGTTCCAAGCCTGATCCAGCTCTAACTATAAGCTTTGTCAAAAAGGAAAGTTTGAAGCCTACTCTTAAAAGTAGAGAGGGTGTCTGCCTCCCGGACCCTGACTGGTAGATGATTCCAAAGGAGAGGGGCCTGATAACTGAAGGTTCTACCTCCCATACTACTTTTAGAGATTTTAGGTACAACTAGCAAGCCTGCATGTTGGGAGCGTAGAGTTCTAGAGGGGTAATAGGGCACTATGAGCTCTTTAAGATACGAGGGTGCCTGATTTTTAAGGGCTTTGTAGGTTAAAAGAAGGATTTTAAATTCTATTCTACATTTTATTGGGAGCCAGTGTAGAGAAGCTAACACTGGAGAGATGTGCTCTCTCTTCCTAGTTCTAGTCAATACTCGAGCTGCGGCGTTTTGAACTAGCCGAAGAAGCTTTACAGACTTATTGGGGGAGCCTGATAAGAGGGAGTTACAGTAATCTAACCTGGAGGTAACAAATGCATGGACTAGTGATAAGTCCTACACCAGCACAGTTTCACTGACAGAAGGATTGAGCCGAGTCTTTGTCAGTAATACTATAAAGAGTCTGGTCTTCACTTTATCTCAAGACTCACGAAGACTTCTTTATTGTGTTTGGCTTTTCATAAATAACTCTTGATTGAAATGAGTGAGTGACTAGAAAGACAGAGCTGACATGTACGCAGAGTTAATCTGAAACCCACTGTTGTCGGCTTCACACTCCTTCTCACACGTTAATGCTCTTATTTCCATTGACCTATTGCCCCGGGATGAAAGTTTAATCTTCTATTCTTCCATCTCCAGCCCTACAAGCCTCCCGCAGTGTAGATTAAAACAGCTTTGATTTCCTCACTGCTGACAGAACGAGCCGTCAAGGGCGATATGACGCTCTGCATGAGATGAGTCAGTTGACATTGAGCTAAATTAAAACATTTTTGTGTGTTTTTTTTTTGTGTTCGGCTTCTGTTTCAGTGTCACATTCAGCTGTCTCCACGTTAGAATGCAGGAAGACTTGTAGCCTTGTTAGCACATTAACACGTCTGCTGTGAGGCATGCTGGGGAGAAAAGGGGAGAGTCAGTGAGGCTGCGTGAGAACACCATCAAACTTGGAGTGCTGACATTGATTTAGACGTTATTAATACTTGCTCTGTTAAAGATTTTTAATTTGTTGTAAAGTGATTAAATGCTTTACATCACTATCAGGGCTGACAGGTGTATAATTAATGGTAAACGCACCAAGAGAGTGTGAAATCCTGCAGTGGATTAAAGATTAAGATGCTTTTGTTACTGTTTCTTCTTCAAGTTCAGATAAAAAAAATACCTGAAAGGTTCAGATTTTCATTTAGCACCTAATCCATTCAGATTTTGCCCCAGACCATGACTTCATTCTGTGATATGTAGCTGCGTACGTTATTACAGATTATCAGCAGGCCTGTGAAAGTGTTGCATTTAAGTCCCCGCCTCTCGATGGCTGTAAGCACCTGAGGCATGGATTTGATATTGTCTGAAAACCAGGAGGAGGTTTTTGAGTGCGTGTGTGAGAGAGAGAGAACGAGTGATGCATCTTAATTCTAAAAGTGGCAAGTGGGAATATTCATCATCTCACTCCTCCTCATGGCATCATCTTGTTACCGACATAGTTGCATATCATTAGTTGTGTGTGTGTTTATGTTTGTGTGTGTGTGTGTGTGTGTGTGTGTCTCCCTTTACCCTGCCGTCACGTGGCTTTTAAATGAATTGCGCACACTATCAGATTATGTTTTGAACAGCTGGGCCCACCCGGTGCTTTATCACACCGTCTCATAAGACCTCAGGTGGAGTCCGCTCCACCGGTGATACGATTAGAGACACTACAGGAAGGGGGTTTATATAATCAAGCAACACACCAATACGGGGGGATTGTCCATGACCTTTGACCTCTGCTGGAACATGCCCAGCTTCACTTCAGGTTGATGTTCAAAAAGACACGTTACTATATTAGAATGGGGCTTTTTATATCGGTACTAACCAAGCGGCAACCTCCGGCCGCCAGAATTGAAGCCAATGCAGAAGTGTTAAAAACTGCAGTTCTTCGAATGTCCGCTTGAGGCTGGCTCCGGAAGTACCGTAAACCACATACACACAGCTGACTTGATTGACAGGCGGGAACACTGTAGCTGTTGGCTAGGAGGCTTAAAGTCCGCCTCTTTACGTCACACTTGCATGACAGTTGAGTTTAACATTTCCAATATGGCTGCCGCCATCGATTGGCCTGAAAACAACGCTTCAGGGTGACGTCACAGATACTACGTGCATTATTTACTCAGTCTATGGTTCAGACTGATCAAAAAGACACATTACAATGTGAGAATGGGGCTTTTTATACCAGTATTACCTCTTTATTTGCTTTCTGCTCGATAAAAGTCCAACCTCCTGATTTACTTTTTCTCAGTGAGATTTCTGCATCTCAATACGTCAAGGTCTACTCATTTAAAGATGGTGAAACTGTGTTTTAGGAACATCTTACATCTCAATTCAACCCTGACATATATAACATGTGACATTGACTTCTTAGATGTAGTTTAGCCACCCACCACTAGGCGGTGTTGTAGCTCTGGTTAACAGTCACAATCATAATGCTACAATGCTCTACTACCCGGATGTAAACAAGCACAGATGGCATCACTTATGGAGGTAATGGGGATAAAGTTGTATGTAGGCTGCGTCTGGTTAAACTGGTGTATAACCACTCAACCGGAGCAATGTGTAACCAGCACAGACATGCAGACTGAAGGCAGGTGGTGCTAGCTCTGCTAATGTTAGCCACACTTGGCAACATTTCTTACCTGCAGACCTTTAGACTCGTCACCTCCTAAATTTCAGAGGAATTAGTCACTCGCAAAAAGCATATTGGATTTCATTCCAGTGGACAATAACAGGATTGTACAATTAGATTAAGTTAGCCGAGAATACAGGCAGTAGTGAAGGTAGACATCATTCCTGTCCAAAGTTATTATTTGACTTTTCATTATTTTCCAGGATAGAGTTTACAACCTAATTTTCTAATCAAACAAAAGCAATCATGCCAAACAAGAAACTCTCGTCGCTCCAACAAACTGTATCTTCCTTAGGCAAACATTAACAAAGGACATGCAAAGTGCAGTTCTGCTTCCACTACCAATGACTGAAATCAACATTATGTTTGATTTGAAATGGAGTTTTAGGAGAAAAACATGACTTAAAGCCAAAGACACTGCTTTGGAATCGGCATGGCTTAATTAAAGGGATATTTCAGTTTTTGAAGTGGGGTTGTATGAGTTACAGTACACTATTGCTCCTGCTAGCCACACTGAGTGCCGGTGAGCTCTTCCCCTTTTAATGAGAACATTTCCAGATGACCGGCCGGCAAGCTAGGCTATTTTCTCTGCGGACGGGGCCGCCTATTTTCTCCTAATTTAGCTAAAGCTGAGAAAATATGGTCCAGGCACTCATCACGGTGCAAATGCATGCACCAGTAGAAAACATTGGAGCTATTCAGTTTGCCGTCTGAAACCCCCTTTTTGTTTTGGCACTGTTTTCGGACGCACCTTGCAGACCGGTGTTCTTTCGCTGCATGAGCACGGATACACGCCGATCAGCTGTTTGCATCAACAAGCACGAAGCATTTTTAGGATCAAAAACTACAAACTGCAAACATGAGTGATTCTGACATCAATGATGACATGCCGTTTACTGTGGACACAAGAGGATACCTCTATGAACTAGAGTTTACAGAGGAAGAACTCCAGATGCAGACCCAACGTACCAACGAAGAAGAGAGGGGAGAAAGGGTGATATAACTCATACGACCCCACTTAAAAAAAAAGTGAAATATCCCTTTAACAAACCAGATGTATTTAAGGTTGTAGGTTATATTTCTTTGTAGACATAATGACATCTTGGACTGATGGGTGCAGATAGGGTTGTACATCTACTGTCCTCCATGTGATTGCAGTGAAAGCAAAATGATATATCAGCCCCTTATATTTGTATCACTTATCTGGCGCTTATGTCTTATCGATACCCATTATTCTTGGTGCAAAACTTTGCCATTAAAAGCTTTCCCCTCAAGTGAAGTCCATGTACAGTACGCCTTATGCAATCTTTTAATAAAGTCAGGAAAGTCCGAGTCAGTAATAATGTGCCGAACCCCAGTTGTGTTCTTTGGCGAACACTCTGTTGACAAAAACTCAGATTAATCTAACAAAGCACATGTTCAGCATTTTTCAATAAGCACAAAGCCAGGAAATACTTGCATAACCTAGGGCCTGATGCTATCTTATCCCCATTCTATCTTCTGTGTTTCAACAAATTATGACCCGATTCTGTTGGTGGTTACATGGGGTTATCTTTCCGTGTACATCCCCTCTCATTCTGTCTAGATTTTAAGCCTTCCTGTGAGCTGTTAGCATCACAATACGACTCGCAGAAGTGTAACACACCTCCCTGCCCTCCCTGCCTCGCAGTCACACACTGACCACACAGTGTTCTTGTGTGGCGTTTCGCTCCACTGCTGCTGTATTGTTCCGTAAAGGTTGTGTAAGCAGACACCTCTCCCTGCAGCTCTGTAGATACCTGCAGGACGAGACAGGGCTGAAAGGCCCGACTGAGCCGCGACTATTCGCAGATTGTGATGAAAGGTCATGTGAGAGCTCAGGTGTGTTGGGGACTTTGTGTGTTTTGTAGAGCATCTTGGTCACACATGGGCTGGTTCACATGTAACAGCTGTGTGAGATTACAGGTCAGTCTTACACACCTTCACACATTGTCCGCAACCTGTATACTCTGTCAGATCAGTTGCAGCTTTAACAATGTTTGTATAGGTCATGCAATATATGCTTCAACAAGAACCTGCTGCAGGCATCTATATTATATGTCCGTGTCACTTATATTGTGTACATGACATCATGTAGCTCACGTCATGTGACACCTTGTGAATGTAAATATGTCAGTCATCATTGTGACAGAGGGCTTAGATCCTAATGTGAAAAAAGTAGTTCAAGGAAAATTGATGCCTCCAAGAAGAAGAAGAGGCGTACCGTATTAATCCTCTTGGGGAGGGGATAGCACATATAGCAGTTTTTGGTTAGCTGCCTCACAAGCAGCTAGTCCCATACTTTGGTCCTTCGAGTAGTCTGAGCTACAGTTGGGACATCGGTTTAATTCTGTATTAAAGCCCTTCTCAGACTAAATTCTTTAGTTAATACTTTAATTTACTCTTTTACTAATCCCCCACATTTGAATTAATTTCCTTTTTTTTTTCTGGAATCCATTTGTCACTTGAAACGTCACCAATGATAGGAAGGTATCAAAGAAAACATCCCTTTAATCCAAGTAATAAATACAAACATCTGTTTTTATTTTGGATATTTTTCCTTGTAAAATGATGGTTGATCTTTATCTTAATAACTTAACCATATGATGTAACACTGGAGATTATTACCACATAAAATCCCTTTCTAGAATTCATTTGAGAAACTGTAACACAAATCCAGTAAAATGAACTAACAGCCAAATTCCACCAGATCCATGTCCAGTCCGTCTCCGATCAATCATGGCACAGAATCTGATAGGTTTCTATTCTAGTCAATGTGTTAACTTCCACTGGGTCCGCTCCTGCGTCTCTGATCTGGTACGCCGGAACGCAATTGGTCAGATATGCATGACTTCTATTTTTTGCCGGATGCCGGAGCACAATGCATCAATCAGCACAGAGCAAATGGAGCGGGACAGGAAGTCAGGCACCAAAACAAAATGAAAACGTCTGGTTAATTTTCAGAATAAAACACTCTGTGTTATCACCGGATCGGATTTCACTTAACTACAAGAACAAACCATCACGATGAGTGGAGCCAGGCCTGGAGTCAACAGGTCAGAGGTTTTCAGAGGACCTTAAAGACAAGGATAGTTATTAATGCATTGATTACCACGGTAAAACCTCGGTCACATGACTCTGACAGACGAGAGAACATGGAGGACACGGATCAGGTGGAAGTCACATGTTACTTGGACTCAGACTCAGGTAATCAAACACTGATGACTCCAGTCGAGACTGGTTTGGTGACTCTACTACAGCATTAAACTTTCCATTACTCTCTGTGCATTTCTGAAACAGAGTGAGTGACTGACCGACATTGCTGTCCCTATCATGTCTAGGAGGAAAGTAGTATTTCCCTTTGAAATGCAGTATAGAGGAAAAATATATTAAATGGAGACAATCAAAAGATGTATGAGTTCCTCTGTAGTGCCTCTTCTGGCATACGGCGCTCAACTAAATGTACAATGTATTTCCCATTGGTGCATAGCTCTTACAATCCAAATGTGATTATAGCGCCCCCCCCCCCCCCCCTTGTTTGATTGCTTTTAAATGCAGCTCTGCCGCAGATTGCCCTTTGATCTGCATCTGCACACACACAGAGTTTTGAAAGGCAGAAATAATCACAATAATACAGAGAAATGTAAGTGGTTGGGAGCCAATCTGTTTGAGTGGGCCACCAAAAATAAATCCAGTGTACGAGAAACGTTACTCCCTCTGACAAAATGACTGTGTCTGCTCTGCAGGAGACAACATCTGTAGGGTTTTCTTCTGTTGTAACAAATCCTCTGAAGATGTTTGTGGACAAATTGTTTGAATTAAGGCTTTTACATTTGACCGCTGAGGTTGGACTCATCTTAGTTTGGTAACCAATTTAAAACAGCTTGATCTTGAGACAGGTGTGTTGACTTTCTGGGGTGCAACCATAGACTGTATAAATAATGGAAGTAATATCTGTGACGTCACCCATCTGTTTCTGAAGCGCTGTTTTGAGGCCAATCGGCGGCGGCAGCCATATTGGAAATGTTGAACTCAACAGAACTGCTGGAACTGCTGTTGAGAGAGTGTAACGTCAAAGATGCACTGAAATAAATTTTTTTGGCCGAAACAGAAAACAGAAAACGAAGAAACCAAGGCCGAAAACATAAACACCGAAATAAATGATTATGCCAATTATTAGTAGGGAGACAGGGGACAGTTGTAACATTTCACTCCTTGGATTTGAGATTAATCCATGCACAGGCATTTTCTAGCCCATTTATTAGCTGACACTTGAAGTTAGTTTGAATAGCAGTTTGAACACACTGGGTTAAAAGAGCTTTATGTAATAGACAGAAAGTTCAAAAATGTTAGAACTGTCACCAGTCTCCCCTACCAAGTGGCGTGTCCAGAGGGGTGGCCAAGGGTGGCACTGTCAAATTGGCCAAATTGAAATCCAATTGGCCACCCAAGGGGCCATCCCAAAATCCTAAACTATGATTGGCTGTTTGCCTTGGGGCAGCAGTAGCTCAGTTCATAGGGACATGGCTTGGGAACCGAAGGGTCGCCGGTTCGGTTCGAGTCCCAGTATGGACGAAGTTTGGCAAGTGGACTGGTGGCTGGAGAGGTGCTGGTTCACTTGCATTGGGCACTGCAGAGGTGCCCTTGAGCAAGGCACCAAACCCCCAACTGCGCTGGTTGATGGCAGTATCCTCACTCTGACATCTCTCCCTAAGCATGTTCACTGCATGTGTGTGCATTTGTATGTATATAACAAAAACACTGTATGTGTCGCATGTCCAAAAATAGCATGAGTGAAAAAAATCAAATTTCCCCCCTGGGGATCAATAAAGTACCTTCTTTCTTTCCTTGTCAGATTTGGGTTTTCTGTTAAAATCTATAATTTTCGGCAGCCGAATTTTCAGTGCATCCCTAGTAAAGAGGCGGGCTTTAAGCCTCCTAGCCAACAGCTACAGCGTTCCCAGCTGTCAATCAAGTCAGCTGTGCCTCTCATTGGAAAACTCGATCAGGAAATGAGCTATCCAGACTACACTTGTTTTTTGTACCAGGTTGTAAACATGTTTATTTCTGCTTTAAAGATCTGGTGTGTAAGCGGTTTCTGGTGGTTTCTGGTGCTTCTGGAGCCAGCCTCAAGCAGACACTCGGAAGAACTGCAGTTTTTAACACTTCCTCATTGGCTTCAATTCTCGCGGCCGGAGGTTGCCGCTTGGTTGCAACCTTTTGTCAACTTGTTCTCTGTTCTTATCAGTCAAGTGTCAAGCATGCTATTGGCTTTCCCATGACAACTTACCATTCAATAACTCCAGCATGCAGTGTTACACTCAGAGAAATAATGAAGCCATATATCATGCTGTCAGAGGGGATTACCACTCTGCTGCTGCTGCTGCTGCTGCTGCACGGCATGTTCATATCTATGTTCTGTTTTTGATGTATGAAAATGGGTATTTATGTATAATGATTCACCAGTGATTAGCTCTGAAGGCCATAAGGTTGTAAGCTAAAGACATGCAACGTGACGAATAACCCTCTTAAAGCATGCTACTGTGCTCTGACATTACATGATGATAAAGGTCTGTAGTTATTATAACTCACAAGCTGACACACCACCCCGTCCCCCACGTTCGCTCACGATGGTATTACATCAACGTAATGACAAATCAAAGATGGGCTTTACGGAGGATTATGTGAGCGCGAGTGTGTGTGACTCACAGATGAACACACACACACACACACACACACACACACACACACACACACACACACACACACAAACATGCTCCCTTCCCCAACATGGAGCTGTGATGCAGCACTATTCTGGAGACGGGAGGTGGCTGCGGAGCTGAATGGGCTTCATTGTGTTCAAACAGCGCTATCAGGGAGACGGGGAGGCGGGCCAGTGAGCACACGCACGCAATCTCGCACACGCCAAACCCATATGTACACACACATATATACAATACTCTGTGCAGAGGCCCATGCTTGACCCCACAATGCACTCTGTTCCTCCCTCTCTCTCTCTCTCTCTCTCTCTCTTTCTTATGCACACATAATGAGAAGCACTGTCCTGGAATGTGAATCAACAGCCGTCTTGTTCTCTAATAAGCGCTGAATATTAACACTGTTTGTCCACATTAGCTTCTGCTCGTCTCCAAAACTCCTCATCCAGCCGTATAGCTTTGAGAGAGTAAGTGCAGCTCAGGTCACCGGTTGTGGTTTTTTTTAAACCTTACACTTGTCTTTAAATGAAGAAGGGGATGTGATTTACAGTCAAATTGAAATGTCACAAGATAGCAGTCACTCTGACATTATTGAGATGTGGGGTTCTTTTTAAGATTATTCTTTGCGGCACTTTTACCTCTGTTGACAGAACAGCTGAAGAGAGACAGGAAACATTGAAAGAACAGAGTAGTTGAAAGCAAGAGGAAGAGGGTCAGAGTTGAACCTGAGGTCGATGCGTCGCAGAGCATTTATAATCCAAAATATGATTGTCCACCTGTCTGGCTCCGTGCAAGCGTTTCCCCTCCAGGCTTGAAAATACTTTACTGGGTGTTCAAAGCTCTTCCACGAGCCAACAGTCCCTCAGTGGTCTGAGCTTTCATTCTGACTCAAACTGTACAGAAATGATGTGGTGAGAGATTTCAGTGTTGTTGTTTTTACAGCATGCTAATCTGTTATTTTTAGCAGATGTACTTTTTGAGCTATGAAATGTTTTACTGGCCATTTAAGGACAGTGTGGGTACTTATGTGGCTTCAGTGTCCTTTTGGTTCTTGTTATGCTTTCGGTTTTGTCATAACAGTAGATTTTTTTAGGGATGCACTGAAGTATCGGTTGAACATCAGCTTTTATTCCCCCTTTTGACAGACTTCCAACACCATGCACCAATTTATATTTAATTATTTATTTATTTTAAATGATTTAACCAGGAAAACCTCATTGAGATTAAGAATCTCCTTTCCAAGAGTGTCCTGGCCAAGATCAGCAGCAGCACGTTCCAACAAAGTTACAGACAAACAACACAGATGTCAACATATCATGGATTTCATAACAAAAGTAATCAGTCAAACCTTCTACAAGCTGATGCATCTTCCTCAAACGCCTTCAATCTGCTTTTAAAAACATTTAAAGAGACAAGCTCACTCAAACTCAGGCTCTCAGCAGTGTATCTGTGACCAGGTCAGCATCCAGTATTTTTTAAATGTATAAAATTCAAATACATACGAGGGAGGCAAGTTAAGAATTGCCTTTATAAACTAGGACATACCAGTGATGTAGTCTACAGGTAGATAATGCAATGTCAGTAGCTGCTTTTTATCTGTTGTGTTGCAACAGTTTAAAGCTGACAATCTAGTAAGTAAGTAAACTTTATTTATATAGCGCTATAGAGATTCAGAGCAAAGCATGCATGAGGTCTGCAACCACACTCAGCAGAAACCATAGTGTTTAAAGACTGCTCCAATAATACTTTGCGTCTATGCTTCAAGGTTTGATCAACTCAACAGAATATCTTTATTAGACCGCTTGCTGACCTTATGTCTTATTTGTATTTAATCATTTCTTATTTTAATGTAACCTTTGTTTTGCATACATTACAGATTGAATGCACGTCAGTCAAGACAACATTACACTTAAAAGAAGACAAAGTAATTGAGGCGAAAACAAAGAAAAATGAAAGTCAGAAGAAATCAAAAATGCTTCACCAGAGTTTGGAAGATGTACAGCCAGATGTGCTTACACCCAAGAAAGTTCAAATCACTGAGCTCCTGAAGCTTCTGCAGCTGCTTCCAAGAAGAGAGGGCCTTATTTTCTAAGTGTCATATTTTCTGCATGAGTGTAAATAAAGGTTTATTCCTTAACTTGATACACTGCAAACATTAAAAGGTTTGACCCGTCTGCTACAACTGTACTGTGAAAGCAAAGCTCGGCTCTCTCTGTTTATTTCATTGAACTGAGCAACTGCATTATTTAATGATTGGGAGCAGGACAGACGGGTGTGTTGCATTTTTTAGCGCCACACCGACTGTAAAAGAGAAAGTCTAGATGTGATAAAAAAATCACACACACACACATCCACATACACACTCTATTAGCCGTCTCTGGCATGCACACACACTGTTAGATCTGTCTTCTCTCTCACACACTCATATGCTCTGACACTTCTGTATCTGTGTCGCTCAGAAACACAGGCTCCCTCTTTGCTTTCCCCTCCGCTCTCACACTGTACCGCACAATCAGCAGAGATGTGACACACCGAGAAACACGACTGGAATATAAATCAGCCGGCAGGAGATAAAAGTCTGCAGACAGGTAGAAGTGTTCACGCTGGCTGTATCAACACAAATAAAAGACACATAATCAGGCTGCACGCCTTGGAGTTTATACGGGAAATGACTGCACGGTTTCTGCAAGACAGAAATCTCTGGAAATCAAAACACTTGCACTGCAGTGTAATATCACTTCCTCTTTAATCAAGGACTCACTCCTCATGTTCTTGCAACATTTTCCCTCTCAAACAACATGCTCTTCCATTTCTTTTCCCACAAACCATTTGATTAAAACACTGTTTGGTTACTTCGCCCAGAACTTCAGTTCTGTCATACTTTGCATGAATCAAGGACGGCAACTTTTTCTTTTAGTGCACACCTAACATTAAGTTACTGGATAATAAATTCAGTTTGTTTGCAAGAATTAAATTTGGTTGTTAAGTTGACGTCAGTGGCAGGAAGTCTTATATTCTAAGAATCAGAAATACGTTATTGATCCTGGGAGGGAAATTCGGTCCTTACAGAGCTCTTAAAAACAGTATGTAAGAAAGTCAAAATATTAATAGAAGAAGGAATAAAATAAGATATACAGTGGGTAGGGAAAGTATTCAGACCCCTTCACTTTTTCTACATTTTGTTATGTTACAGCCGTATTCCAAAATGGATTAAATTCAACAAATTGAGTTTCAAAGCTAAGGGTCTGAATACTTTTGCACATGCGATATTTGAGTGTTTTATTTTTCATTAATTTGCAAAAATTTCCACAAAACATTTTTCACAATGTCATTGTGGGGTAGTGTGTGTAGAATGTTGGGGAAAAAAAATAATTTAATACATTTTGGAATAAGGCTGTAACATAACAAAATGTAGAAAAAGTGAAGGGGTCTGAATACTTTCCCTACCTACTGTAAATACTAAAAAAAATAAAGATAAAATAAAATAGAATAACATAAGATAATAATAAAGTATATACAGAATCACAGCTCCTGGTTCAAGCTCTTGTAATGTCACGCATTGACTACTGCAACTCTCTACTGGCAGGCCTCCCTGCATTCACAGTTAAACCTCTGCAAATGATCCAGAACGCAGCAGCAGCACGACTGGTCTCAAACCAGCCTAAGACAGCTCATGTCACTCCCCTGCTCATCTCACTACACTGGCTTCCAGTTGCAGCTCGCATCAGATACAAAACTATAATCATGACTTACAAAGCAGTAACCAAAACTGCTCCAGTTTACCTGGAACCCCTCATCCAGGTCTACTGCCCTTCTCGCCCGCTACGCTCAGCCTCTGAAAAGCGCCTAGTGCTTCCAGCACACAAGGCCTCAAAATCACTAGCTGGACTCTTCTCTTCTGTTGTCCCTAAATGGTGGAATGAATTGGCCAACTCCATTCGATCTGCAGAGTCCCTCTCTACTTTCAAAAGACAGCTAAAGACCCAGCTCTTTAGGAAGCACTATGCACTTAGCTAGACTGTTCTCCACTGTTGTCCCCAGTGGCAGATCATGTCTTCCAGCTACAGTTGACTCACACTGTCCTGCTCTACTCTGGGAATCTGTGTTCAGCTCTTGAGTGACCCAGCACTTGGTACTTTGGTCATTATTGTGATGATGTTAATTGTTGATGATGATAACGGAAGGTCTTAAATTGGTTGGTTGCTTCATTGTAGATGTTAGAATAGTTAGAATTACCTATGTGCAAAAGAGTATGGAATGAAGGAGATGTATACAATGATGTTAAAGTGAGTATTTGTACAACCATAACCTTTGCATTTATTTAAAATTGTAACAACCTTAGATATTTTTTGTGCTTTTGCTGTTTATTCCACTCTTTCAGCAAAGTAGAGCTAAACACAGGATTAGGTTACTGTTGTTGTTGAAGCTTTTCCTGCTCCTGGTGAATAATGAAATAGAGACTTCTGACAGCCGACAAGGTTTTATTTCCTTTGCAAAGAAAAGGGAAATCAACACACGAGCGGTCAGAATGAAGAAAGACCCCAAGCATGGGGAGATCTAAACATTTATACCTGAGGAAACACAACCCCTAAGGTATGCTTCACACCCTTTGTCTGCTGCAGGTATCTGCACCAGGACAGTGTTGTGTATTTGAGGAACCGAAATTGCCATTACAATGTCCGCATGCGCTGGTTTTGCATTGCTCAGGTTGAGTGGTTATAATCCTGTTTAACCAGACAGCCTACATACAACATTTCCTAGATCAAAATACTGACAAACCAGTCTGTGCAATGCCATCTGTTTTCTGTGCTTGTTTACATCTGGGTAATAGAGCATTATAGCATTATGACGAAAGCCATTAACAGAGCTATTACCCTGGCTAGTGGTGGGTGGCTGCTACAGCTGTGACATAACATATGGCCAGTGTTTGTTGTCTGCAATTATACAAGTAGCAATGATTTGTTTAACCCACTTGTAATCCCAGTGTCGACTAGGGTGATGTTTAATCGTCTAGTCCACCTAACCTTCACATCTCTAATAAGAATACCCAAACATTCCCTGAAAGCCTAAAACAGTGTCATCCTAACAGGATATTCTGGATGGATATCAAAGTATTCCTCTTGTTTGGAGGGGCTGACATGCAAAGTCTGATACTTTGTTTAAATTGAATGCAGTTTTGCATGTGAAGGCTTCCCAGAATGGCAACCACTGTCTGTTGGTGGACTGAATGACACAGAGCAGTGAGATTGTTGTCATGATAAGTGCATGGATGTAAATGACAAATGGAAAGAGCTACTGAACCATTACCCCCCTCATTGATCATCACGCTCATTGAAATCATCTCAGATAGCTTTTAATTACTA
The DNA here is from genome assembly GCF_009762535.1 of Notolabrus celidotus. Taxonomy (NCBI): domain Eukaryota; kingdom Metazoa; phylum Chordata; class Actinopteri; order Labriformes; family Labridae; genus Notolabrus; species Notolabrus celidotus. Next base: position 33,997,497 of record NC_048278.1, read on the forward strand.
GTCGACTGCTTTAATGTAACCTTAGACTACAACAAGTGGACTTAGCTACTGTGACACCAGACTTGGTCTATTTTTCTGGACTTTCTTTTAGACTTTATAACAACGGTGAAGCTGAAGAGGAACAAATGGCTTGCAAATGCTGAGTAATTGGTTGATGCCATAGACTGTATAAATAAAAGATGCAGTATCCGTGACATCACCCATCTGTTTCTGAAGCGCTGTTTTGAGGCCAATCATCGGCGGCAGCCATATTGGAAATGTTGAACTCAACCAAACTTAGTGTGACGTAAAGAGGCGGGCTTTGAACCTCCTAGCTAACAGCTTCAGTGTTCCTACCTGTCAATCAAGTCAGCTGTGCCCCTCATTGAGAGATTCAACCCCCGTACAGTGTGTGCCAATCAAGAAATGAGCTAATCCAGTTGCACTCGTTTTTTGTACCAGGCTGTAAACATGTTTATTTCTGCTGTAAAGATTGAATTTTTTGAATTGGTGTGTATGTGGTTTCCAGTACTTCCGGAGCCAGCCTCAAGCAGACACTCAATGAACTGCAGTCTTTAACACTTCAGCATTGGCTTCAATTTTCACGGCCGGAGGTTGCCACTTGGCTGATGCTAGTGCTAGCTTGTTTAGCAAGATTCTGTGATAATTTATGGCACCTAAAGTACTTACCAAAAAGATGACATCCAATGTCTTGTGGTTCATTGATAGAACAAAATGTTAAATGAAACATTTTTCAGGCTGCTTCACAACTTACTCACCCTGACCTTGCTTTTTTCCACATTTTTGACATAACTGGGAGTGTTATTTACAAAAGCAACATCCTGCTCTACTGATGAAGACTTGAAACTAGCACTTGAGACAACAAACTCATAAATCATTTTTTTTACTGAGGTAATAAATCAACAGAGAAGTAGGGTCATTTTCTCATAGACGCCCATACAAAGGGATTTATTTTTTGCAATATGTTAAGCCATCAGAAAGAATGCAGCTTTAAGGCATTTCTGCACAGGGTTCAATTTTTGAGTCCCAAGGCTATTTTCCTCTAGTCGCATGCTTTATAAGCAGCCAACACACACTGAAATAAACTCACACCACCTCACACATATTAACTCACGCAAAGTTTCCTTCTCTTCTCACTTCATGTCACCCCCCTGCCTCGCTCTACCTATTTTCGTCTCCTCCTCCTCTCTGAGTGACTGTGGTTCAGTGTCACGCTGCCTCTCTGCGTGTCTCTTGCCATTACTGCCAATCTGCTGTCACACTTCTTTCGATCTATCAGTGTCACATTGTGATGGAAGGCTGTGGAAATCAAGTTCTATAATTACACGAGTGGATTTTGGGGATTTTTGGAGAACTCAAACGTTTTTTTATGAATCATAAAGTTACAAGATGCTCGGCGAGAACGGATGTCTAACTAGACTTAAGAGAACTAAGGCTGTAAAAAGTCTGTTCTCTCCTGATTAGGGATGTACATTTTAAGTATTTTCCGTGATTGATTTTTGGAAATGTTAACGATCAATTATCGATTAATTGATAAAAAAAAACATTATTATTCTTACGTCAAAAACAATGCCAAATAGGTTGTTTTCCCCCTAAATTGTATTTTCTACAGCAACAAAATGCATATAACTGCCGGGATTGAATACGGGTACATGTTTGACACGCTGATTATCAACGATCAGGCTCATTAAAATATTCCCTGTGGACATAATCTTATAAAGTGAAGGCTCATAATACAAACAGAAAAGTACTTCAGACTCACAGTGTCCAGTTTTCTGTCTACTCGTTCTTATTGAGAAAAATAAACATGTGTATTCAGTCAGGTGTCAGCCAGGAGCGCAACCGGGTCACTATCAGTCCAGCTGCAGAAAAGCTCAGACGGCTCTGATGTTGCTGATCTGCAAACAAAGCGTACCTGAATTTCCCACCTGTCTGTTGCCTTTGTATCCAAAGGTGGGAAATGTCCTGTTTAAAGCTGTCAAACTTTGTGTCCGTGTCGTTGTTGGCAGCAGTTTTGTATTGATCCTCTTTTAAAAAGCGCATGTGGAGACCTGACGCACAGCCGCAGCCGCCAGCTGAGCGTCGCCGCTGTGCGCAACACCTTTAACAGCTGATTCATATCCAAACATGCTTTAAACTTAAAACACCTCCCTGATAACTGAGTGTAATATGAGACCACATGATGTTTGTTCCACGTGACGGAAAACTGATAACAAAAATGTGTGTTTCGAGTAATTTCTTAACAATCAATTAATTGATAATCGATTAATTGTGGTCATCCCTACTCCTGATGCTAGTTCACTCAACAATGTGTGGTGTGAAGTCAAACACGCCGGGTCCAGGGCAGGTTTCGAAGGTTTATTATCAACAGAAAGGATCAGCTCAGTGCAGACAAAGGACTGAGTTCGGATGTGGATGATTTGTACTATCAAACAAAAAGGGACAAAAAGGGAGATATTAAATATCTAAATAAACAATGTTGCATAACACTGATAAAGATAATATAGAAATAAGGCGTTACTTACATCAATAATGCATCCACTCCAGGTAATAGTTCAAAACTAGTGATGTTACAAGATGTGCCGAGGCTTCGAAGCGTGTGTCGAGTAATGGAGGGGGCGTTTCCGTGAAGCGTGTATCGAGGCTTGCTTCATTGAGGGGAGGAGCCGAAAATGATGACGTCCGAAGCCTCGCTGCCCGGCTGTACCACGTGACTGCTTCGGCAAGTGGTTCAGATTTAGCTGCGAGGTTTGACAGCAATATAAACCCCTCAGGCCCCATTCAAAATGTGGGTGTTTGATGGAGAGTTGCGGTCAGTTCAGACTTCGGATAGAGTTTTGATAGTTTGGACACTAGAGTTTGGACAGCGTTTATATAGTTTGGAGAGTTTGGAGAGTTGAGAGTTGAGAGTTGAGAGAGAGAGAGAGAGAGAGAGAGAGAGAGAGAGAGAGTTTGGAGATTTAAGGCTGATTTATACTTCTGCGTCGAATCGCCTAGTAGCCTACGCCGTAGGTCCGCGTAGCTCCCGTACCTACGCAGAGGCCTACGCACGTAGCTGACGTGCACCTCCTCCAAAATGTAACTACGCGTAGAGCCGACGCGGACCACAAGCTCTGTGATTGGTCCGCTCGACGGCTTTGTCTTTCCCGCATTCACAGCACTTCCGGGGTCCCGGACATCGGCCACACATCGGCCGTGTATTTCATCTCCTCCTCTCTATTCTTCATGTAATCATGTCTGTATGATAAACAGCAACATGTATCAGTTGTAGATTAACAGAACACGCTCTGAATCGATGTGGAAAAGTAAACAGAGATCGTAGCGGGACCGGAAGCAGGCGACCGGCTATCAGAGAGACCGCACTGCCCTCAGGCGTTTCGGCGGAGAATTGCTGCGCGACACAGACACACCGACGCACAAGTATGAGGGGCTCATGTCCGCGTCAGCCCCTGCTGCGTAGGGCGACGCAGAAGTATAAATCAGCCTTTAGGAGTGAGAGGAGGACAGGTAAGACAGAGCCAGCTAGAAAGAGGGGAGTTCGGTGCGGACTTGTTGCGACTCTGGTGCGGTCTTGGCCTACTGGTTAAGTTGCACGCCTTTTTTTCCCCCCACTCTCTCCCAGTTTCTACACTGTCCTCTCCTCTATAAATAAAATGAGTCAAAGCCCAAAAAATATAACTTCAAAAAGAAAGAAAGAGGAGGATTTCCCCTGTGTGACAACATTTTGATTTAATAACTCCTAACTCCTAATAACACAAGCATATTCAGTGCCCTCTTCCTAGTTCCACAATCACTTTCACTGTCCTCTGTCTGCTTAAGCCAATTCCATTTTCCTAAAGTGACAGAAAAATAGAATTACACAACCTGCCATATCATATGATAATAACATTTTGGGAAAATGTACACACACAGAATACATTCAAAAATATTTTATCATACACATATATGATAATTTATGTACAGAAATTATTTGGTCATACATTTTTTTGCAATTCATAGTCATTCCCATAACAGAAACAAAAATTCAATGCATCACACATTATGTGGTTAAGATCCAGCTGCATGTAATGATAAACCTGGCCAGTAGGTGGTTTCGTGTGCACATGAAGCCTCGAGTAATGAACCCTTTCTCGAACCAATTGGCTCAAGTGGTTCCAAGCCTCATGAGGCTTCATCTCACCATCACTATTCAAAACCACATGATACAAACATTTCAACAGAAGGAGTCACTGGCACATGGCAGGTTTGGAGGGAAAAGGAGAAACAAAGGCTTGGGTGCAGGCTTTTATAGTGTAGGGGGCGTGGCTTAGGTGATCAGGTGTGGCCTGGTGAATTAACAGTCAGGTAGAGTGGAGACTTGTGATTTAACAAAGGCCAATGAGCATGCTCAGTTAATCAGTTCTTCTAAACTGCATGTATTTTTTTACCTGTCAAACTAACAATTACATTATATTGAAATGTACATAGAACAAGAATACATACTACAGGTTTCTCCCTCAGTGCCGTGGTCAAACCAAAATCCCTCTGGTGCACCAAACGTCACATCTAATTGTCATTTTCTTTTTGGACGCTCAGATTTTTGTGTCAGAACACTTGACCACACAAATTTGTTTGATGTTCTTTGGTTGGATCTCTGTTACAGGAAGTCCTGCAGGAAGGTGTCAGTTCACTTCCTGGTTACCAGAGTGTTTACAGTGACATAGTCGGCAAGTGTTAATGCACATGAATGGGATTGCTTAATACTGATGGCTCCTACTAAAGAAACCTCTGCCTTCAATGTATGAATGTGGTGTGTGTGTGTAAGGGTGACGAGTAGTGTGAAAGCGCTTTGAGCGATAACAAAGACTGAGTGCTATATAAGTACGAGTGCATTTACCATTTTCCATGTGGGATGGCATGAATGTACCAGCTTCAAAGCATCACATATACTACCAGAGTTTTGGTTTTGCTTTGTCATTCTGCATAATGGAGCACTTAAAGCACTAACTAAAGTTACAAAAACAACTCTAGAGAGTGTGGTTGGAAAGTCATGACTCTTTTTCATATACACTACCAGTCAAAAGTTTGGACACACCTTCTCATTCAAGGTTTTTTTATTTGTTTTAATTATTTTCAACATTGTAGTTTAATACTGAAGACATCAAAACTATGAAATAATCTGGTTTTGCCATAATCTGGATTACAACAGTAGTCAAATAGGGCTATCCATTGTGTACTAACCCTACCTCTGAACAACACAACTGATGGTCTCAAACACATTAAGAAGGCAAGTCATTCTACAAATGAACTCTTGACAAGGCTCATGTTCATTAGAAACCATTCCAGGAGACCACTTCATGAAGCAGACTGCAAAGCTGTCATGAAGGAAAAAGGGGGCTACTTTACAGAATCTAAAATATAAAACATATTCTGCTTTGTTTAACACTTTTTTGTGAATTAAATAATTCTATATATGTTCTAGTGTTAATCTACAGTGTTTCAAATAATTAAAATAAATACAAACCCTTGAATGAGAAGGTGTTTCCAAACGTTTGACTGGTAATGTGCCTCGTTTTGAATTCTTAGGGCTCTGGACCAACGATGAAAGACCACCTCAGCTAACACGATAAAAAAGAGAAGAATTAGAAGTGTATGAAATAAATTAACCTTTTGGGGAAAAGAGACACTGCGTCATTGAGTGAGTGCAACACTTGTAATGAGTATGACTGATGTTGAGAGGTTGAAAGTGATCACAGGACCAGTGGGTGTTTCACCTCTGCTGAATCATTTCCAGTGAAAAAGAAAGACAGTTTTAAACAACCGAGGACGAATGAAATGACCGTCACCACGCTGCATTTCACCAACAACTGAGCGGTATGTTATCTTTAATGGGTTGCTTTATGTTGTGGTGACTGCATACCGATGTATAGAGCGACCACGCTCAGATATTTGTGTCAGAACACTTGACCACACAAATTTGTTTGATGTTCTTTGGTTGGATCTCTGTTACAGGAAGTCCTGCAGGAAGGTGTCAGTTCACTTCCTGGTTACCAGAGTGTTTACAGTGACATAGTCGGCAAGTGTTAATGCACATGAATGGGATTGCTTAATACTGATGGCTCCTACTAAAGAAACCTCTGCCTTCAATGTATGAATGTGGTGTGTGTGAGTAAGGGTGACGAGTAGTGTGAAAGCGCTTTGAGCGATAACAAAGACTGAGTGCTATATAAGTACAAGTGCATTTACCATTTTCCATGTGGGTTGGCATGAATGTATCAGCTTCAAAGCATCACATATACTACCAGAGTTTTGGTTTTGCTTTGTCATTCTGCATAATGGAGCACTTCCAGCACTAAATAAAGTTACAAAAACAACTCTAGAGAGTGTGGTTGGAAAGTCATGACTCTTTTTCATATACACTACCAGTCAAAAGTTTGGACACACCTTCTCATTCAAGTTTTTTTTATTTGTTTTAATTATTTTCAACATTGTAGATTAATACTGAAGACATCAAAACTATGAAATAATCTGGTTTTGCCATTAATCTGGATTACAACAGTAGTCAAATATGGCTATCCATTGTGTACTAACCCTACCTCTGAACAACACAACTGATGGTCTCAAACACATTAAGAAGGCAAGTCATTCTACAAATGAACTCTTGACAAGGCTCATGGTAATTAGAAACCATTCCAGGAGACCACTTCATGAAGCAGACTGAGAGAACACCAAGAGAGTGCAAAGCTGTCATGAAGGAAAAAGGGGGCTACTTTACAGAATCTAAAATATAAAACATATTCTGCTTTGTTTAACACTTTTTTGTGAATTAGATAATTCCATATATGTTCTAGTGTTAATCTACAGTGTTTCAAATAATTAAAATCAATACAAACCCTTGAATGAGAAGGTGTTTCCAAACGTTTGACTGGTAATGTGCCTCGTTTTGAATTCTTAGGGCTCTGGACCAACGATGAAAGACCACCTCAGCTAACACGATAAAAAAGAGAAGAATTAGAAGTGTATGAAATAAATTAACCTTTTGGGGAAAAGAGACACTGCGTCATTGAGTGAGTGCAACACTTGTAATGAGTATGACTGATGTTGAGAGGTTGCAAGTGATCACAGGACCAGTGGGTGTTTCACCTCTGCTGAATCATTTCCAGTGAAAAAGAAAGACAGTTTTAAACAACCGAGGACGAATGAAATGACCGTCAGCACGCTGCATTTCACCAACAACTGAGCGGTATGTTATCTTTAATGGGTTGCTTTATGTTGTGGTGACTGCATACCGATGTATAGAGCCTGTAGACGGTAAACTGCTCCCTTTCTCTTAAATAATTCTTGTTATTATGTTTCTATTATGAGAAGCGGGGGAATGCATGTTTGTGTGTTGAACGCTCTTTAAAGCTCATTGAGGAGGCACAGCATCAGGAAGAGGCCTCTGACTGTGCTGCAGCCCCTCACTGTTCCAGGAGCATAATGCAGCATTTTATCAGAAAATAGAGTCTGTGTGTTAACAAGATCCAATTTATCTATTTGTGCAAACAGCTGCGTTCCTGCACTGGTTATAGAGTTTAACCAAGAGACACCGCTCCTCCATTGTCGCTCATTTATGGAATTTGTTGATTTGTTTTTTTCTTTGTCCTTAACCGGAAACTTAATTTACAGCTCATCTAAGAGCACAATGCACAACTCTCACCACAACAATGCCTACGTGATTGGGAAACACTAAATTAACAATGGTGGCAGTGTGACCTTCTTGCCTTTTCTCCAGAGTGTGAGTCGCTGTAGGCTGAAAACCCATCACGTTAAGAATAACCTCACGCCACCCCGCCGAATCACATCCTGTCTCCTACATTGTCCTCCTCTGCTCGTGCTAATTACTCTCATTTTAAGACATCCACCTTCCTCTCTCCCTCTCTCTCCTCTCGTCTTAAACTTCTTCTTCTTTCTAATATGATGTGTTCAAGGTCAGAGGAATTTTGTTTTTCTTTTCTGTTGCTTGGGAGCAGAGGCTTTCCAACTCGCTCTTTTTTTTTTTACAGACGGCTGATTGAAACCGAAGTGATCCAGGAAATTAAGCGTATTCAGCTCCCGATGCCAGATGAATGTCAAATGTGAGCAATGCAAAGAGCAGGAAATTGAATGAGCAGTGGAGTGGGGGGGGGGGGGGGCTTGCTGGAGCATTTTAGTGGTGAAACTTTGCAGGAAGTTTGTGTCAGTGAGAGAAAGAGAGTGTGGTTAAAGCTGCGATTCACAGGTTCTTATTTTTAGTTTGAGATTAAGGCGAGCGAGGTGAGAGCAGATTGACGAAGACATGTATTTATTTAAAATGGAATGATCTTTGAAAGCCAAAAAAGGGTTACATAGAGGAAATGAATATATTCCATTTCATACTGAAGCCTTAAGGTGACCTCGTCGAGGTTCCCACGTTCAGAACGCCTTGCACAGTTTTATTATTGACGCTACTTTTTTGCATGATACATCTGAAGTACAGTGTTTGGTTCTCTACCTCAGATTCTGCAAATATCCTCTTCTCATAAGACAATCCTCGGGGCATTGAATGCAGCTTTGAAGCAGATGGGATACAGATGGCAAAAGGAAAACAGGAGAAGCAACTCTTGAAATTAAGATGCCTCTGAATACATGGGAACCTTAGTTAGGTATCTGATTTAGCGGGGAACAGATAGCTTGAGCCGATCAATCCAGAGAAGAACCACGTCCAACATCGGCTTTATCTTTGAATCACATTCCACTTTGTTGCAAGATTCAAATGTATTTTGTTTGCTTTGGTCAGATACTGGAAATAAAACCATGCTACATGAGTTTCAGAATTGTCTGCACTCAGATGAGAAGTGGAAATAAATGTTCCTTCTCTGTTGAGTGTATTGACCTGAATTATTGATCGCATCTGACTGAACTTTACTGTTCACTCTGTGCAAACGGAATGTCACAGTGGTCAGACAGAAACTCCATTTCTGCAAAAGGTCATTTTGTTTCATTTTGAGATCAATGTTGGTGTGTAATCTTTGTGCACCAGAGTTTCAGACAGCTGTTCTTCTATTTATACTGTGCAGTGTCTTTAAGTGAATTGTTTTCATAGAGTGCTACCTGACGCAATACAAAACATCTACTTTTACTTCTTAGTCTGATTAGCACCACCTTAAACTCCTACATTAGCCTACATGGGATCAGAGTTTCACATTACCACACTTCAGCTGCACAGTTTGAAGAGGTCATATTAAGTAATGAGCAGCTGAACATTTCAACCAATGTTTCTGCTATAGTGTGCCAGAACACATCACTTTCAACTTCAACAATAATGTTTAACTGTATGAAGGATTGCAGTCAGGTCAGCTCAAGCCCTGCTGAGGTTGTCATGTAGCCAGAGTGTTTTTACCTGTTCACATTTTCCAGTTATTTTTGTTTTAAAAAGGAAACATGTCAGCCAATCTACTCTCAGTAAGACTCTCATAAACAATAAACACTGAAGGAATCACATCTTCAAATCTCCCACTTATTCTGAGTTGTTGTTTTTTCTTTTTTGGAGGGACAGTTTGGCTTTGTCTGGAAACCATGTGAACAAGAATCAGCAGATACATCCTAACCCCAAAATAAGCCTAAGACTTACAAATGTGCTTGAGGCAGCTTGGCTCGCAGACCCTCCTGCAGTCAAGCATCTTCTGAAGTTCAGCATTGGAGAAACAGCGCCTTATTCAATGTTTCACCCAAGCTGCAACCTCCTATTGAGATTACAAGTCTTCCAATGAGAGGCACAGCTGACTTGCTTGACAGGTGGGAACACTGTAGCTGTTGGCTAGGAGGCTCAAAGCCCGCCTCTTTACATCATAATCGCATGACAGCAGCAATATGGCTGCAGCTGACGATTGGCCTCAAAACAGCGCTTCAGAAACAGATGGGTGAGGTCACGGATACTACATCCGTTATTTATACAGTCTATGGTTTCACCAGTTTTATTTACCTGGGTAGTATGTCATGAAGTAGACTTCTTCAGGCAAACAACACACACTGAATGACTAAAACCAGCCCGACGGCTCTAATGGCAGCTCAGCTCGCAGCCACTTTGGACATCCTGTGCCTGTCAGAGTCGAGCATCAGAGAAACCCTGAACTTTAAAGTGAAGCTGCTTGATTTAGTGTTTTCACAGGTTTTAATCACACACATCGTCAGTTTAAGAAAGAGGGAGACTTCTGAGGTTCGTTCCAATGCCAGTAAACACTTAGTAAATGAGTTTGGAATAACAGCCTCTCCTGCTGTTGCTCTGCATTGCATTGTGTTAAATGATGTGGCTGAAACAGAAGAAAGTGCAAAGTCAACTAGAGGTCTCCTCAATGGTTAATTCAAATCTTTCACTTTCAAGTGGGCAGCCTTATGTTCATGGCAAATCTCTTTTAGATGTTACTTCATGTCAGGATGGAAAAGCCTTTAAAGCAGCATGTGGACCATTTGATATTGTGACTGTTTCATGGGTCATGCAGCTTTTAAACGCCCTCTGAACTCGATCTACAGCGACAGAAATGACAAGCTTTGAAATGATCACACAATAGAAATGTAGAACTGTGCAGAAATCAGGCCGTCATGGGTCCAGTCCCAGCTGCTCACCCACATGCAAAGCAGTACTCAGAGGGAGGCAGACATATGCAAATCTACAGCAGCCATTAGTCAAGAACTCTCTCATCCTGCCGTCATGAGAAGGAAGGCTTAACATCACTAATAGGCTCTCTGTAATTGCGTCGTGTGTGTGTGTGTGTGTGAGGTTGGGTGTGTGTGAGCTTGTGTGCGGCTGATTGAATGCTGAGGAGTCAAGATGAGGAGGAGTGGACAGATGTTGCTGAATTGCCAAGAACTCAATCACATCTTGCAGTAAGTGGGAGTTGTTCAACGCTGTGTTTGCTTCCCTGAATATATAGGCAAATGTATAAAATAACGTCTATAGGCTATATATTTTCTCGGCTTGTTTGTCTGTCTGTGCGTTTCTTCATCTGCCTGTGTGCGCACTCAACTTTTCCTCCTGTTACGTCTAATAGCAGGGGTGAGATGCTATAGCTGAGAGCTGCACTCGCCCACAGCTAGCATCATTAGCAGGTTGTCTTCCAGGGTATAATGAGCTGCCAGTCACCTCTTCTTGCGCTCACATTTCCTTCCACTGAGAGGCCTGGTGGGACAGGTGCTCATTATCTAATTTTTCAATTTTGTATTGAGAAAAAAAAATCTCTTATTTGTGTCAGTGTCAGTCGGGTTAATGTCCCTGTGACAGCTTGCAGGTATCAGGTGAGGCCTTTATTCTTTTCAACTAAAGGGTGGCATGTGTCCAGAGACAGGTTCTTGCAGGTTTGCAGAAGCCTGTGTGACCTGAAATGAATTTATGACAATCTATAGCAACCCTGAGTGCACAGATAAAAAAAACTCATGACTTTAGGTGTTTTTGCAAATTTCATATGAAATCTGCCGATACCTTTAACCCCAGATGGCTTCATTTTTATGTTCTGATACAGATGCAGGGTGATTGTTGAGCTCACATGATGTTTCCTGTTTTACTGGCAATTTTTCTTTTTTCTTTTTTCACACTTTTGTTGCAGTTTACAGTTTGGCAAATTCAAGAGAATCACCCCTTGGGCTGTGTTGAGACACAGTCACACCAAAAGAGTCAAGTTGAGCACAATTTGTCAAGTCGAATTTATTCATATGGCACATTAAAAACAGAGTGAGATGACAAGAGTGGTTCACAGACAGATGCAAAATAAAACAATGTAAGAAGATATGACGATCATAGACAGAACAATGTAATTGAATACTACACATATACTAAACTAACTAATTTAAAGTGCTTTTAATGTTTAAATGCTTTAAATTAATGTTACATTTGTTCAGCTGTGGTGTAAAATGTGCTGTTAGACACTTGGTGATGTTGTGAAGACTTGCAGGGCTTGAAGGTGAACTTCTGTGTCCAGCACAAGTGGCAACCTCTGGCCGCGAGAATTGAAGCCAATGCAGAAGTGTTAAAAACTGCAGTTCCTCAAGTGTCCACTTGAGGCTGGCTCTGGAAGTTCCAGAAACCACATACACACCAATTCAAAAAAGTTGATCTTTACAGCAGAAATAAACATGTTTACATCCTGGTACAAAAATGAGTGTTGTCTGGATCAGCACACACTGTACGGGGGTGATTTTTTTTTCATGACGCGGCAATTTTGAAGATATTAAGATTACAAGTGTTCCATTACGGGAGGCAGAGCTGACTTGATTGACAGGCGGGAACACTGTAGCTGTTGGCTAGGAGGCTTAAAGCCCGCCTCTTTACATCACACTTGCTCGACAGCAGTTAGGTTGAGTTCAACATTTCCAATATGGCTGCCGCAGATGATTTGCTACAAAACAGAGCTTCAGAAACAGATGGGTGACGTCACGGATACTACGTCCATTATTTATACAGTCTATGGATGAGTCCAACCAACGATATTCTGCTCTTTAGATCCTTTTGTTTGATTAATTTATTGAAGAAGAGTGAAACCCTGAACTCGTTAGCTTGCTGTCAATTAGCTAAATGTCAGTTAGCATGTGGAGCTTTGTAAATTACAAGGAAGTATTTGATTTGTGTAGTAAGATTTTACCACTTTCGGGCGCGGTTGGCCTGGCGGTCTGGGCCCCCCACGTGCAGAGGCTGCAGTTCTTGTTGCGAGGGTCGCCTGTTCGATTCCCGGCCGGTCGACCGTTTCCTGAGTGTCTTCCCTCGCTCTCTGCTCCCCACGTTTCCTGTCTCTCTTCGGCTGTCTTATCAAATAAAGGCAAAAAGGCCAAAAATATAACTTCAAAAAAAAAAAAAAAGATTTGACCACTTTCACTTCTGTTGTGACCACACCTTTAAACAGGTGCATGTACAATTAGCTTTTATTCCAGCAGGAAACTTCAGGGTTTCAACCGATAGCACCTTTCTGTGATGAAGTGGTAATTATGATAACATATGAAAACAAATTTGTCAGTGGACTAATGAGGAAAGATCCCGAAACACATTTAAACATCCATTTATATGTTATTGTACAATGGAACAGGTTAAGCTACAGTCAGACAATTTAGCTGCAACAGTTCAATGTAAGCCTTCAGGGTTTGTGAAGCACAAACTGCAAACATAATCTTGTCCCATCCTCTAAAGTGGGATGGTTTTCTATTTTACTCTGTCCTACAAGGCAGTGAGTCAAATGTATTTTAAGTTTACAGCTACTGAGAAAAATGTGAAATTTCAAGATGACTCACTCAGCTCTGGGAATCTGCCTCTGACATTTTATACTCCAAGGCAAAAAAAAAAATCACAGAGTAATGAAATAAAACGGGCACAATAATCCAGAAATATTAGCCCCTGCCAAACAGCAGGTGTTATTATTGAATTGTGCATAATAGTCATTAAAGCCTTTCATAGTCCTACTGGTTTACTTCTTGATATGATGACCATGCACTTTACTAACTGCTGACCTAAGCTCCAATTAATAACACTTGCCTCAAAACTAAGGTCTGATTATTCTTTAAGGCACCCTGTTGTGTCCAGGGCTAGTGGGGGATATGTTTTCTGTTGTTCTGCAGCATTAGCAAAAGAACAACAACCATCTCCACACTGTGCTGGAGCTGTATCAGCAGCATTTGCCTGCTGTGTGTGTTTATTTTTTTACATGAGGCACATGCAAAGTGGGAGTGGGATGGAGCAGGTGAAGCCTAATTTGCTTTGATTAGAATAGATGACAATTGGAGGCCTATCAGGGAACAGGTCACAGAGAGGCGCTGCAGTGGTTCTGAATTATGTGCTCATATGGTTTCATGTCAGGCAGTTCATTTCACTAAAAAGTTCGACCTTTCTGAGCAAGGCTGTGCTCATTAGTGATTCATCTGCTGTGTGATTTGACTGCAGTGAAAACCTGCATGTGACAGCTTTAGATGAAACTGTTTTTCTTTTGAAGCAAAATGAAACTGGTGCGGTTAAATTTGTATCTCCTCGGTAATAACTTCCTTGTGTCGTAATGACTCTTTCCCAGAGAGGAGATTACTGTGAGATGTTGCCATATTGACTTTTCTGTGCCGTCTGTGGTTTCATCCAAATTTCTTGATGTTTGTTTGGATGAACCCTCCCTAACCCCCCTTGGCTCGTGCAATCACTCCATTAAAGCAGCAAAACGCACTGGAAATCGTCATTATTTACATTCTGTAAATGTTCCGTTTGTCTCCAATCAACCAAAGCGCAGGAGAAGCCTCAAGTGGCTCATCAAACCGCTGTGACCCATCTGCTCCAGTTTCATTTTGGAGCGTCAACAGAGAAGTAGCGGCAGAGTAGATGTATCCTTCTGCATATTTTTAAATGTGGTGGTGGTTGTAGTTGGTCCAAAAAGGAGGCACTGTGAAGTTGTGCCATACTGATGAAATGTTAATTAAATAAGCAGAATTACATCTGAAAGGACCTGCAGGAAAAGATGTGGTGAGGAGATTTGTTTTTTTTATGATTCCAGTCGTAAAACTGTCTTCATCGAAAAGAGATAACAGTATTGGTTGTTGGTTTTACCATGACTTATTACTGTTAGTATCTTGATAACACACGGTTACTGCTTTGGGGCTTTGTATCATAGGATCCCATTTAGTGGATGTAGTTTGCTAAGTTATTATAGTAATATATAACTGTGTATCCTAGGGATGTCAACGATTGATTGATTGTTAAAGGCGACATATTATGCTCTTTTTCATCAACATATATTGGTCTAAGAGGTCCCCAAAACATATCTTTGAAGTTTATTGCTCAAAAAAACACTTTGAAATCAGATTTTGGTCTGCCTGTAAACCCCTCTTTTTCAGCCCTGCTCAGAACAGACTGATTTCTGTGTCTGTGCCTTTAAATGAGAATGAGCTCTCTGACCACGCCCCATCAGGAAGTGGATGTGGCCTCGGCTGTCCAGCACGTTGATCTAATGTTTACATGTTGGCTGAATATACACGGCTGCTCACAGACCCGCGTTACTTCAACCCTCTGAATCTGATCCAGAATCTGATCCTGACGGAGAGGCGCCTGCAGCAGGACCTTTCTGAACCATTGGTCACAGATTTAGTGTTTCTTGTTGTTTTATTTGTCAGTATGTCGACGTGTGTCTTGGAACACAGCTACGAACATGTAGCTATGTGGCTATGCTAACTAGCGCTAACACTTATCCATGAAAAATAAAAATCATCCACTAGATCTTCAAATCTGCAGACGTGGGGAGTAAAACCGACCTTTATGTTTATTAAGACAGCCTACAACTAGCATGCCTCCCTCCTAAGCTCCTTGTTAGCACACATGTGTGCAGGGAATGAAAAACAGAGGAGGAGTTGAGTTGCATTTTATGCAGTCTATGGGCTGAACAAGCTCCGAGCTCTGACTTCCTGTTACAGAGCGGATGGCGTTGTGACGTATGAAAAGCACTGAAAACTGAAACGGCTCGTTTCAGCACACATTTACAGAAAGGTGGAGAAATCAGAACAGGGGCAAAATGGATTTTTTTCATTCTCGGGGGGTTTGTAGACATGCCAGGGAAACATATTTCAGGTAGAGAACCATTAAAAAGTCGATTTTGCATGATATGTCACCTTTAACTTGCTTGAACACATTTTTTGTTTCGATTTCCTATCACGTGGATCAATCATCATGTGGTCTTATATTTGGTTCAGCTATCAGGGAGGTGTTTTAAGTTTAAAGCATGTTTCGATGTGAATCAGCTGACTGAAGGTGTTGCGCAGAGCGGAGATGCTCAGCTGAGTGACAGGTCTCCACGAGCGCTTTTTCCTCCGCCACCAGACTGATTATGACCCGGTTGCGCTCCCGGCTGACACCTGACCGCGTTCACATACTTATTTTTCTCAATAAGAACAAGTAGACAGAAAACTGGACACTGTGAGTCTGAAATATGTTTCTGCTCAGTTCCCTTGTTGCAGTAAATCCACCTGTTGTAGTCTGAGCCTTCACTTTCTATGACTGTGTGTGTCCACGGAGGTTATTTTTATAACCCTGCGCCACATGTTGATATTCAGCGTGTTTAACATTTTGAACACCTCAATACGATCCCTAGCTATTCAATACTGTCAGTTGTATACATTGTGTCATGAAGGAAAATTTGATTCAGGGAAGAAAAACGCATTTGGCATTGTTTTTGACATGGGAAAAGTTTACGTTTTTTTTAATGATTAATTGATCGTTAACATTTCCAAAGATCGATCATGGAAAATACTTGAAATTTACATCCCTTAATACTACTGATAGTAGCAATTAACCTATTTCAGAATCAGAATCAGAATCAGAATCAGCTTTATTGACCAGGTATGCTTGAACACACAAGGAATTTGACTTAGGTAAACTGTGCTCTCTTTGTACAAGGCATAAGAATAGGACCTACAAATAAAAATGAAATAAAATAATAACAATAACATCAGCTATAAATACAACTGAACAACAAATAGGCATGACTAATATGTACAGGCTAAAATAATATGATAATAGTGCAGTGGTGATATTTTATTCACTTTACCTTGTTGATGTTTTTTTAACTTACTGCCTGACTTTGAGAGTGCTTGGTTGTGTATGGCACACACTGTATGCTGCTGGACACCCGAATGTCCCCTGTTGGGGATGAATAAAGTATCTATCCATCTATCCATCTATCTATCTATCTATAATAATGGTAATTTGGGTTCCTTTGTGGTCAACTGCCCGAGACGCCCCATCTCCTGTCCCCTCATCAAAATACCAGGTCCCATTGTGTTTTAAATTGTGACGTCTAGACCCCGAAACCTCCTTGATGAATACACAATCCTATCCTGATGCAGATGCCTGCAACAGACAAAGGGGGCAACCTTAGGGGGCGGTCCTCAGGTATAAATGTTCAAGCTTTCCCCATGTTCGAGGTCTTTCTTCATTCCAACCGCTCGAGTGTTGACTGACCTTTTCCTTGCAATGAAAATAAAACCTTGTCGGCCGGCAGAAGTCTCTATTTCATTATCTATCTATCTATCTATCTATCTATCTATCTATCTATCTATCTATCTATCTATCTATCTATCTATCTATCTATCTATCTATCTATCTATCTATCTATCTATCTATCTATCTATCTATCTATCTATCTATCTATCTATCTATCTATCTATCTATCTCCTGGTTCTGGAAAAGAAATGGTCTATACAGTGCTTAAAGTGGAAAAGATAAGTGCAGTACTCCTCTTATTCACTTGTTGGTAGTGTGTATCATGGATATAAGTAAAGCCCTACATTTCTGTAGTTAATAAATGCTGATTTTCACAACATACATTTATTGAAAAAACTACTTCAGTGTGTCACACAAACAAAGAAACCTCAGCACTTTGCATCGCCGTGCTCCTCTCCAACGGTATCCCACCCCATTGGAGTCAGGCCAACTCTCCAGTCATCTTCCTTTCACTCATTTATCAACGCTGCAGAGACTTGCAACTTGGCATTAGTTTGACGTGACTCACCGGCGAAAAAAACAGACGAGTGATCATCATGTAACACCCACTGAAGGACGCCAGCATCATGTTGTGCACCGTGGGTAATGTATTTTGGTGCTGTTATGAATCGTAAAGAGAAACTGTGATATGGAGAGGACAGGAAAGGGCACTGACAGCTGGTAAGAAGTCTCAGTACGCCAAGGGGGTAAATTTAGAAGTGTCGGTCCTGCATACCAGGTCATCTAAACAGGTTAATGTAAATAATACTCGCAACCACCGGCATTGTGACAATAATTCACACCTCAGATAATGTTTTCATGTCATCAATGATTGTTGACTGTTATGCTTTTGATTGCATAAAGGCTCTACCCATAGTGGTTTTGATTTTAGACCAAATAAAAGATTGTAGACTTTGAGGTCATTATCGTCTCCTCCTGTGTTGTAAACCGCCATTCTCTCTGAATATTAACTTTACATGACTCTAAAGGCACCGGTGGTTTTGTGTACTTTGCCTATCTCTTGTGGTTTTTTCTAAATATCAGCCGTCCTGATGGCACAGCAAGCTTGAAGTTGTCATACTTCTGCACACCCACCAGGCAGGAGGTCAGGTTTAATGCATGCAAAATATGCAACGGTGACATTCAAACTAGATTCCATATCGCCTCCTTTCCTCTCACCATGACGGGGATCCTCCTGCATTAACAAACAGCCTTCAATGCCTGAATTCCATTACCCTTAAACCAGAGGCGCTGAAGATCTGAACACACAAGTATGCAGTCAAACATGTCACTGTAGGTTGAAACTGAGAAATGACCCATGTTGTGGTCATGTGATCAGCAGACACTCAATTGAACTGGTGGTAGTAAAGTTTTCTAGACATTTTGATCAAGACACTCTAAAGTCAGCTTTTAAGCCACAGTGGAGGGAAGATGTTGTCTAAATCAGAGAAGGGCAACATTTAAAAATCTTCACCGTAAACTCGGCAAACTCCCTCTGAAACATGCTCAGGGTGGGAAGCTCACATGAGAGAGTCTCGATGTTGCATTCCAGGTTGTAAGTTAAGTATTTGTCAGGTACAGTTATTATGACTTCATACCATAGACTGTATAAATAATGGACCATTCAGAATGACTCCCCATCCTGTACTGCTCCCATTTTTTTCCTTCTTTTAGTCTCTAAGCATTACACACCTCAACGTAAAGGCATTACCTTCACAATTCACATACTGTACCTGAGTTTTGGAAAACTAAGACCCAAGCACTCACCTCGGTTTAGGTGTACGCTCTACTTGTGATTTTTGTCAGCACTTCACTTTCACTTCAAAACCCGTTCGTTTTTTGCATTATTTGCAGACACAAGTTACCCATGCTCCTCCGCCTGCAGCACACTGATCAGCTGTGCAGGTCTGCAGTTTCAAAGTCATAAAAATACAACTAAACTTAATAATGAAGGATTCTGACCGTGCCGATGTCATGCCGTTTACTGCCGACACGTCGTGGACACCTTCCAGCAGGAATCCCTAAAAAACGTCAGCCTCTAATCCAGACTACACTCGTTTTTTGAACCAGGCTGTAAACATGTTTATTTCTGGTACTTCCGGAGCCAGCCACAAGTGGATCCTTAATGAACTGCAGTTTTTAACACTCCCGCATTGGCCTCATATTTTTAGACCAGAGGTTGCCGCTTGCTTCATACCAATGTAAAGCAGCTAAGCAGCTCTACCTCTCTCTCAGAACAACTAAGATATCTTTTCACTTGGAATCTAGAGCGCAATGAGTTTCTAATTAAATTTGAGCATTCCCAATGTGTCTCCACTTATATTTTTGGCCTTTTTGCCTTTATTTTATAGGACAGCTGAAGAGAGACAGGAAACATGGGGAGTACGGAGTAGGGGAAGACATGCAGGAAATGGTTTGACCGGCTGGGAATCGAACCGGCGACCCCTGCGACGAGGACTGTAGCCTCTGTATGTGGGGCGCTCAGACCGCTAGGCCACCAGCACTCCAATCCTGTGTGATTTCTGTGCACACACACGGCACTGCAGCCTCATGCCCCTTTATGAGCATTTCAGGGGAGTGCACCTTTACTGATTTGGAAACACCGAGCACAAGAATCAAACTTATGCAGACATGGCATTCATCAGTTTATGACACAGGTGCAAACAATTCTGCGGTTTCATGAATTTGACTTCTCTTTGAATATTGGAGACTGAGGCCCATTTTGACTGAATCTGCATGTTGCTTTCATTATACATTCAAATACTTCCTGGTTCATTGAAAGGCTTTTTAAAACATTATAAGTAATAAATGATTCTCTGCAGGGATGATTAATGACTTTGCAGCTACTTGATCATTTGACACGACAAAATGATCTGTGGCATGATGTCGAGCTCATTACTGAACTATGCAAGTCTAATTTTTGTGCCTTGTATACTCATTATTCTGCGTCACTGTTTTAATAGAACAAATGTGCTCCAGTGATTATCAAACCTTTAAGCTGTTCCAACCTGCCCATCATGCTTGGCTGCCAGGAGCTCTTTGTAGCGGCTCACCATGATATTGCCTCCGGTGATTTATCATTGTAATAATGTGTCATGTTGATGTGCCGTAGTGCTTTTCAAGAGGCTACAATATTTGAAAAATGATGTACCTTACTGTAGAGTTTATGGAGCTTTCTTTTTGGGACATGGAAGGCTAATTCTAAGGCCTGAAGCAGAAAACAAGATGGTTACTCTGGAGGAAAGGTTGAAGAGGAGAGAGGAAAGAAACAGAATGACAATGAGATGCTGAGAAAGGTGACAATAATTGGTATATTTGTGTGTTTGCGCACGTCTGTGTGAAGATTAGCATGAGCGCTAGCAGGCCGGGCAAGCAGCCCAGGGTTATTCACCCAGCTCTCTGAGGAATCGGACATGCTAGCACGCTGCCTCCTCTTCTCTCTGACACACATCCTGCAGACACGTCGCTCAGGGTGCCTGACATTTTCCTTTGCGTTCAGCAACCTCCTCCTCCTCCTCTCCCCCTCTGGTTTTCTTTTCCCTCTTCGTTCCTGACCTTTCCAGTTAGCGCCCCGAGTGCAGGTGAGGCTTGTGCTGTCAAAAGGGAAGAGGGGTCGGCGGAGATAAGGGCACTTGAGATGCTAATCGGTTAGCCTGGCAGCTAAACGGTGACGGTGGACACCCCCCCCCGGCGAAGAAACATGAGCTGAATGTAGAGATAGTGATTAAAAGGATGTTTGTTCTTGAGCTAAAGCAGCTAAACCGACAAATCATTCAAACACTATATGCATGAGTGACTCACACATTTACACAAGGGATAATGTGCAGTGAGTGATGAGGGGAAAAACTCAGGTTGATGCAGGACTCACCCTGGCGAGGGTTTTTTTACTGCCATAACAATAATCCTAATTGTACATTATCCCAACTATTACATGGCTACATACCAGGGACGTGTTGTCATGAAGAGTAAAAAAAAAAAAAATGATTAAATAAAAATCTTTTCAATTTTAGTTCTCTGGTCAATCAATCAATCAATCAATCAATCTTTATTTGTGTAGTGCCAAATCACAACAAACGTTATCTCAAGACGCTTTTACAAACATAGCAGGTCTAGACCATTCTATGTCAAACTATGAACAGAGATCCAACTTCAAGACAGGGTAAGACTCAGTCTGACCCCAACTTTATCCACCATGAGCATTGCAACTCGCAGTATTTAGCTAGTTACAGTGGCAAGGAAAAACTTCTTTTTAACAGGCAGAAACCTCGAGCAGAACCACATCTGCCTCGACCGAGATGGGTCTTGAAAGAGGGGTAGAGGAGAGTAAGAGAGAGAGGTGATAGTGATGAGACGAGTAGTAGAAGCTGTTGCCGCTCAAGTCCAGTATGTCCGTATCAGCTAGAGTCCAGAACGTCCGCAGCAAGGAGGATGTCTACGGCAACTCAGAGGAACCTACGAGACAAGGGAGCTCAGGGACTCCAGAAAGGTCTATGGTTAGTAACTTTCAATGTAAAAGGTAGAGTTAAAGTAAGTGATGAGGGGTTTGGAGGGAAGGGGGTGAGATAGGATCCCAGTGCGCCAGTTCCCCCGTCAGTCTAAGCATATAGCAGCATAACTGAGACCTGGTCCAAGCCTGATCCAGCTCTAACTATAAGCTTTATCAAAAATGAAAGTTTGAAGCCTACTCTTAAAAGTGGAGAGGGTGTCTGCCCCCCGGACCATGACTGGCAGATGATTCCAAAGGAGAGGTTCCTGATAACTGAAGGTTCTACCTCCCATACTAATTTTAGAGACTTTTGGTACGACCAGCAGGCCTGCATGTTGGGAGCGTAGTGTTCTAGAGGGGTAATAGGACACTATGAGCTCTTTAAGACACGAGGGCGCTTGATTTTTTTTTTTTGGTGTGTGCTTTATATTGATTTTCTTTTTGAATCCAATAATGTCCATGATTTCATAGTCAAAATTGCTGAATTTGCATATTTCCCGTTCAAATACATGGGTGAGACGTGAAAAGCGGCAGCGAGCAGCCTCACCTCACCTCAGATTGCGCAATCCCTCACTAACTGGGTTGAGGCTTGTAATTGTCAAGTGCCTGTTTCTGTCTCTCTTCACATCTCCAATATAATGTTATCAGACACTTTTAATATGCACTCTAGTTTTCCACAGTCAGGCTAATGTATTTAATATTTGTTTGTTACATATTTATTTTAGCTGATCGCATAAAACCACAGATAAAAAAGCGCGAGGTGAGGCCTCACTGAAGGGGGCCTATACAAATACAAATTTAAGATATATACAAATGTTACAAATGGTTTAAATAGTGGTAAGTTTTATGCAGTCTGTGGCCTCCATTGCTGTTTAACAGTCTGATGGTGGTGGGCACAAAGGAGCGCCTGAAGCGTTCAGTCTTGCACCCTGGTGGGATGATACGCTGACTAAACGAGCTCCCCATCAGCCAGTCATGGAGAGGGGTAGAGGGGTTGTCCAGGATGGCTTGCAGTTTGTCCATCATCCTCCTCTCAGCCACCGACTCCAGACTGTCCAGTTCTAGACCAACCACAGAGTGGGTCTTATTTTTTCCACAGCAAAGAACAGAGCACTGGCCACCACAGACTGGTAGAAGGACTTCAGAAGCCTGCTGCAGACACTGAAGGACCTGAGTCTCCTCAGGAAGAACAGTCTGCTCTGTCCTTTCCTGTAGATGGCTTTAGTGTTGGTGGACTAGTCCAGTTTGTTGTTGATTTGGACCCCAAGGCACTTGTATGAGTCCACCCTCTCCACTTCCTCACCCTGGATGAGGACTGGGGCTGGGGGCCTCCTGTTGCACTCTAATCAGTGTATTATCAGGAGGACTTCTCTCACCTGCAGCAGGGCATGTGCCAGGTGCTGATGGTTATCAGACACGAGGGGCAGAGAGTTATGGGAGATTGTCTAAATCACGGATCCAGGATGGAAATCTTGTAACAAAGATAGAAAAAGAACAATGGTGTCGTCTGTGATGGAGACTCAGCATGTTGCTTCTCCAGCTTTTACAAGTTCAATCAGTATATTTTCATTAAGAATCATTCAAAATGTGAAAGGGTTTGCAGGTATAAAAATGTGTAACCCAACCCTGCTGTTTCCTTACCTTCCTTGGAAATGATAGCGTCTTTCAGCTGATAGTTTTGGCTCTCTGACCTGCAACTTTCCTTATTTTTTATTTTCCCCTAGCTCTCCCCACTCTTATCAACTTTGTCTCCAGCAGCACGGACTCTGATAAACCCACTGTACACTTCCCATCCCATCCTGCACCAATCCGGGAGGGTCAGTAATAGAGGAAGTCTCCCTGATAAATCTAATTGAAGCATTTCCAGTCTGCCGTCTCGGAGAGCTGGCAGCTGCAAAACCTTTAAAGGGTGAATCAGTCTTACTCCTCAGCTCTCCTTCAGTGCGCTTACTGCTGTAATGTCACTATCTCAGAGTGAAGGAGCTCTTACTCTGACAGTGACTGCTGCCGACACCTCACTCTGCAGCCACTGTGACCTCTCTGTCGGCCGGGAGTTTAATAGAGTTTTTCTGGTTTGAGGATGTGCAGAGCTCTCCCTGCAGTGCAGATTTAATCTCTGTATCCCTCTGCGTCCTATCACATATCATTTACACTCACTATTCATTCTTCTCTTGCATATTTTTTGCTCATTTTGCATCCCCTTTTTCACTAACAGTGCACAGAATTAACATTACACTGAAGCAAAGGTGATCTGAATATACATTGAGAGTATATGCAGCTGATTATTTAGTTTAAAACTCATGTAGTCTTCAGTTTCAGTAATTATCTTCCTCCTCCTGTCGCTCCTGTTCTCTCTGCAGCTTTTTGGGTTATTGTTATGTAACCGCACCGAGGTCGGCGATGGCAGCACTAATTTTTTTGCAGCACAGTTTTGCAATTAGGCAGCTCTTCGCCCACCTAAGTCCCATCCAGCAGTCACTTTAAATCACTGAACAGCACTCAGGGCAGCTGTGGATTGCCACAGGGTTACACCTGCACTGGCTGCCCTGCAGGAGGTGAAGTTTAAGTGAAATGTGAAGTCCATACCTGCTAAAATACAAAAACTTATGTGCATGATTGGCTGCTTCGAGTGTAAGCTTTCGATGGCAACGCTACAGGACTGAAGCTTCTGGACACAATTTGGATTTGTTTTTCCTAAATGTGTTTTGGATGCATGTTTCGAATTTGCTTCCAGTCTGGGCCTCCAGGTCACGTCTGCATGGAACAGAGCCTGATTAAAAAACACTCAAAGTTTATCAGACTCAAAATAAGCCAGTGGTCAGTGCAGAACCAGAAAACCTGCCAAACCCTCTTAGATCCACTGTTGATTCTCTAAAATTGAAAACAGAGCACATGCCTCATTGTGAGTCGTGTTGCTTTTAGAAGTCAATTTCTGCGGCTTACTCGTTCCCAAGCAGATGTCTTGAAAATGACGCATCCCCTCCTTCACTCTCAAGCGGGTCACAGAGAGGTTAAAGGAGGATTTCAGAGCCACCGAGGAGTCGTGGTTCATGGAATAGGCAGTGAAGTGCGGTTTGAGAAAATAAAATTCCCTGGCCTTTTTTTTATTTTGGGTTTGTGTAACTTTTATATGCGGGTTTGCTTTCCACTTGCTTGGCTTCACTGTTTTTTGAGGCTAAATTTAGCTTCCCAAATGTCAAGTCTAAACGTGAAAGGGAGGGTGTGGTGGGAAGGCTTTACAGGCAGTGTTATGGTGATAACAGCAGCCCACACAAAGAGCCCCAGTTTCTTTAACAGACATGTATTCACTCAAGTAGCATTCAGTACCCACACGCCTCTTTTTTTTCAATGTAGAAACACAGTCACACACTTTTTGCCTTACAAACACTCTCAGTTTGCAGAACAAGCAACTCAGAATTCCCAGCATGCATGGCGCCTCCTGAACTGTGCCTGCGACAGATAAGTGAGCCATGGAGTGCAGAGACAGGCCCTGTGATCGCAGTTGGCACCGCGCTCGTTGCAAGTCTGGACAATCGCCGCGGCCACACGAATCTGCCAGAGCCAATCGGACAGTGTCGCCGCTCTCACACGTGCGACAACAACTGCTGATCAGTCTGCGACGGCGCTTGACGACTCTCCCTCAGGCAGGAAAAGAGCTGCAGGGCTGCATGGAGGGGAAGGAAACAGAGGAAGTTTTATGTGTGTGTCACTGTGTGTGTGCGGGTCAGTGATACAGGTCTGAGCGTGTATTGGGGTTGTGTGAGGTGAGGAGCGTGGTTATGGGCTGAGTCAACAAATAGGTCTTGGAGTCAGTCTGCAGAGTGTGGATTCAGCCTGAGTTTGATCAGTAATATTCCATTTAAAAACACTTTGAGTTTCATACGTGAGACGACAGCTTAAAAGGCACATCATTAAAATCGCAGCAACAAAGGCAGTTTCTCTGGAAAGCTATCAAGATTATGTAGATGGCTGCTAATTAGCGGCATGTGTCAACTTTTTTGAAAAGAGCTCTCTGATAAATACTTTTTAATGTGAGTTTCAAAAGCTGCATACAGCAAAAAGAAACCACATTCCCGACAGAGCCACAGAGGAAAGAGGAGCTGAAATCTGACCTTATCTCACAGCAAAAGGCAAAATGACCAAAACCTCTTGACACAGACGGACGCAGTGGTGAGTAAAGCTTTATATCACAAAACCAATGAAAGGTTGTAGTTGGGAGAAGATGAAAGTCTCTCTGAGTTGAAGTAGTGTTGTGAAACTGTGGCAGTTCATTCAACAAAACTTGGTTCAGGAGAAAGGTGAAGTAGCTCTGTGATGAGTTTATTTCATTATGTTGGATGAGGATATACCAGATCAGGTCATAAAACACTGAAAGGGGGGTTAGGAGACACCTTCCAAAAACAAAAACTATTTAAAATTACATATTTTATTATTTCTTTTTTACTTTAAAGATGTTTATTTGAATTTTCACACATTATATACAGAAGGTAAATGTAAACAATTAAAGTAAGTGATGTTTTTTTGCATAAGAAAACAAATGAAGTAAATGAATGAAAAAACAAACAATAGATAATAATAATGATAATGATTTAAAATAAATGATAAACAAATAAATAAGAAAATAAATGATAGTGAAAATACGAAAAAAATAAATAAGTTAATATTTTTAAAAGAGAAATAAGTGCAAGAGGTAGAAAAGCAATAAAATAAACAATAATACTAAATTATAATAAATTGAAATAAAAGATAAATAAATAAATAAGAAAATAAATAATAGTGAAAATACGAAAAAAATAAATAAGTTCATATTTAAAAAAAAAAGAAATTAGTGCAGGAAGTAAAAAAAGCAATAGCAATAAAAAGAAACAATAATACGAAATTATAATAATTTGAAATAAAAGATAAATAAATACATGTGAAAATAAATAAATGTGAGAATACAATAAAATAAATAGGTTAATATTTAATAAATAAATAAGTGCAAGAGGTAAAAAAACAATTATGATAAAAATGCATAATAATAACACCAAAAACAAACAGAGAAATAAAAGAAAAAAAACTTGTGATAATCAACATATTTTATCCATATTCATAAAAATATGACCAAAGGCCTTTTTTTTCTTATAATGTGTCTGTTTTTGGATTTGTCTGCTAATGTATTCCCACGATATAGAGGAGTATTTAACCACCTCAAGGGACAGTGGAGGTCACCGGTCTCTGGCCCTGCTATATTAAGGGTCACTGGCTGAAAGTTAACTAGATTACATGACATTGCATTTCCAAAGGTCATGTCATGTCATGTTTTGTAACTTTACATGATGCATTTGATGACCTGGCCAGAGATTAAGTTAACGTAATGTTTGGTCTTGACAACAACAATACTCCTCTAGTTTTAGAATGAAGATTGTAAAGTTTATGAAATCCAAGAGGTGAATTATGTTAGTCTTGTAACCGAGTCACCAAACCTTGACTCTGACTCTAGTTTTAGGAGATTTGAATCATCATAGAAGTTACAGCACTGTGTGTCATGCACGGCTCTCTTGATGAGGAGACACACTCATTGTTTCTGCTGTGGTGGGATCACTGCAGGTGTCTAATAAACTAAAAGTACCTGGAACACACCCTGTAGTTTTTCCTAATTTATGTTGGGCTTCTTTACCTTTTATTCAGAGTGATGGGTCAGTACAGAGCAGGGAACTGGGGAAAAAGAGCCTCAAGCACAAACCGGTGCCCCTAACTCACCTGCTATTAATCTGGATACTTTCTAGCCAAACATCTTGGACCATTCTTGTTAGACAGCAGCTTGCTAACGGTAGTCCAAGTAACTGTAGCATCTCAGTTGATTTTGTGCATCCTGTACAGATGTTTGCTAATTCTTGAGCGTCTTCTTGTCCAAGTCATCAGTGCTCGAGCTGAAGATGAGTCACAAGGCTTGGTTTGGACTTCAGTCCAAATCCTGGGCTCCAGTACTGCAACACCTTCAGATATGTGATTTAAGACACTTGGTAGTCTGCTTTCCTGTATAAAGAATCCTGTGTTTGTGATCTGTGTTTCTTTATGCAGCCATGAACTGCAGGTCCAGTATCTATGAAACCATGAATTCAGTAGTGTACATTGATTTAGTTGTAAAGCAGCTTCTGTCCTATAATCAGCTGTCTGTTAAAAAACTGCAGGTTTCACTTTCGACCTCCATGGTTTCCTGAGTCATTCCTGACCTCAAAACTGAAGCTTTCTTCCCTCTTTTTTTTTTGGCCACACTGGCTTGCTGTAGATCTAAAAGCTGTGGTCTAGATATGAACACACGTTAAAGTGTGAAAAACAAGTCAAGCGACACATCGACAGACTCACATCTCCGTTGCTTACATCTTCTGTTCCTACATGACTTCTCGCTCAGTTCACACACAGCTGAACTCTTCATCTCACTTCCTCTTTTATCACTGAAACCATCAAATATGCTTCAGTGTTTGTCTGCCGCTGTGCCTTGCTGCCATCTGTTATTCAATAACTATAAGAAGTCAGCCTTAAAAAGGACACAGAAGTCAGAAAATAAGGAAGTGAAATATGTTTGTCAGGGCTCATTTTAGACTCTATGCGAGGGACTACTTTTGACGTCCATGTGTCAAATTTCTGGGAGCTCTGACTAAGATATCCTTCCACAGAGCCCGCTCTGTGCTCATGAGACAGTCCAGCTTTATTTATTTAAACCCGAAGGTGATATGTTGTGACATCATTTCCAAAATAGGGCCTTAAGCTTCGAGCCGATTCTGGGAAATCTGACATTTTCATTAACATTTTTATCCTCTGGTGCTAAGCCTCCTGTAGGTTTAACTTTTCTATTGAAGAGAGCCGAGGTGTTGATTCTGGCGCCGACAGAAGTGAACAAATCCCTACAATTAAGAAAAAGATGAATGGCTTTATTGTTTGCAAGTGAAAAAAGGGGGAAACAGGATCTCTATTTACAGGCAAATGTTGCAGATTAATATGCTCTGTGGTGCAACACTTATCTCACTTTCCTCTCTTTTATGAAAGCACAGATCCAGTGAACTTTGTGTCTAGAGAGCTCATTTTCAGAGACAAGGAGGGGACTGGCAGTGTGTGCCAAGTGCTTTCAGGCTTTTTCTCCACCCGTCTTTTCAGTAAGTGAAGAATAGATGACAGCAGCGTCAGGAAGAGCAGGCCTGATAGCAGTTTTACCCCGACTCTCTCTCTCTCTCCCTCTCTCTCTGCTTTTATTTTCAGATCACACAGCTGACAGGATTCACCTGACTCTCTCTTTCATCTCTCTTTAAGAGTCTGTTTCTCCGTCTTCTTTCTACCTTCCAACTCGTCACTCTGCTTCCACCTCGCCCTCAACCCTCTACAGTTCCTCCATCGCTCACAGTGTTTACATGGACTCTCATAATTTGATTAGAGGCAGTAGGTTAATGTTGCGACAGTCAGATAAACCCCTTCAGAGTTATCTGTCTCGAATTAAGGTTGTGATGGCAGAGCCAGAACTCTATTAACCCGGCTGGATTACAAAAAATCCTCTTGGCACCTACACAGCTCCGTGATTTCCTTCCTCTTCAAAATGAAATTTTACTGCTGGAAACTATGTCGGGTAAGCTATGTAAACAAAACCAAGTGTGGCTAACATTAGCACAGCTACCACCTGCCTTCTCTCTTCCTTGCAGGTTTGCGTCTGCATGCCTGTGTTGACACATTTCTCCGGTCTTGTGATTATATGCCGGTTTAACCAGACTCAGCCTGCATACAACTTTATCTCCATGTTATAGATCAAAATACTGACAAACCACACTTTTGTATTACCCGTCTTTGATGATGCTTTATTCTGATTGGTCAAACCCCTTGACAATGGTTATTAACTTTCACTTATAAGCGCAATGCCAGATGCAACCTGATCACACGTCATGTCAAATCAATCCGCGGGAGAGAGTTCCGGCACATTTTGCTTCTACTTGTTGACAGCACAGACCGTAAGGTGAGGTAAAACCGTTAGCTTCCGTTAGCATCAAAACAGTGTGGCTAAAACCTTAGTTTCGGTTAGCATGCTAAATCGTCAGCCTACGGACATTTTCATGTTAAATCCTGTCCAGCAATATTAGTAACAAGCGGAGCAGCTGAGAGCAACTTTAAGTTACTAGTTGCTTCAAAGAAACTTAAATCATGAGCGGTGGTGATGATAGCAGCAGGGATCAAAGTTGTGATATTTGCCTAGTTTATTTCTAAAGGTGACGCAGCGTGGCGTGTGTGTTTACATTTTACAGCCATGCTCAGTCTCTGGAAATACATGTGTAGTAGTGTGAGATTCAGAAGTAAGTAAGTAAGATGTATTTATAGAGCACCTCTCAAGAACAGAGGTCACAAGGTGCTTTACAACAACAACAATAGCAAACATTAAAAGGCAAAATAGTGATTGCAAATACATCCACAAACATGACATAAAAAAACAGACAGGTTAAACAAAGGCAAGTCTAAACAGATAGGTCTTCAATGCTTTTTGAACCTGTCAACAGTGTCCACAGTTCTCAGTTCCAGAGGGAGACTGTTCCAGAGTTTAGGACCAAGAGTTTAGGACTTTAGTTCTTAACCTGGTATGAGGCACAACCAGAAAAAACCCTGATCAGAGGACCTCAGAGTCCTCCTGAAGTTATAAGGTTTCAGCAGCTCCCTGATATAGACTGGAGCCTGACTATTGAGCGCTCTGTACACAACAACAAGAATTTTAAACTGGATCCTACATTTAACTGGAAGCCAGTGCAAAGATATTAGGATTGGAGTAACATGAGACCTTTTTAGATGATTTGGTCAACAGCTTAGCAGCAGCATTTTGGACCACTTGTAGGCGGTTCAGGGATGCATTGCTAAGACATGTCAAAAGAAAATTCACAAAAGCATGAATAATCAAACGGAGAAAATCACTGCGACCGTCGCTAATGTTTTCTTCTTCTTTTGCTCTTTAATGCCGTAAGCATTCTTCTTCTTCTGTTTGCTAATGCAGTTTGCAAACAGCTTTGGGACTCTTCTATAGCCACCGTCTGGTGGGAATACCTTATTACAACCAGGCACCGGTAAAAATGATGAAAAATTGTACTTTTAACCCTAGAACACTATCTCTAAAATTAGTAACACCAGGACTAATGCTGGGTGTTTTTTACCTGATATAGTATACCCAATAAAAAGTACTTGTCATCAAAATATGGCGATACATGACAAATTATAGTAGTGCTCTTTTATTTTAAACTGTGCCATGTCTAACAAAATGAAAAAAAAAGGTATCATGTGGGGACCCTATAAAAATGCAAAATTGCATTGGACCAAAAATTTTTAAAACAAAAAATGATGAAACTGGAAACTTGGTGTTTGGTCCACCCATTCCCTACCCACGCCTTCACCAGGGACCCATGACACTCAGACAAACACAACATAATGAAAATCATGTAAATGTTTGCTCAGGTGAAAATCACCCGGCGATAGTGTTCTAGGGTTAAAATGAAAAAATATTCAAAGAGTTGGTGGCCTAGCGGTCTAAGTGCCCCACATACAGAGGCTACAGTCCTCGTCGCAGGGGTCGCCGGTTCGATTCCCGGCTGGTCGACCTTTTCCTGCATGTCTTGCCACGCTCTCTACTCATCGCAGACCTGCTCCACCCCTACCTCACCAGTAGGTCACTCAGGTCTTCTGACCAGGGCTCGCTGGTTGTCCCTCGAGCTCGTCTAAGGACAAAAGGTGACCGTGCTTTTGAAGTTGTGGCACCGACATTGTGGAACGCTCTTCCTGTAAATGTTCGTTCAGCTGTCTCTGTTGTCGCCTTTTTAAAAAAACATGTGAAGACACATTTATTGAAACAGGCCTTCGACTCACTGTGTTCAGAGTAATGTTTTATTTATGCTATGGACTGTTTCTTTGAATGTGTTGGATATTTTCCAACAAATCATTGCCCATCCCTACATGGCAGTAGCCATTAACCACAGATACAGCCCCAGCTAGTGGCGAGTGTCTATGCTGCAGCTTTGACACAACATATGACCGCTGTTTTGGTCCTATAATAATAAAGATAAGAATAAGTTTGGCAACAAATGCTGGTCAAACAGGTAAATCTAATACTGGCTAGGGAGGGTGACAACACCTGTTCAGTCAATGTAACACAAACATCCCTCTTAACTCATCTAAAGCATTTTGATTTGTTATTCTTTACTAATCCTTGAGGGGGAATTAAGTGTTTATACTGTGTTGAAACATGCCACACACACACACAGGCCAAAAAACACACAAACATGCACAAACAGGTTATTAAGAACATGCACTAATGAAGAGATGCAGAAAGAGGGAGGGGCGCCCCCAGCAGTTGGTGGTTTGTTGCCCTGGCACCTTTCCAGCTACCCGCACAGCTCCTACCAGGACTTGAACTGGAAACCCACCGTAAACTAATTTACCACCGCCCCCAAGAGCTACCGCCGCCCAGGATGTTAGTATTCTCTTTCTAAGTCTAACATCAGACAGGATTTATTATTCAGGTCATCAGGTTACTGTAAATCCTGCTTCTGTCTTTATCAAACAGTTCTCTTTAATCTGTGAATCCACAGCGCTGAAGCTGTTTGTGTGCATGAAGACGTTCATCCTGTTTCATCCCTGTTGTTTAACAACGTCTCCCATCCAGCTCTCTCCTCCACGCTCTGATCTCGTCTCCAGTCCTGATCTCTCTCTCGCACACAAACACACACACACACACACACACACACACACACATGCACACACATGCACACACATGCACACACATGCACACACATGCACACGCAGCTTCTGGCTCTTTCTTTATTCAGCACTTCCACTGCTTCCTCCCCCACAAATCCCTCTCTCTCTCTCCTTCTCCCTCTCTTATCTGTTTATTTCTCTCCCTCCCTCCTTCCTTCCGACTCTAGCTCACATCCACAGCCTCACATCTTCCGACCGTCCTCTCCTCTCTCCTCACACTTGTGCTTCCCCTTTAAGACTGCCCTCTCTCACCCTCTTTCTCTCCCTCTAGCTGTTTCCTTTTTTGATATTTGCTCTCTACATTCCTCCGCTCTAATCACTCGCTTCTCTCCCTGTGATCACGCCCTCTCCTCGGCCGCCTCCATCGACCTGTGATTAAAAACAGTTGGCGTGGATGGACAAGCTGCGTTCAGGTGTGACCTCTGACTCCTGCCCTCTCCCTTTTTCCTTTCCTCCTGCTGCCTTTTGAACACCTTTCATTACAAGCATCAACACATCCTCTTGCCATATTGCGTGGGAGAGTGAAATTAAGCAGAAAAAGCAGGAATTCAACATATTTTTGTCGATTTCACGAGCGTGGGTTGCAGTAAACCGCTGTGTATCCTGTTCTGCATTACACAGCAGCAATAGTGGACACAAAGGCGCCGTTCTCTGGGCCCATCAGACTTGATTCTGTGCATTCAGCAATTACTGTCTGGACCTGAGACTAATGCAAAGACCATGAGGACTGACTCGAGCCAAAATGGAACCTTTCTAATGGCCCTCCATCTTCCTGTTTCCGTAATAACAATGTAAGCCAAACACACAATAGGAGTGTGTCAGTGAATCCTGCAGCCCACTGTGTTTGGGTGTTGTTGACCTACTTAAGCTGATCCCAGGCCTGTGTGTGCCAAGGCTGTGCAATTAGGATACAGCTGACATTGAGTTGTCACATTTTTTTTTCTAAAATATATTTATTTATGAAAGAATCAAGATAATTTTATCAGCTGCATGCAGTATTTACTTCTTTTTTTTTTTAACAATACCCACCCCACTATATGGCTATACTTAGTACAGCCCTCAGCCAATGACTGACACCGACATGGACAGACATGGATGGATGGATGGATGGATGGATGGATGGATTGATTGATTGATTGATCCCAAATGAAGCCCAGCTAGCTGCAAAGATTTCACAGGAATATTTAATAATATCATAAAAAGATGCATGATGCCACGTTGCCATGTTATGTTTTTTTTTGTTTGTTGGGCCAACCCAGCTACAGTATGTTTATTAAAACCCAACCCCAAGCCCAACATGCACTGCAGATGTAGCCAGTAGAGTACATCCAATACCACAATGGCTCCAAGAATGCTCCCTATATTATGCCACAGGGTCAACAAGCATTGGAACAAGGTGCCAATGATTCAGAAGCTGCTTAAGATAATCCCTGCCTTCAGCACATATAGGTGACATTAAAGTTCACAAACAGGTAATTTAGCATTTTTGAAACCTCTCAGCTATCCTTTGTTGAAAATGAAGCCTTGGGGAGCAACAGCCAACTTTAAAAGTAAAGTAGAGAAACCCGCTAGAGAACCAGAACAGTGACTAGGATATGAGCTGCTGTAGACGGGGTCAGCTCTATCGTATAATTTAGCTTACTTTAAGAGATTCCAACACAAACGCTGACGTCAGTGTCAGTGTACGCTTTGTAGCCGACTGTTTTGCCATCAGAAAGCCTGTTCCCTTGCACGCTATAGAGGCGACACACTTATTAGATGCCCCATTTGAGCCACATGGGTCAAAAAGTCTGGATAGGTTGGTGTAGCCAGGGATTATACTAAAGTAGATTTATGCAGAGACTTCCTCTTTCATGCCCATGTCAGTTTTTAAAGTCCAATTGCAACTTCAGATGAAGCTTACACTGTAAAAAAGAAAAAAAAGTCAAATTTGCAGTAAATTACTGGCAGCTGCGGTTGCCAAGAATGTACTGTAAAAAAAAAAAGGGGAATAAGTACAAGACAAAATTGTTTATCTGCAAGGTAACCTTAAATTTTATCAATCAATCAATCAATCAATCAATCAATCAATCAATCAATCAATCAATCAATC
Organism: Notolabrus celidotus; assembly: GCF_009762535.1. Lineage (NCBI taxonomy): Eukaryota > Metazoa > Chordata > Actinopteri > Labriformes > Labridae > Notolabrus > Notolabrus celidotus. The sequence goes on from NC_048278.1 coordinate 34,031,796, forward strand.
AATCAATCAGACTTTATTTATAAAGTTTATCTATAAAAAATAGAAAAAAAAAAAAAAAAAAAAAAAGATATACAAAAAATGTAATTAAAAAAAAACGCCCCCATCATAATCCCAACCAAGCCCCAACCCCAAAACCCACCCACAATCCGAAAGTGAAGAACACAATATATATGCAACAATAATAATAAAAACAAAAATAAATAAATACAAATTAAAAATAAGTTGCTGAACAAACTGAGGAAACACCCTGATGATATCTTAATGCGGAAACACTGGAGGTAAAATAAGATGTTAAAACTCAACACAGGAAATTAAATTCACCAAAATAAATTACATTTCTAAGATAATAAAACACTAAAATATTAAACCATTAAAAGAAAATAAGATGTTGTACTTAAAATTAATATATAAATAAAATAAATTACTGTAATAATAAAACACTAAAATATTGAACCATAAAAGGGAAATAATATGCTATAATATGCTAATAAAAAGTGACTAAAATTTGAACTAGATGAAAAATAAATAAATAAATAAAACTGTTATGAGAATGAAACTCAGTTAAAAACAAGACTAAAAAGTTAGGTCTTGAGTTTTCTCTTAAAAATGTTTATGCTCTGTGCATTAGGTTAGGTAATCTTAAATTGTACTGTAGAGAACATATTTTTTTTCACTGAAAATCATAGTAAAAAAAAAAAAAAAATATATATATATATATATTGTAAACCATTATTCTGTAATTTGCTGTAAAAAAACCAAATATTTTGCTGTAAAAACAACAAATATAATAGTCATTTTTACAGCAATTTGTTGTTTATTTAACAGTAATAGGATAAACCTTGTTATTGTAAATAACTTTATAAACAACATAAATATGGTGAACCTTATTAAAGTCTGTCAATTAAAAAGACAGTAAAATTGTGCAACAAATTCCAACATTTTATTTTGACCAGTTCAATTTCCCTGTAAATTCCAAGCAACCACAGCTGCTGGTATTTCACCGTTAGAAATACAGTATGAGCAACATAAGAAGTTTGGCGAGTTGAAGCTGAGAGACTTCCACGACCACATTTTGATCTTTTATGCAGATGTCTTTTTAGAGAGAAGAACAAAAAGCTCAATCACCATGAAAATAAAGCCAATGCGTCATACTTCCCTTTGCCAGTCCAACAAGTGACTTTAACACATGTTCACACTAAAACGTTATACTGTGCAGCCAAAGTGTGCATGTCTGTTTGTTGTCTATCTAACCTTTGTTGTTGTGAAACGAGAGCTACATTTCCAGTAAGCTCTATAGTGGATGGTGTTAATGACTCGATTGTTGACTTGGCGGATTGACCGCATTGTTAGCCAGGCGCCTGATTTGAGACATGAGGCAGACGGTTTTTCCACTGGAGAGGAAGGGATGAATTGAGGGGTGCCGCAGAAGCAGATGAAAGGATGCGGATAGGATAAGCAGGTGCTCTTTCACAAAGGCCGACCCGCACTGGGACGTGTTCACACGAGTAAACAAAGACACACAGAATCAGCTGTAAAGTGCGTCTGCTGTCATTTTCTCCCACACAGACACTGTGATGCCTGTACGTTCAATAGACAGACACATCCACCAGAGGGACAACTGTCGTCCTGCTAACTCGCCTATACACACGCACACACACACACAAGAAACAAACTAATGACTTCAATACTTCAGGCACAAATAGAAGCTGGCAGTCCTTGCAGCAAACAATTCTCACTTCGGCAGACATCCGAGAGGATGAGAGACAGAGTACGGGGAAGGAGTGGGAAAGAAATCAGAGGGAGAATTGGTGTTTTCATCCTGTCTTGAAAATAATGACACACCTGGGGAACGCATCTCAACGAGGAGAACATCTTTGTTTACCGTCAGGATGATCTGCAGAGGCCTGTCATTACCTCTGATGTTATACAAACACATGCATGAGTCAGCTGCAGGATCACAATCTGAAATGGTAACAAATGAACACAATAGATGTGATGTTGGCTTTTTAGCCTCTAATGGAGTCAAAGTGAGTGGGCGTGGCATGCAAAAAAAAAAAAAAAGAGAGAGAGACAGGACGAAAACGGCAAATGACTAAAGGAGTGAATCACTGCAGTGAAGATTGCCTTTTAAGAGAGCTGTGTTCATTAGTGGAGCTCGCTCAGTAATGACAGACAGTGCAGGGGATTGTAGGAAACAGAGAGGATGGACATTAAAGCCGTTTGTAGTAGACGGAAATTTCCCTGTAGACATGTTTAATTGGCTCTCCTTTTTTTTTTAAATCCCCAATTCAGTCAACAAGACTGGAGACTGGGGCAGTCGAATCAAGATCAGGGGAGCTACAAGGAGACTTATTAGATTTCAAAGGGTGAGGGTAATTTGGAGTCAAAGGGGAGAAACTGAATCCAAATCAGGGTTGGAGAGTTTAGGATACAATCAAGGAATGTGTTTGTATCTTGCAGCTTTTTCTTTGATTCTACAACAAGACTTTAAATAAGCCTCTACTGAAACGTGTCAGCTCTATTTCAAATTCTTTTTTATGAAGTTTTGAACATTTTAACAGATAATGTCAAGTTGATTTAAATAATAAGGCACAGGATTACAGTAATGTCTTAAAGCTGGGGTTGGTAATCAGATTTAGATACACTTTTTGTTATACTGGTTAAAATGATCTTTATGTCCTGGTGGCAATCAATACATAATGTGTTCTTTAAAAAGAGTGAAAAAAAGACACTATCTACAGCCGGAGTAAACCTGGGAAAACACCAACCAATCACCGTTTTTTGGGTGCCAAAATTTTAAACCATTCAAATCCCGTCCTGCCATTCTGCCCGCCTCCTGCGCGTACATTTCCCCGGCGTGTACTCCGAGTCCCCGTCCCCAGCCCCTGCTTCCCCTGACTCTATTTACTGCCCATCTCGCTCCACCTCAGGCCTGTCCCCTCTGACCCGATGAGGTGCTTTGCTCAGGACTGTAGACCGGATCAGAGTCTAACAAGCTCTCACCACGGGGGCTCTGACAAGCAGAAGAATTAATGACATTTAGTAAGTCCTACAGAAAGGGTGAGCTAGTTTCCAGTCAAACAGGATCAGCCGCCGAGCTAACAAAGTAGTGAACGCAAGAGCTTGTTTCATCGCAACAGGGAGGCTAGAGTCGGGGGCTATGCCAAAGATGGCTGAGAGTGAGTTTGGGGGGATATCCTGGTTATAAGCTTTGCTCAGTGTATCAAAAATTGTTGCCCCAGAATGTTGTTAATCTTGGGCTCTATGACTGTCTACATTTATGGCCTTTTTCCACTGGCCCATCTTAGCCCTACTCTCCTGTTGCGTTTCCACAGGCGCGGTACCTCGTGTCAGAACCACCAGTTTTTCGTACCTGCTCTGCTGTGGCTCCAAGTGAGCTGATACTAAAAAGTGACGTCGACAGACTGCCGGTCACTGATTGGTCAGAGAATGTCGTCACCAAAGAGTCATGAGCGCGACGCCCAACACAGGAGTCAAACCCGCCATTTTTTTTTTTTTTTTATAGATATGTTTATTGATTTTTCTTTTCCTTTCAAAAACAAACAGCAAACATCACAGGGACGACTCCCTTGAAACAAACAAACTATAAAACAAAACAAAACAATTGGCTCACAAATCCAGCAGGAGGACGTCTACGGCAGCTCAGAGGAATCTACGAGACAAGGGAGCTCAGGGACTCCAGAAAGGTCTATGGTTAGTAACTTTAATGGGACAGGCAGAGTTAAAGTAAGTGATGACGGGGTTGGGGGGAAGGGGGTGAGCTAGGATCCCAGTGTGTCAGTGTGCCAGTTCCCCCGGCAGTCTAGGCCTATAGCAGCATGACAAAAGCTGGTCCAAGCCTGATCCAGCTCTAACTATAAGCTTCGTCAAAAAGGAAAGTTTTAAGCCTACTCTTAAAAGTGGAGAGGGTGTCTGCCTCCCGGACCCTAACTGGTAGATGATTCCAAAGGAGAGGGACCTGGTAACTGAAGGTTCTACCTCCCATACTACTTTTAGAGATTTTAGGTACGACTAGCAAGCCTGCATGTTGGGAGCGTAGAGTTCTAGAGGGGTAATAGGGCACTGTGAGCTCTTTAAGATACGAGGGTGCCTGATTGTTAAGGGCTTTGTAGGATAAAGAGGGATTTTAAATTCTATTCTACATTTTATTGGGAACCAGTGTAGAGAAGCTAGCACTGGAGAAATGTGCTCTCTCTTCCTAGTTTTAGTCAATACTTGAGCTGCGGTGTTTTGAACTAGCTGAAGAATCTTTAGAGACTTATTGGGGCAGCCTGATAAGAGGGAGTTACAATAATCTAACCTGGAGGTAACAAATGTATTGCACATGTTAGGGGTGAGATAAAGAATGATAATTGCACATTAATAAATAGACAGGGGAAATATTGCACTTGAGTCCGTTTAAAAAGTCAGACCACTGCAGGAAGAAGAGACTAAGAAGAGCAAGATTTGAGTTGAAATGAGTTTGAATAAGTCTACAATGGTACTTAAGTGATGATTCATACATGACTGATGTCGTGCATGTATTAAGCTGACATTTCAATCACTGCATTTGGGGGGTTTTCTACCACATCCATCAATATCCACTTTTTATACTGTCATAATATCTACAACCATGAAAGGTCACTGCATAACTCTTTATTTGAACATAAGTGCACAGGCAATCTACTCATCAGTATTTTTGGGAAGGGTCCAACTGAAACACTTAATAAAAAAATGAGGTCCACTGACTCCCTTCCTCCAACATCTGACCATAACAAACAGTCTCTCCATGTACTGAGTTTGAGTTTCAGTCTTGGTGCAGTATGTGTTGACATTTTCTATGATCTGAGCATCCGTAGGAAGTTGGATGTAGTGCGGTGGAAGACTAAGTTCAGATTTGTTTTGTTGACTTTTGTTCAAGAGGTCAAGAATAAAATGTCAAGAGCTTTGGAGAGGATATGGTGCATCAACAAATGTACCTCTGTATAGAGACCAGTAACATCACCTGTAAAACTTTCACCTCTTGAATACAATGACCTCTTCAGTACAGCAACTTTTACTGCAGCTGAAAATAACAAACAACAGGCTGACTGGACTTGAGTCACAACACATAAGCGTGTCATTAATGTCCAGCGCTTGTGGAACAGACTCAGCAGATACAACAGAAAAAATATCTGTGACAGAGGAAATGGGTAGAGTGCATCTGAGGTTGGATTAGGGTGTCTTCACTGCCTCTGTGAACTGCTGGTGTCAGAATATTTAAGCAAAGGAAAGTAGGAATAAGAGAAAGGAAGGAAGGAAGGAAGTGAAGAAAGAGAAGGGTTCAATAAGTCTTGATAGAGAGAGCTCAGTTGAGAGAGGATTAATTTTCTATGAGAGAAAATGACTGTGCAGATTTCACACACAAACAAAAGTTATACATATATGTAAGAGTGAAACACAGACCAGGACTACTACTGAGATACTCACATACTGCAGGTCCCAGTACTGTTTACACTCCTGTTTTTTCTTATTACCCAAATGCTGCTGCTACTGGAAGTGTTGTGCACAAACAACAACATGTGGGCTTCGTTGGGATTTCATTTTGGCCAATGCTTAATAGGACCAGTGTTATACCAGGGGCAGTTAACAGGAAGTAAGATTCTAGATGGAAGTTGCACTTTGGAAAATGTAGTTTCCCCATTTTTTGCAGCTAATGACTAGAAGGCACTTTAATATCTCAGCTTTTGCAGATTGGAGCTGAGTTGACACCTTAGTAAACAAACAGCTGACTCTTCAGTCGTTTGACATTTTGATTTCTTTTTTTTGTGCAACCTGCAAAAAGTTAGCCACAACCCACAGAAACTAAAACATGTTTGCACATTGAAGAAACTGATTGGTCCATGCTGGGCTTCTCACCCACCAAGCGAAGGATGAGTTCAACCACCATATAAAGAACAGAGGAAAGTGAAGCTTCCTGTTGTTTACACCAGCTGAAAACACTGTTGAGGTCTATTTCATGCATCTTTTGCTTCTGGGTTGCTGGTGTGCCATCCAAAAAATGACAAACTGGTGCAGCTATCTCAACTCAACTCAAACTTTATTTATAGAGCACAAATGATCCAAACAATGCCAAAGATACAATACTAAGATACATAAACACAGTGCAAATATAGAATAAAATAAGATAGAATAAAATGAATTAAAATGTAATTAAGAATTTGCCAGATGCCCACTCAACCTTGATTAAAAGCCAGGGAGAAGAGGTGTGTCTTTAGAGATGATTTAAAAACCTCAATTGATCCCACAGAGCGGATATACCAGGGCAGGTTGTTCCAGAGCCGAGGGGCAGCCGCCACAAAGGCTCGCTCACCTTTGGTTTTAAGCCTTTTTTTGGGGGTGACCAATAACAACTGACTAGGTGATCTCAGTTCTGGCAGGGACATGATAATGGAGAAGCTCAGTCAGGTACTGGGGGGCTAGGCCATTAAGAGCTTTAAAGACAAACAATCCAATTTTAAAATCTATTCTAAAAGCAACCAGGAGCCAGTGCAGCAAAGCTAGGACAGGGGACATGTGGTCACGCTTGCATTTGCCAGTGAGCTATATACCAGCACTGGTTGGTTCAGTGAAAAAAGGGCAAAATGGGCATAATGGGACATTGTTGTTGTAGGATTGCTTCATAGGAAGAGTTGTATATCTATAAAAATGTGCAAGGGGATGGACGGACAAAGAGATTCAGGGAAGTAAAGCTTAGTCATCGTGGCAGGGCAAGTCCGGTTTCATTGTATAACTGATTCCATACACAAAACAAGTGCTTTATGTAACACATTACATATTCAAAATGAAACAACATACTGTCAGATATTTAAGAAAACAAATAAAGGCAGAGAGTCTGGTTTAAAAGTCGGTGATATAAGCTGTAACTGATGATTCTAGTCAGTGACAATAAAGGATGGACATATTTTCAACCTGTTTTTGATGTTAGGCGAAGTCTCGAACACAGTGCATCCTCCAAACATCTTCATTGAGTGAATTTCTCTGGGCTGCTGCTCACAGCTGCTCCTGCCTCTGGAGAGAGAGCGCTAGATGGGAACGGATGAATGAGGAGAGACAGTGAAATGTACCGTGCAACACTCGTCTCCACCTTCAGTGCAGGGAGCGAACAGGGGGGCGAGAGAAAGACCTCACGGACCGCTATGGAGCTGAATTATAGATGAGGTCGGGGTAAAGGAGGCACTCCGCCGGCGTTTCCCGTCCTCCAGCCTCAGTGCACATACACAAACACTAAATCAAACCTCCTTCACCTAAACAGCATTCCATACTGCATCCACACTGCAGCTCTGGATCCCTGACTTCTCAACATTCATGTACACTTAAATCCAGACTTATCTCAAAATACGCCAAGTTTCAGGTTCAAAAATGCACACACACACACACATGCAGACTTTCTGGGGCCCTCCCTGTGTCTGCATTATTGAAACCCACTTAGCATGCTGGTTTTCTCCTGACATCTGACTCACCAAACCAGCGACCCATGAGCCTGGAGAAAAAGAGCTGAACTGCCTGATTCTGCAGCAGAAAGAGACAAGAGAGGAATACTCTCTGGTCGGGTTAGAGCGGGACAAGACAGGAAAAGCTACTTACTGGGGCTGCAGACAGAAAGAGAAAGGGGGGGGGGCACTTTTTCTGCTGTGGGAGGAACAAGAGAAGAAGAGCTGGCCTTAAAATTCTACAACATCTTATCATAGTTTCTCCTTCAAGCAACATTCTTCCAGATTTCTGACTTAAAAGAGCTTTTATGTGACTTTTATCATGGTGTTTGTTTCACAAGCTTTCAAAACATAAGCTTTTTGTGCCTTGGGGCCCAGAAAGCAACAGGTCTAAGCATTTAGAGTTCGAACATACTCTAACTTTGACATCCAAGATAGGACATTTGCTTTGCAGCCAAATAAAACCATGACAAAGATACAGAAAGCATTAGCAATACAATAAATAAAACATAGCTTCAAAAAACCAAGGGGAGCCAGGGAGACATTAAATCTCATGAAAGTAGTACGTGAAATAAACTTTACAGCTCTTATGAGCTCTGAACTGTATGAATGGATCACTGTATTTGTACACTTTTAAAGTGACCATATGCTGCTTTGTGTGGATGTCTTTTATGTGTTGATGGTTAATATTGTCAGCTGAAACATGAACTCTCAGTTCATGTAAAACTGACCCAGAAAGATGAGTCCTCCCGCCCACAGATTGATGCATTCAGTGCCCACATTTACCAGGATGCGTTGCACACAAGCATCCACAGCCTAGGCCATGAGAAATTACAATTTCTCTCCCTGTATTCTCTTGCTTTGGTAAAAAAAGTGTCAAGTCTCTGAGCCTGCCAAGACACAGTGATATGTGTTCATATTTAAAACATCCTCTGAGCTTAAATTTTGTTACCCACAATTTTGCTTTTTGGCGCAGAGATTAGAAATCAAAGCTCAAATGGAGGATAGTTCTGCCTGCCCAGCTACCTTGTCTAATGATGGCGTAAGTGGCCAAAAGAACAGGTGATTATGCCAACACAGACAACATCAACACATACATTTTCATTTCATCTCTTACTCTGTAAAACAACCTTGGAGATAAAGTTCTGAATTGACTAAATGTAAGCACACCCATGGGAGCTAAACAGAGAAGTACCAGACACAACCACACTACATTCGTATATTGCACGTCACCCTAAACAAAAGTCTTCTGCATAATGCACACCAAAAATAAACATGTAGCTAATGCACATCCCCCACTGAAGTTGAAGTAGCATTATTTAAATTTGAGACGTTAGTTTCCTAAATAACTCAGCTGAGCGTGCAGCCGTTTTGGGCCGAGGACGGTTGACACGTGAATAAGGAAGTGGGAAATCTAACTGATTACTGCATGAGTGAAGTTTCACCGTCCCACTATATCCTCCCAGTGACACACGCCCGTTTGTTGATGGAGGGAACCACCTAAAGAGAGTTAACTGAGCAGGCATTAAAAGCAGAAGCAAGAGGGGTGAAGTGTGGTCAGTAATGCAAACGGAGAGATTTACTCTTACACTCTTTTCACTGGAGGAATAATAATAATTAGGGGTGAGCCCGACTAAGGATTTGCTTAGTCGAATTTGATTCATCAGATTTTGCCCATAGTCGACGAATAGTGGAATGTTTGTTGTTTTTCCTTATTGACCCAAAGTCTGCATGATGGTGACCGCATGACAATATTACGCATAACCATTTACAATTAAGAGACTTGTAGCTTAAAGTAAAAGGGACAACAGAATATTATAAGTATAAAACTTAGATTTTTTTTTTTTTTTTTTACTTTTCACAATTCTTTTTATTGATTTTGATAGTACAGTGCATGTAAGCTTGACAGTGTAAAGAAAGGTAGGTACAAAGAGTGTGCACAAATGACCGCATTTCAATGCAACATATTGCAACAATTTTACTGGCCTATTCACGACCATAACCCCAAGTCCCTCCCACCCAAAACCTCACAATACTTACATAAAGCAACAAAAACAAAAAACAAAAAAACACACAAAACACACAAAACAGACCAAATTAGGGAGGATAGATATGTAAAGGACTAAAAATTGAAAAGCTAGACAAACATTAAGGCACTAGAGATAGATAGGAGGAAGAGGGGGAGAGAAGGGAAGAGAGAGGGGGGGCAACTAAGCTTCGTCTGGATGAACAGTTGTTTTGTCTACGTATTCGGTGAAGGGCTTCCAGGTCTTGTCAAAAGAATTCCTTGATCCTGCAAGTGAGAATCGGATCTTCTCAAGTTGGATATGACTGAGGATCTCCCTGAGCCAGCTGTTATGGGAAGGAGGGAGCGTGTGCTTCCACCTGAACAGGATGAGGCGTCTAGCTAGTAGAGTTGTAAAGGCTAAGACATGCCGTTGGGCCGCTGAGAGGTTGGGCACTCCAGAAGGTGGGACACCAAATAGGACAGTGAGTGGGTCAGGGAGAAGGACTGTGTGAAATACTGTTTCCAGTGTACCAAAAATTTGACTCCAAAATCCTTGTAGTTGTGGGCAGGACCAGAACATATGGGAGTGATTAGCAGGTGAATTCTTGCATCTGTTACAAGTGTCATCAGTGTCCGGGTAGATTTTAGCCAGTCGTGCATTTGTGTAGTGTGCTCTGAATATAACCTTACACTGCAAAAGACCGTGTCTGGCACACAGTGAAGCTGAATGGACAAGAGCGAGGCTTTGCTCCCATTGGTCATAAGGTACAGTAATGCAAAACTTAGATTTTTTAAATGTATATTGCAAAAACAACGAGGTGAAGGGGAGAAAACTCAAATAAGGCCGGCATCCGTTAAACATGGAACAACGCTCCACTATAGAATAAGGAATCAGGAGATATTTAAACAGTGTTCACACAGCAGAGAGCAGCACTGCAGAGGGTAGTTTGTCCAATTTAAGGCTAAACATTTGTATAATGTTCATAATCAAACCTGAACCAGCTAAAGGGTTTTTAAATCTCTTAACAGAACCTTTTAAAACAGTCTTTCATCACGTCTTTGTCCGCTTGAGTCTTTTCAAACTGTACGTGAGGAAAACCATCGTGTGTACGGGCAGAAGTGCGCTCCTGTCTTTGTTGACTGTAAATCCTGTCTTTGAGAATATCCTCTCTGATGATGTGGAGGTGGATGGGATGCTGTGGATTGTTTTTGAGGCTTCGGACAGCTTTGGGTATCCCTCCTCATTCTTTTGGCCCCGTACAGTTTTTGTGTGGTCCGGTAATCCTTGATCTCACAGCCCTCTTCATGAAGCTGCTCCTCATCTTCATCACTAGTTTTTAGGATCAACTGAAGTTTTATTTCCTGACATTTTGAGCTGCCATGAACGTAGAAAGATTTAAAGGCCAGCTGAGGTACGTCTGCTCCACAGCTCCCGCTAAATGGGAGAGTCCACCTTTAATTACCAGGGGAGATTTAATGACCACTTAAAGGAGATTTAACACTTCAAGAGCTGTTCTCAGAATTACATTAAATAAGTCTATATTTATATCAAAATAGGATAAATGAGACACTATTTTTATGGGAAACAGGAAAATAATGTAAAATTAGACATTGAGCACCCCCATGGTTTGAATGGAATGATCCACGTTTCATATGCAAATATTCAACTATGAGATTGGCAGTCAACTAAGACTCGTTAGAACGAATCGTCGAATATTCGACTATTTGGGGTCACCCCTGATAATAATAATGCATTTTATTTATAGGCGCCTTTCTTGGCGCTCAAGGTCACCTTACAACATTAAAAACAAACAGAGTTTAAATAGCAAACAGGAAATAAAACACAATTTAAAAAGTTTTAAGTGAATGGACAGAGGAGTTGTGGTCAGATGGAATAAGCCAGTTTAAACAGATGGGTTTTGAGTTTGGATTTAAAATGTAGGAGTGAGTCAGTGTTGCAGAGGTCAGGTGGGAGAGAGTTCCAGACCCATGAAACTTTACGGCTGCTGCGTTTCACTCTGAAACTCCATCCATCTTCGGTGGAAGTTGCCGTCAGATGATAAAGATTTGATGTAAAAAGCTTTTGTGTCATATCCAGTTAGTTTCAATTTCATGCCTGTGCTTGTTTATTGGATTATAAATGAAACTTTTGAAATAGATTTTTGAACAAAGCCTTGAAGAAAAGAAAGTCACCGTGATAGTGTTAATGGGATTTCAGGTTTTTGCTTTCTGCAGTTTATCAGTATCTTGATTATGGATTAATAGTCCATTATTTCTTTAATCATCAGATTAGTCTTTTTGCAGGAAACAATCACAAAGCACCTGAAGGCTATCATTTGGTGAAACCACAGGCTTCTCTTGTTATGAAGATAAAAGCATGTAAAGTGTTTCTACCTGACTGATACGTGCATATCTCCCACACACAGTAAAACTTTGTTTTTATACGCTTATTGGAAGTTAGTAACGTCAGCACTGATTTACATGCCGGATGTGAGAATGCTGGTATTTGTGTGACTCACTTCACATAAATATACGCCGAGGCGCCTCCAGAATCGCAAACACTTGCATTATCTTTTTCCTTATATTAGATCCTGTGGAAAGAGAAACACAGGCGGCGGAGAGGACATCAGAGCGAGGCCTCACCCTCCTCTGCCTAACACCTTCTGTCGGCAACATTTGTTTTTTAATTATGAAGCACAGTATTTTGTTTTGGATCTTCACCACGTAAGAGGATATGAGATTACAGAAAGTGTGGGTGTGAATGCAAACATCTCTTTTGTGTCCACGTCAGGCCGTGCATCATTGCCAGGATGCTGATATGCAGTTTCTTGTGTCTTGTTGTATTTTTGACAGTAAAAGTCAGTCTCTCCCTCCAAACACAAGCTGCCCTGTAATGGAACGGTTCACTTAAAATGTGTTTCTTTCATTATTCTGACAGTTAGAGGATGGCTTTTTATTTGACACCCGCCCCAGAATCCCCTGCCCCTCTGTGTTATTTAAATTACTGTGGGTCTTTCTCCATCCCTCACCAACAAAAGGTTATCTTGTAAAGCCACCATGCAATTAAAAGTTTGTTTCTGCTGTTCAGGGTCTTTGATTGAGCCAAACTTCTGATGGTCTGGTTGGAAGTTGGTCTCACTAACTGCTGCCCCCAAGGTGCTTTGTTTTGTTCACCCCCCCCCCATCCCCCCCTGGGTGCTTGTTAGGTGAGGTCAACAGACTGGTCAGAGACCGTGGGTGGTGCTGAACAAACTGAGAGACTCTTTGTTGTTCAGATGAGACGACACCAAAAGCCTTTCCCATGTGGAAAGATGTTTGTGAGTTTTCTTTGTGCTGAAAGAGAAGAAAAGGGGATTTAGTTGAGGCACTTCACCTCTCACAGAGCATCCAGAGACACACTGACAGACACACACACACGTACACACACTCACACTGAGAACAGATTTACTGCCTTAAGTTCTTATAAAACAAAGGCCTTTAAGCACTTTGGAGAGGCAGTGCATCAGCCGTCATTCCACCTATGAAAGTCGAGCTGACGTGGCAACATTTGTAAAACCACAAAGTGTGTGTCGTTGAAGTGTGTTTGCATCTGTGTGTGTGTGTTCACACTTGTAACTCAACATATGGCAGTCAAGTCCAAGGCTTAATGCTAAATCTCAGTCCCATTTGCCTACTGACAGAGTTATTAGTGTAGCAGCGTCTGAAGAGTGTGATTCCACCAGCCACATTCATTTGCATAGGCCGTCCGTGAGGAGGCTAACCCAACTGGTGACGGCTAAGTCACTTAATGGTTTGAACATGTTAGCTTCTTGATTGACTAAATAGTTTCTGTAAAGCAGTGATGTGCAGTGAGGTTCATGGCTGGTGAGGCACTGAGATTAGGGTCAGATTTACAAATGTATGAGCCAAACAGCTCAGTTTGAAAGGAGGGGGTTATCTTCTGACCTGATGTTTGAAGCTGATCTTTAAGCTCCAGTGTTGGTCTTCCTTTATTAATTAGATCCCGTTTCGACTTGGAGTCCAGTTTTGAGAAAATGTTAAAGGTGACATATCATGCAAAATGGACTTTTTAATGGTTCTTTACCTGAAATATGTGTCCCTGGCATGTCTACAAACCCCCCGAGAATTAAAAAAATCCATTCTGCCCCTGTTTTGATTTCTCCACCTTTCTCTAAATGTGTGTGAAACGAGCCGTTTCAGACTTCCGTGTTTTTGTTACGTAACAACAATATCCGGTCTGTCACGGAGTCAGAGCTCGGAGCTTGTTCAGCCCATAGACTGTATAAAATAATACTGAATCCCCCCTCTGTTTTTCATTACCTGCACAAATGTGTGCTAACAAGGAGCTTAGGAGGGAGGCATGCTAGTTGTAGGCTGTCTTAATAAACACAAAGGTCAGTTTTACTCCCCACGTCTGCAGATTTGAAGATATAGTGGATGATTTTTATTTGTCATGGATAAGTGCTAGCGCTAATTAGCATAGCCACATAGCTACATGTTCATAGCTGTAGCTGTGTACCAAGACACACGTCGACATACTGACAAATACAACAACAAGAAACACTAAATCTGTGACCAATCCTTCAGAAAAGGTCCCGCTGCCTTTCTGGCAGAGGTCGGTTTTACTCCCCACGTCTGCAGATTTGAAGATGTAGTGGATGATTTTTATTTATCATGGATAAGTGCTAGCGCTAGTTAGCATAGCCACATAGCTACATGTTCGTAGCTGTGTACCAAGACACACGTCGACATACTGATAAATAAAACAACAAGAAACACTAAATCTGTGACCAATCCTTCAGAAAGGTCCTGCTGCAGGCGCCTCTCCGTCAGGATCAGATTCTGGATCAGATTCAGAGGGTTGAAGTAACGTGATCTCTGAGCAGCCATGTATATTCAGCCAACATGTAAACATTAGATCAACGTGCTGGAGAGCCGAGACCACATCCACTTCCTGAGGGGGCGTGGTCAGAGGGAAAACAGAGTGTTCTGAGGAGGACTGAAGAAGAGGGCTTTTCAGGCATGTCAAAATCTGATTTCAAAGTGTTTTTTTGAGCATAAACTTTAAAGCCATGTTTTGGGGACCTCTTAGACAAACATATATTGATGAAAAAAGCGTGTTATGTCACCTTTAAGGTTAGATATAATATCTTCCATGTTTGGCTTTCAATTAGAGCAAATTTTAGAATGGACGGACTGCAGCTTCGCACTTGATTTTGAAATTGCAACGCTATGTCTCTGCATAGAAGAACGGCATCAACATGAACCTGTGTGCTCTTGTACGCCCCCCTCAGTGAGGCAGAGTACTGTCTGCCTCACCTCACACATTTTTATCTGTGGTTTTATCCATCCATCCATCCATCCATTATCTTGACCGCTTATCCTGTTAGGGGTCACGGGGGGCTGGAGCCTATCCCAGCTGGCTTCGGGCGGAAGGCAGGGTACACCCTGGACAGGTCACCAACCTATCACAGGGCTAACACAGAGAGACAGACAACCATTCACACACACACTCACACCCATGGGCAATTTAGAGTGACCAACTAACCTGGTAAGCATGATTTTGGACTGTGGGAGGAAGCCAGAGTACCCGGAGAGAGCCCACGCATGCACGGGGAGAACATGCAAACTGTGGTTTTATGCGATCAGCAAAACTAAACATGTAACAAACAAATATGAAATACATTAGCCTGACTGTGGAAAATTAGAGTCCATATTAAAAGTGTCTGAAAACATTATATTGGAGATGTGAAGAGAGACAGAAACAGGCACTTTACAATTACAAGCCTCAACCCAGTCGGTGAGGGATTGCGCAATCTGAGGTGAGGTGAGGCTGCTCGCTGCTGCACTTGGCATCTCGCCCATGTATTTGAACTGGAAATATGCAAATTCAGCAAATTTGACTATGAAATCATGGACATTATTGGATTCAAAAGGAAAATCAACACAAAGCACACACCAGAGAACTAAAATTGAAAAGATTTGTATTTAATAATTGTTTATTTTTTACTATTTATGATGCATGTGAGGCTCTACCTCACCTGCCTCACCTGACCGCATGTCCCCGCTGTAAAGCTTAGCTGATACACACAATAGGATGCTAAACTGGTCATGTTGTGTAAAGGCATGC
Organism: Notolabrus celidotus; assembly: GCF_009762535.1. Classification (NCBI taxonomy): domain Eukaryota; kingdom Metazoa; phylum Chordata; class Actinopteri; order Labriformes; family Labridae; genus Notolabrus; species Notolabrus celidotus. The sequence continues at coordinate 34,047,406 of NC_048278.1, forward strand.
ATTTAGATGGCTGATAAATGCATGCATTATTTTAAAGGCATGTTTGCTTTAAAGATGCTTGTTGGGCATAAATTACTTTGAACAATATTTAACACCTGTGAAAGGTTTCTGTTGCAAAGGCACATATATATTTATTGATTTTTACAATTATGACTGAGTAATAAACTGATAAGCACACTAAACTAGTTTTGTACATGTAGCAACTGAAAAGGACAGAAATAAATAACTAAATTGAGAACATATAATAAAAAACAAGTGAAGTCAGAAGTATTTTGCACGTACAACAATGAAATAATAACCATGAGGAGAAAGAGAAAAATAGATGAATATACAGAAAGTACAAACAGACAAACAAATAAACAAACAAACAAGAAACCCTAATGACCAGTCCCTCCCACTCCAAGACAAGGGCCATAATGCAAAGTTAAAAAAAAGGAGTACAATCCAATCCAAATCAGTCCAGCAGGTTCAAGATTCAAAGGTTTTTATTGTCAATTTTCACTGTATATAAGAGACATACAGGAAAAACAAGATGCTGTTTCTCTCTTCCAGCTTTTAAATATCTAAAATTTAAATATAAAATACAATAAAATATAATAAAATACAGTTTTATAAAAACAGCCTATGTACACAGTACAGGTAACACAGTGACAGTGCAGGGCTTTGAAAATAGATAACAGTGCAAATGATGCAAGGTGCAGACAGTAGTCAAGATAGTATGCAACTAATGTGCAAAAAGCAGCTGAGAGAGTCCTTGTATGTAGTGTGTGTGTGTGTGTGAGAGAGAGAGAGAGAGAGAGAGAGAGAGAGAGAGAGAGAGAGAGAGAGAGAGAGAGAGAGAGAGAGAGAGAGAGAGAGAGAGAGAGAGAGAGAGAGAGAGAGAGAGAGAGAGAGAGAGAGAGAGAGAGAGAGAGAGAGAGAGAGAGAGAGAGAGAGAGAGAGAGTGAGAGAGATAGTGAGAGAGAGCTTGTGAGAGAGAGTGTGTGTGTCTGTGTGTGAGAGAGAGAGAGTGTGAGAGAGAGTGAGAGAGATAGTGAGAGAGAGAGAGAGAGAGAGAGTGTGAGAGAGTGTGTGTGTCTGTGTGTGTGAGAGAGAGAGAGAGAGAGAGTGTGTGTGTCTGTGTGTGAGAGAGAGAGAGTGTGAGAGAGAGTGAGAGAGAGTGAGAGAGATAGTGAGAGAGAGCTTGTGAGAGAGAGTGTGTGTGTCTGTGTGTGAGAGAGAGAGAGTGTGAGAGAGAGTGAGAGAGATAGTGAGAGAGATAGTGAGAGAGAGTGAGAGAGATAGTGAGAGAGAGAGTGAGAGAGAGAGAGTTTGTGTGTGTGTGTGTGTGTGTGTGTGTGTGTGTGTGTGTGTGTGTGTGTGTGTGTGTGTGTGTGTGTGTGTTACAGTCCAGGGGGCAGAGGGGGGAGGTGTAGTGTATGTCAACATGTGATCGTGCCTGTAAAAAGTTGGCTATCACTTCACTATCGACTGTCAAGTGTCACTCGTGGTTCTTGAAGTCAGACCAACATTTCCCTAAAAGGTGTGGTTTTTCTTTTTCTCTGAAGCCATGTACGAGGAAAGTTCTTTAAGCCACACAGAGAAGGAGTAGGAGGGTCTGAGCTTTTCTATATAAGAGCAGTTAAGGCATATTAAGGTTCTAAATATAAGTAAGCATTATGAAATGTTCTGGATTTGGCAGTGGGGAGCATTTCTTTGATGCTGAGGAGATTTAAAAAAAATGCAGATTATGCAAATGAAACACCCAATTATTATGAACCCGAACCACTCAAAGTGTTGGCAGCTCAAAACATGTACTCTGTGTTTCATGACTTTGGTATTGTTGTGCTCATTTAATCAAATTCTAATCAGATTTCCCCAAAAAGATATGCACACTGATTTATTGTTGTCTGCTAATTAAAACTGAAAACTATTCGTAATGATGCAATTAGCTTCTTGTTCAGTAACAGCCCTCCGACTCATCCAACTGTTGCTCTGACAACAGACAACCCCCCCTTCTCTTCCTCTTTGTCTGCCAGCCCCAAATTCTGAGACCGACCGAGTTCAATGTGAAATTGGTTCAACAGGTCGGCAGCAGCAGTGCGCGCGCACACACACACTCACACAAAACACGCACGCACACATGCAGTGAGACTGATGAAATTAGGGGCAGTTAAGTGGGAGAACTCCTCCTCCTGGCATGTATGCTCACTCTCTCTCTCACTCACTCTCTCTCTCTCTCTCCCTCTCTCTGTGGTTGTTTATCGCTCAGATCGGCCTCCTGGTCTCCAAACCAAATGTTTGGGCTGAGTGTTTTTTTAAACAGCGGTCTGGGGTCCATGTGCAGTCCAGAAACTTTAACAAAGACTTCCCAGAGGCAGATTTTCAGGCAGAGCAAGACAAAGAGAAAAGAGAGGTGGATGAGTTTTTGTGGTATGTGTGACATTTACAAGTAAAACCTTGCAGATAAGATGAACAAATGTTGTAATACAGGAAAGAAGCTCTCTGTCTCTGTCTCTCTGCCTCCTTTCATATCAGACTGTCCTCAAAAATACAAGCAGCCCTGTGTTGCATAAACACAGGAACTCCAAGCAGGCCCAAAATAAAAGACACAAAAAGTAGTTTTCTGTGAATTTCCTCTTTCCCCAATTCAGCACATTCCAGACCTGAACGCGTGCCCAGATTTGATTGGCTGGTTTATTCCTGTAGACCTGTGTTTTTCATAGTATGGAAAAGTGAGTGCCAAACCAAAACAAACAAAAATAAAGAATTAGATAAATAAAAGCTTTAAATAATAAACAATAAGCACTTTTTTGTGGAAAAACGTCTTAGTCTCACCTTTTAAAAACAAAATATTTATTTTTAGGACTTCAAGCATCTTTCCCCTTTTTGAAAAAATGACATCTTCACCTTCATTTGAATAAACAAACGGCAGGGTGTGCTAGGGCGTCATGAGAGTCATGCACTGCTAGCAAAGCATGGCAGGACAGGAATAACTGCTTAACATAAGGCTGATGGTGAATCTACACCAAATGGCGCAACTACTGAACCAAGAAAGTACGACTAGACATGCCTGGACGACTAGTCCAAACGTTACAAATTTCGGAAGTCACATGTTGCAGTGTCGCTTAGTTGCTTTTTTTAAGCTTCTCCTTCATTGGCAAAGGATGTATTGATAGTAGTTTTTAATATACACTACCAGTCAAAAGTTTGGAAACACCTTCTCATTCAAGGGTTTGTATTTATTTTAATTATTGGAAACACTGTAGATTAATACTGAAGACATCAAAACTATGAAAGAACATATATGGAATTATTTAATTCACAAAAAAGTGTTAAACAAAGCAGAATATGTTTTATATTTTACATTCTGTAAAGTAGCCCCCTTTTTCCTTCATGACAGCTTTGCACACTCTTGGTATTCTCTCAGTCTGCTTCATGAAGTGGTCTCCTGGAATGGTTTCTAATTAACATGAGCCTTGTCAAGAGTTCATTTGTAGAATGACTTGCCTTCTTAATGTGTTTGAGACCATCAGTTGTGTTGTTCAGAGGTAGGGTTAGTACACCATGGATAGCCCTATTTGACTGTTGTAATCCAGATTATGGAAAAACCAGATTATTTCATAGTTTTGATGTCTTTGGTATTAATCTACAATGTTGAAAATAATAGAAATGAATAAAAACCATTGAATGAGAAGGTGTGTCCAAACTTTTGACTGGTAGTGTATGTGGATGTATGTTTATGTGTGAATGTCTACCATGATTGGTAGGGGGGCATGATACGACTGTATTAATTAAACATAGTTTTATGCAGATTTCTTCAGTTCAGTGCATTAAGGACCTGAACTCATCATGCCTTGATTTGATTGGCTATGCTGAGGAAACAGGGTCCATGCAGGGTGTAGCCCTGGCCTTTGATTGGCCAGATTGTTTATCTATTTATTTATTTAACCTTTATTTAACCAGGTGAGTTAATTGAGAACCAATTCTCATTTGCAATAACGACCTGGGCGAGGAGGCAACACAGGTGGCATGACAATAAATAAAAGACAAAACAAGAAACAGAGAGGACATACATAGAAACCTAGAGACAGAACAATACAATACAAAAATATGACAGCAGTGAACAACTTGAAAGCAATTTTAAAGCAAGTGCAGTGATGTTGAGTTATGGGGTGTATTAGTTTTTTGAAAGTGGCGAGTGGAATGGGAGAGGTCAGCTTTAGGGATTGTTGAAGGTGATTCCAGTCATTTGCAGCGGAAAACTGGAAGGAGGTGCGACCAAAGGAGGTCCGGGCTTTGGGTGGGATGAGTTTGATAAGGCTACTTGAGCGCAGGCTACGGTTTGTGCTGTGAAGTTTGATTAGTGACTGTAGATATAACGGGGTTTTACCAGTGAGGGACTTGTAAATGAATAGAAACCAGTGTGTTTGTCTGCGAGAGTGGAGTGAAGGCCAGTTCAGCTGAGAGTACAGGTGACAGTGGTGAGTGGTGAATGGGGCTCCAGTGACAAAACGGATAGCAGCGTGGTAAATGACATCCAGTTTGTGAAGGAGGGTGTTGGAAGCGGACCTGTAGGCTATGTCACCGTAATCAAGAATAGGGAGGACTGTCATCTGAACCAGAAGCTGTTTAGCAGAGTGAGTGAAGGAGGATTTGTTGCGATAAAGAAAACTAATACGGGATTTGACCTTAGTGAGTAGTGTGTTGATGTGTGCTTCGAAAGAAAGTTTGCAGTCAAGCCAGACCCCTAGGTATTTGTAACTGTCAACAAACTCAATCTCCAACCCATCCAGGGAGGAGATTTTGAGGGGGCTTGTTGGGCAATGGTATGTTTTTGTTAAAAAACCATACATTTAGTTTGTGACCGCTTTTTCTGGACCGACTTGTCTTAAAAGGTTTTCTTTAAAGATAAAACCAAGAGAGAAAAGGGAGGTGGTCTACTTTGGTCTATTTTTGTCTTTGTGTGTCTCCTATCAGTACTTCCAGTTCAACGGTGACACTAACAGAGATAATAGTGTAGATTGTGTTAAAAGGAGAATCAACAACCTCAGAAGAAATTCAAATACACAGAGATATACAATAAGTGTTAGAAACGGATTAGTCAAATTGGAATTCAGAAAAATCTACAAATCAAAAAAAAAGAATAGCTGAAATAACATGTTGATTAATTAATGGATTTCTTTTATGCAGGACAAAAAAAACACCTGCCAAAGTTTTACTGCTCTTAACTTCTAAAGTATGGATTAGGCTTATTCATGGATGTAGATTATTTACTCAAGAATTACAGTAATACTTAATAATAATAAAAGTCTGTTTGTATTGTGGGTGGGTTAAAACAAGCAAAATAAAGAACACTGAATTCAGCTTTGGCAAAATGTGATGTGCAATTTTTGTTTTGGGACATTTTGTTGCTGAACAATGATTCTGTTTCTTAAGAATGACAAAAAAAATTGTTTAAAAATGAAAGTAATTGCAGCCCCACGCAAGAGCATTGACTATAACAAGCAAATCAAATTAAATAAATGTTTAATCTTTTACAATTCATATTTAAGTGTAACATAGATATACTGTAAAGGGTTAAAAAAGTACTTGAAGCTAATAAAAAGCCCAGATTATTGTGCATAGATTCAAGTACAAAAAACAAAAATGTTAAACATAACTTTGATTCTGTTTTGTGCGTTTCTGCTGTCACCCGTTGATCATTTTAACCACATTTTGTGCACATTTATACCTTTATTTAACCTCATCCTCTGCTCCATTGTAAGAGATCTGAATAGCTCATCATGGATCTAGTTAGAGCATTCTTTCAAGCTGCAGGTTAACTCACATCTCTGTAATTATTTTAAGAAGGAAGCCATAAACTGCAGCTTGGATCTTGAAAAACATGTTTGTCCTGTTAGAAGAAGAAGGAGAATGAAACACGGTGCTCCCCCTCTCCAAAAAACCAACATCAAACTTTTTCAAAATCAGACCCACGCAGGGGACTGAAACGGAAATGATCTCTGCCTCTGCTGCTTCAGTTTGTATTCTGTAGTGGGATGTAGAGTATAATATTCCAATGAGCTGTGATTATTTGTTTTTTTTTATGAACTGAAAAGGTCAATCAACAATCCAATGATACACAGATTTGTCTTGGGTGTGGTTGGAGCTTTATTTCCTGGAGGGTGTGAGGCTTTTGTCAATGTCTTTAACTCTTTGCAGATACTGTTTCATTATGTTCAGTATATGTTGAGGGATTATCAGTCATTAAATGGAGCACAAACAGATTCATTCTTGTAGATTGCACAGGAAACTCACAGAACCTGTAAACCACATTAACATTGCTATACGTTGTGTGCACTCTGTGGTGTTTCACTTCTAAAGCTCCGCCTTGTGTATTACCTGACAGGCAGCCAACCAAGGGAGTCAAAAGTTACAACAATAGACTGGTGACATGAGGGAAGTGGACTAACATCTTCAGTCATGTCTGGGTGCAGACGCATGTGGGGAGCTCTGCATCCAAAGAAAGCAGCAACAGGATGCCTGCGCTCACTCTGTTTGTAAGTGCTTTTGTAAACAGATTGGTGATGGGGTGTGTGGTTTGGTGGTGGTTTAGATAAGTCTTAGTAAAGTTTAGTGGTGTTTTTAAGTCTTCTTCCTGCTTTGGCTTAAAGGGAGGGGGGGGGGAGATATTTCTGTGTTCAGTCTCTCATGTTTATTCAAATAAGCTCAATCAGATCAGCCTTCACTACACAAAGCTCTAATCGTATCATTCTGAGTAAGGCTCTGTAAAAACCCTGATGGAAAGTACTTGAATGTAGTGTATATTTTACTAATGTAGCTGCAGCATCTCAACCTTGTGGAGCATAGTTTTTGTTCACTGGTGTCTGATGCTGCTGTTGTATTTTAAAAAACTACAGTCTTTAAACTTCTACAGAAATGTTTCCTTTTTTTTTTGCAATATAAGCTACAAGCCAAACTGAATTATCAAGATACAAGTCATACTCTTTTACAGCTATATCCACTACCAGTCAAAAGTTTAGACACACCTTCTCATTCAATGGTTTTTATTTATTTCAATTATTTTCAACATTGTAGATTAATACTGAAGACATCAAAACTATGAAAGAACATATATGGAATTATTTAATTAACAAAAAAGTGTTAAACAAAGCAGAATCTGTTTTATATTTTAGATTCTGTAAAGTAGCCCCCTTTTTCCTTCATGACAGCTTTGCACACTCTTGGTATTCTCTCAGTCTGCTTCATGAAGTGGTCTCCTGGAATGGTTTTTAATTAACATGAGTCTTGTCAAGAGTTCATTTGTAGAATGACTTGCCTTCTTAATGTGTTTGAGACCATCAGTTGTGTTGTTCAGAGGTAGGGTTAGTACACAATGGATAGCCCTATTTGACTACTGTTGTAATCCAGATTATGGCAAAACCAGATTATTTCATAGTTTTGATGTCTTCAGTGTTAATCTACAATGATGAAAATAATTAAAATGAATAAAAAACATTGAATGAGAAGGTGTGTCCAAACTTTTGACTGGTAGTGTACATAAACAACTATGTCTAATTTTCAGCAATGATCAAATTAGCTGATACTTTGATATTAAAAGGTGTTAGGGTGTTTTAAAATAATTTTTCTCAGAGTTAAATGAAAAGATTTTTATAACTCAAGTGTCTTTATGCTGATTTTAGACAATTTCCAGTGTTGGAATATGAAGCGCTAAAACTGCAGTTCTCTAAGTGTCCACTTGAGGCAGTCTGCAGAAGCCCCATACACACATGTTCTAAAAAGCCCATTTTTACAGCTGAAATAAACATGTTTACAGCCTGGTACCAATAACGATTTTCATCTGAATAGCTATTTTCTCTACCCGCACACACTGCAGGAGGGTGAATATATATATTGAAGAGTTAATTTGCAAAAACAGATAACTCTGTTTTTATACATTTTCAAAAAAACATATTTATTCTTAATACACATTTTTTTTAAAGTTACATTTTTTAATATACCTCTAAATCAGGCATGTCCAAAGTACGGCCCAAGGTCCTTTTTATTTATGGCCTTATCTTAAAACGTGTTATTTATAGCACAGAAATTAATCACATTCTGAATCATCAGCACTGGGAATTCTGCAGCATGACAATAAAGAAGAAACACAAGAACTCTTAAAGTTAACAGGTTTTCAAATGAATGTTTTTATCATGATTTGAAAATGTTCTTGATGAACACTAAAAGTTCAGAAGACACAAAAGAGGACACAATAAAAGATCAGAATTATGAAATTGAGAAGAAAAGGCAAAATTTTGTGCATAAAAAATGTTCAAAAATAATTATTTTGTTCTAAAAATGTTGCCTGCTGGTCAGAAAAGTCTTAAAAACAACATGAAAAAGAAGTGTGATGAAATCCAGATCGTGATCCTGCCATAGAAAAATAATGAGACAATATTTTTCCCACATTGTCCGACCCTAATGAAAAACATTTTCCTCCAGAAGAAGATAAAGTTTGTCAATGTTTATGTGACCTGTGGAGAACCGAGAACTACCTACTTACTGTTTTATTGAGGGAAAAAAAAATGTTATTAAATAGAATTTTCATATATAACTTTTTTTTTACGTTTTTATTAGACTCAACCAACATCACAAAACAACAATGCAGCCATCAGACTCAGAGACAAAACAGATATAAACAAGATTTTTGAAAACACCTAGTCCATAGTCAGGAAGTAAAGATATGAATAAATAAATAGTACACAATTAAAAATAAGTGAATACAAACATACAAAATAATAATAATATTAAGATTGTAATAATTAACACAAAATTAAAAAATATTAATTATAGTAATTATAACAACAATATAAATAATTGTATAAATAGTAATTAGGTCAATAATAATAATAACAGCAACAACAATAACACCAATAATAACAAAAAAGACATATATAACTATTATGATTCCTAAGTCTCAGTAGGAGTCAGTGGCCCTGAGGTATTCTGACAGCATCAAATGTGGCCCTCTTTGAAAAAAGTTTGGACACCCCTGCTCTAAATACTTAGTCAAAGCCATCCGACTTCAGTTGATTGAAAATACCTAAAGCTAGTAACAGAAAAAAAAGCTTCTTGAAACATTTTTAGAATTTAAAAAAACTGAGTTATCTATTTTTGCAAATGAGCTCTTTAATAATTTGTTTTGAAGAATTAGTTATTAAGGTTATCAGTATTGTATAATTAGAGGCTGGGCTGACTTTGACTGACAGGCAGGAACTCTGTAGCTGTTAGCAAGAGGGCTTAAAGCGCACCTCAACTCTGCCTCTTTGCCTCTTGCTAGGTCACCTAAAAGTTAGGGTGAATCAGCATTCCCAATATGGCAACCTCCACCACTGGTTGACGTCACTGAGACTTCATCCATGTTTTATATGGTCTATGGGTACAGTCCACATCAAAGTCTGCCTACCAGCACCTCTGAAGCTCAATGATGAAAACATAACATCATGTTTCAGCTAAAAACAGTGTTAACATTTATCCACTACTTTTGTTTCTTAGCTCAGGGTTACCTTTGAGTGGAGCTAGCCTCCAGTTAGCTAATGAACTTCTAGCTTTAACGTCATATCTAAGGAACAGAGTGGTGCTCATCTTCCTCTTTTTTTTCTTCTTATTCTCCACCTTCTCCTTCTCCTCCTCGCAATGAACTCTACAAGAATGTGTAACATGTTGTTTGCCTGCTTTTAAATTCAGCCTGCAGCCTTTTAGAAATAGTAGAGTAATTCTCAACACTTCTCCAAATGTCCAACGACATGCTAACGCAGTCTTATGGTCGTCTTTCCTGCCAAAGCTACCTGAAAAAAGCCCTGATCGCCCCGGTGGTAGATAAACACGTTATATTCTCCCCCCTTGTGGCAGATCGATTCATCTTCAAGGAGAATTTTCTCTCAGATCATCCCTCCAGGTGTTTGAGAAGCATTGTCCTAAATCTTTGCAACACAACTAGCCTGTAAAAATGGTGTAAGCTGTTTGCTCTCTTCACAGCTTCAGTGGGGACTAAAACTGTAGTTATTAAGGACTCTCTGTCAACTCATACCCAAACCTGACACGTAGCATCTGTAGATTTTAGGTGAAGAAAAATGAAAGCTGCTATGCCTCCCTCACCCTCACTTTCATTCAATATTTCTGTGTATTATTCTTAGAGAGAGAGAGAGAGAAATGAGAGCTTTATTCAGCCCTTGTTTCCTCTTCTTTGTCTTTCATCGCTGTGAGGAAGAAAGAGAAGATGGTAGTGAAGAAAGGAGGGAATGTGAGAAGGAATTGAAGATGACAGATGAAAAGTGGGGAAGTGAAAGAGTTGCAGAGAAGATGTGGCGGAGGGAGGCATGCTTCCACCTCATCCCTTCTTTTCTTTGACTTCCTTGTCTTCTCTCTTCTCTCTCATGTGTTATCTTGGTTAGAGGATGGATTACACAACACATCTCTACCCATAGATGGTTACATATTCTAGCCTGCACTGCAGTATTAGGGTTCATTAAATGAAGCCACAGGGAGCGTGAGACCGATTTCCCTCCTAACAAATGATCTGAAATGATCAACAACATCTCCTTTAGGACTGCTTGCACTTTATATTTGACCCTAAGACCTCTGCAAACTTTAGAACTATGAAGAGGAGAGTGTGGCACGCAAGATTTCTGTTAATGCATGAAAATATAAAAAGAACATGTTATGGAACATTCATTGATTTGAACTTAGGTTCCTCAAGTTCTCTAGATAACAATTTATCACGGCTCCATTTTATTATAACAGACATGACGTACCTCCGTCAGGTTCCTTGTTTTTGTTTGCCTCATAAACTTGTGATCACAGGATCCAAGTTCTTGAGTTGACAGTTTTATTACAGCTTCATGTAATAAAATTACAGACTGCTATGGTCCTTCTTTTAGTCATGAGGATATCTCTACGCTCAGCATATTGGTGTGCTGAATTTTGTCAGGAGTTATTGATTTGGAGTTTTTTTTGGTTGCGACTGAGGTTCAGAGAAATTATGAATATTTTGGCTTGCACTGTTTTTTTTTTAAGAGCTTTTTTAGCCCCTGATCCAATCTTTTTAATTGATCTGAATTGCTGCTTGTTATAACTGTCATTATTCCTAGAAGGGAAGGTTATAATGATAGTAATCATAATCATAATTGTAAGCTATATTTGTATCGCTGTTGATCGTGGAATGTTTGATTTTGTTTGTTGCACTTCCTTGTTTACACACTAGGTGGCGGGTGTTATCAAGTAGGATGTTAGAAGGTACAAAGAGAAGAAGACACAATTAGTGGCAGGTGGGAGTAAGCCAACAGTTTTTGACCGCCATCGTCGTAGTCGTGTTTAAAGGTGACATATCACGCTTTTTTCATCAATATATATTGGTCTAAGAGGTCCCCAAAACATGTCTTCAAAGTTTATGCTCAAAAAAACACTTTGAAATCAGATTTTGGCATGCCTGAAAAACCCTCTTCTTCAGTCCTCCTCAGAACACTCTGTTTTCCCTCTGACCACGCCCCCTCAGGAATTGGATGTGCCTCGGCTGTCCAGCACGTTGATCTAATGTTTACATGTTGGCTGAATATACACGGCTGCTCAGAGATCACGTTACTTCAACCCTCTGAATCTGATCCTGATGGAGAGGTGCCTGTAGCAGGACCTTTCTGAAGGATTGGTCACAGATTTAGTGTTTCTTGTTGTTTTATTTATCAGTATGTCGACGTGTGTCTTGGGACACAGCTACGAACATGTAGCTATGTGGCTATGCTAACTAGCGCTAGCACTTATCCATGATAAATAAAAATCATCCACTAGATCTTCAAATCTGCAGACGTGCGGAGTAAAACCGACCTCTACCAGAAAGGCAGCAGGACCTTTCTGAAGGATTGGTCACAGATTCTGTGTTACTTGTTGTTTTATTTGTCAGTATGTCGACGTGTGTCTTGGTACACAGCTACAGCTACAGCTATGAACATGTAGCTATGTGGCTATGCTAACTAGCGCTAGCACTTATCCATGATCAATAAAAATCATCCACTAGATCTTCAAATCTGCAGACGTGGGGAGTAAAACCGACCTTTGTGTTTATTAAGACAGCCTACAACTAGCATGCCTCCCTCCTAAGCTCCTTGTTAGCACACATTTGTGCAGGTAATGAAAAACGGAGGAGGGGATTCAGTATTATTTTATACAGTCTATGGGCTGAACAAGCTCCGAGCTCTGACTCCTTGACAGACCGGATATTGTTGTTACGTAACAAAAACACGGAAGTCTGAAACGGCTCGTTTCAGACACATTTACAGAAAGGTGGAGAAATCAGAACAGGGGCAGAATGGATTTTTTTCATTCTCGGGGGGTTTGTAGACATGCCAGGGACACAGGTAAAGAACCATTAAAAAGTCAATTTTGCATGATATGTCACCTTTAAGATATCTGTGAGCCTGTAAATATTGGATGTAAATGCAGATTGATCGGCAGAGCTTTATTGTCTAGCGTTGTAAATAAACCATTTGATGCGAATGCACTGAGTGGACCACATTTTTATTATTATTATTATAATTTTCTTTTTTAATTATTTTTATTTTTATTATTATTATTATTATTATTATTATTATTATTATTATCATTATTATTAGTCAGTTGCATATAAATACCATGATAACATTGTAATTCTAGGCTTCCTCTTGTCAGATAATATCCGATTGTATGTTTTCAGTGCTTTCAGGTTTCTGAACACAGTAGACTGTAATCTTATATGTTACTAAGAGCTGCAGCCTAGTTATTGAAAGTGTTTGTTTATATGCATTGCAGACATTTACAGAGTAAATGAGGTGAAATACTCATCATGTCACTATTCCGTCCTTTCTCGTGTATTTGTTTTACTTGCAGAGAATTGAGTAGCGATTACATAATACCTAAAACCCTCTATAGCCGGAGCCTGCAGGTGGATGCTTGGAGGTGGTGGGGGCTGAAAGTATGATGGTGCAGGGCAGGGGTGGCAAAGACAAAAGCAGAGGGAGAAACTGGAAATTCTTGCAGCTTAAATTAGACCACCAACTCGGGAGGATCAGTTGTCGGGTGAAACAGTGCAGCTTGAGTTACCTAGCTAAACTAGCTTGCAGGCTTCTCTCCATGTCACAAAATCTGGCAGCAAAACAAGTCTATTTTTTTTACTGCCACCAGACACACTGTAAATCAATCTGACAGCAGCAAATCAGACACTCTCACCCTTTTCTTTCTCTCCTCTGCACAGTTTTTGCTCATTCATCTCCTCCTTTCATTGAGTTACATCTCACCACCTTCTGTCCTCTACCCCTCTTTCTCTTTGTCCTCTTTCTTCTTCAGCTGGCTCTCACTCCTCGCTCTGACCTCCTCTACACTCCTTAGTCCCTCTGTCCCATTTGTTTTAATATCCAGCGGGGTGTACTGTGCTGAACAAGCTACTTCAGATTCATGCATGCATTGCCTGGAGGTCACTAGCAGAGCTGGCTCTTTGTCCCCCCCCTCCTCCTTCTGAGTTTTGTTTTTTCATTTCCCCCCACACATTGTATGCTTAATGTGTTCGCTTGTCCAACGTTTTTTGAAGATGGATTAGAGTGCAAGAATAAATCTTGCTGCGTAAGCAGCCAGTTTCCCCTATCCTGGACCGTGCTGCCAGTGTTTGGCTAAAAAGGAAATCCCCTCAGAAGCCAAGACAGATGCTTAACATTAAGATGCTTTGAGTCCACTTTTACGCTCTATTTAAATCCCTTTTTTATTGTAATAGAAAGAGAATGCAGGTGAAATCAATCCATATTTAGCAAGTGCTCCAGGAGAAGCTCATCGCCTGTATGAATTATAATGCATTACCTCTGTCTTTTCTCATTCCGCTGCACTCTTTTCTTCTGTTTTCCTTTAATAAAAAGATACAAGACACAAAATCAAATCAAATCATTGAATCAACATTATCATTTGCATGGATTATATCCAGCTCACTGGGCAGAGACAGACCACAGCCTGTCTGATTCTTAGTGTGGCCTGTTATGCTTCTAGGAACTCTTTTTAAATCAATTTGGATCTGTTTTTTTAAAGCAGAGCTAAAGCTGACATGTTGAACACAGTTTTAGAAAATATAAACTTGTTTTCCTGCTTAGATCATCCAAGTTTTACTGCAGCTTAAGTGAACTTAAAATGCCAACTTGTCAAATCATCCAGAATGATATCCATTTGGGGTCCTGAAAATCCTCTCCCTCCTCAAGCTGAGTTTATTTAGTTTGAGAAGGGAGAGTGCAAATACTTAAACACTGTAAAAGAAATCCCAGAACTAGCTAAAAGGTTATTTCTCATCTGCGGTCTCTGTCCACAAGGTTAACAGAGCTTCTCTGATGTCATTATCTGGACTCATGTTTCTTTGTTTCTCTCCATCCTCCCTCTCTCCTCAGGATGAAAATGCGGCGGCACCGAGTGTTCTTGCTGTGCACGGTGGGCCTGTGCGTCATCTCCTTCCTGCACTACTACAAGGCCCTCCACTACGTCTCCCTGCTACGGGAGCTCTCCGCCCCGTACCCCAACATCAAATCCTTCATCATGGTCACCGGCTTCTTCTGGAGGGAAAAAGGCGCGTCGACGACCCCGATCAGTCCTGCCTCCCCTGAAGAAGCCCCTCCTCTGCCTGTTCTCCGTCAATCGGACTCCAAAGCTAGAGCTGTGGGAGGTGCTGTGGGAGGAGGAGGAGGAGGAAATGGGGGTGGAGGAGGAGGAGGAGGTGGGGGAGGCATGGATCTGGGGTTCGGCGGAGTTGTGGTTGGAGGTCCTGGAATCGTTGGCAGCGCAGGGCTGGAGATGCGGTTAAGGGAGGAGCCAGCGCCGCCTCATCCTTGGGAGAAACCTGAGGAGAACCAGCGAGGAGATGCTCCAAACGAGGTGAGAGGTGTAATACTGTGACTTTTGGACGAAGGGTAGTTCCTACACTGCGTTAAATATCGTGTGTGAAGGCATTGCCCAAAAAAAATGGTGCTGAACTCAAGGCTTTTGGGGAGTTGTCAAACCAGTGGCTCTTTTATTCAGTCTAGGAAAAGGGACTAAATCTTCCACTTGTTAGTCCACTGGCTTACATGTTGTTATTCTAAAGCTGTGTGGTACTCTGTAGTTGTATTGGATTTTCCCCTCCTCTGGGCTCCCATCAATGATCAAAAATCTACTGTGTTACATAAAAGAGATTACACAGTTTAACTTGGTTTGTTTGTCAGGAGCAAAGCAAGCATGGTAATGTTGAACAAGGTTCCCTCGGTCTGGTGAAAAGCCAATTTTGGATTTCTAAGCACTGTAATTTTCCCGTGTGATAAACGGTAGAGAGCAATTGAACCTTGAGCTTTCTGTTGGACTGGAAGTCCTGAAGGGGCAGCAATCACAGCAACTGAACAAAGGCTGGACACTGCACGACCCATTGCACACAAATGGGTCAGATTTTTTTCCTTTCTTATAATGCACTTCCTTTTTTAACACATTACTTGAACAAATTCAGTCTTTAGATATCAGTATTACCATTCAGTAGGGGTGGGAATAGAAAGCCAGATCCGACTTAGAACCGGTGACAATTGATCAAATCCATCGGAATTGTACACATCACGTCACGCCACGCTGCATTACATCACTCTCTGCGACGCAGAACTCTTTCAACCAACGAGGAAACATGGAGAGAAAAAGCGTTTTTCCTCTCCAAATTCAAAGTTTTTTCCTCCAGGCTCCAGAAGCCACATCTGGACTCGCGCGGCCGAAAATGAGGCACCGAGAGCGGGTAAAATACCTCCGTGATGACCCCTGGAGGAAAAGCTCTTTTCCTCCAGGCTCCGAGGGCAATGTCCGGGGGCCATGTCCGGACTCACGTGGCCGAAATGAGGCACCAAGAGCGGGTAGAATTCCTCCATGATGACCCCTGGAGGAAAAGCATTTTTCCTCTCCAAATTCAAAGTATTTTCCTCCAGGCTCGAGGGTCCACGTCCGGACTCTTGGGCCGAAAATGAGGCACCGAGAGTGGGTAAAATACCTCCGCGATGACCCCTGGAGGAAAAGCGTTTTTCCTCTCCAAATCAAAGTTTTTTCCTCCAGGCTCCAGGGGCCATGTCCGGACTCGCGCGGCCGAAAATGAGGCACCGAGAGCGGCTAGAATACCATCGCGATGACCCCTGGAGGAAAGGCGTTTTTTCCTCTCCAAATTCAAAGTATTTTCCTCCAGGCTCGGGGGTCCACGTCCGGACTCACACGGCCAAAAATTAGGCACCAGGAGTGGGTAAAAAACCTCCGCGATGACCCCTGGAGGAAAATAGTTTTTCCTCTCCAAATTCAAAGTTTTTTCCTCCAGGCTCCAGGGGCCACGTCCGGACTCGCGCGGCCACAAAGGAGGCACCAAAAGCGGGTAAAATACCTCTGCGATGACCCCTGGAGGAAAAGCTTTTTTCCTCTCCAAATTCAAAGTCTTTTCATCCAGGCTTGTGAGGCCACGTCCAGACTCACGCGGCCGAGAATGAGGTCAACCTATTGTTCAGTATGTTCAAGTTGAATATGTTCATGTTCAGTCTTGTGCAGACATAATTTTGGAAAAAATAAAATGGTTCCTTTTGGTGCAGAAGAGTGTGTAGAACTACTTTTTTTCCCCTGAAGAAAATACTCAGGAATCGTTAGGAGAAATGATTAGGGATTGGAGTGATAAGCAGAATCGACAACATTGACATTGATAAAATCTGATCAATTCCCACCCCTACCATTCAGTGAATCAAAAGACAACATTCAACATTTAAAGGACTGTTCTGTTGTGTCTTCTTAGGAGGCACGCAATGACAACATGTAAGCCTTTAAATTCTACACAGTCTACTATCAAAGGTCAGACTTGTTGAACTCATTTAACCAGAATGAAGTGACGTCTCTCACTTACACCATGTCTCACTTGATTGTGGTGTTATAAAAGTCAACAGAGTGAAACATACCTGCTAGAATAATAAACGAAAAGGTTTCAAATTAATTTCATCGATTCCTCTGGAGATCAGTCAAAGCAAACGCAGGATTTTTAAAATGATTTGAACGGAAGTTATCTATCCTGCAAATAAAGGCTCTTTAAAACATTATTGCTTTGGCACTGAAGGGAGTTTGTTATGGGTTGAAGCTGCTCACTGCTCATGTCAAGAAACTGGATTTAGTGGAGATGAAATCAGTTATGCAAGAACTTGCAAAAGAAAAAAAGTGAGTCATAATAACCCTATTAAACTGTATTACAGATCTGAGGGAATGATAAGAGTTGTCATGCATGTCTCTTCTCCTTTCCATCACACTGTTTATATGCTATCTGCATGATATCACGGTGCATATGAAGGGAATTTTCTCGCATAAATGTAGCATCCATTGATTTAAAGACTTTGTGAAGGAACCTTTCATAGACTAATTTCAACTGTCACAAAAGATTGAGTTTTTTGGGGTGCATTTTCGCCTTTTTTAATGGATAGGACAGCTGAAGTAAGACAGGAAATGTGGGGAGTAAAGAGTGGGGGAGGACATGCAGTCAATGGTCGAGGCTTGAATCGAACCAGCGACCACTGAAACGAGGGCTATAGCCTCTGTATGTGGGGCAAGCGCTCAGACCGCTAGGAAAACGGCGCCCCAATATTGTATGTATTTAAGCTCTTGTGAGGAACTTTTGGTTTGTGTTGACATTGGTGCCCCCTGTGGACAAACTGATCTTTGCTGATTTACTCCTGTACAGGTTTAATGAGTGTCTCATTACAAAAATCCCATCCTGTTTTATTTTTTATAGTCAGATGTATCACTCATGGAGAATCTGATGTGGAAAGTGAAAATAACCCTGTACCTTCTGTGTCAGAGTTAATCACTTGGTCTGACATCCACTCCCTGCCAGTGGTTTCAGACATTATGAGTAACTATCTATAAATAAATACAGTTCTTTTTAATGGTTTTTTTTTATTCTTATATGTCATTGTTACGGTCGCCCAAGCAGCAATGGTACACAGACTCAACAGTGGAGACTGCATCATACAAAAACAGAAGGGACGCCACACAAAGATGCCAATCAAAACCTTAAGCTTTGTTTGAAATAAAAACCCCTCCCGAATTAAAGAACCAATGAAATCAAAATAAATAAGGGAAACAATAAGGGACTGGAGACCCTGGCCAAAAAGAACAAAAGATTGAAAGGTGCTGGGCCAGCCGTGCAATGGACCGTCGCTCCCAGTACCTAACCCTAAACTAAACTGGGAATGACAAGAATCTAAACCATAGGGGAAAAGAAAACCGATAACTAAACTACCGGAAATCTCCAGCCCAAACTAACACAACAAACAAACAAACACAAGACCCCAACAAACTAACCATGTTTGGGACAACCAAACAACCCACTTGGGACAACAACAAAAAAAACAAAGGGAAAACAACCCAAACCCTTCCCTGCACGTGTGCCGTCCTGTCTCAGAGGGCGACCAGCTTCCTCTGCCCCTCTTTTCATACCTCCCTCCTACCTGAGCACTAATCACACCCAGTTGCACACTCGTCAGAGGGAGGCGGGGCCAGAGGGACAAGAAAGAGAGAGAAACCTGAGGAGCCGTACATAACAGTCATAAAAAGACATTAATATCAATTTCAGTCTGTTTCACAACCAGCTAAAAACTCCTTACTGGAGCTTTAAGTGTCCATATACGGACAACAGTGTGTCAGGAAGTTTGGAGGCTCTACTCATCTTCCACCTGCATGGAGAAAGTAACCCTTCAGAAATAAGTCACGTTAGAGATATATATAAATATACACATATAGAGGATGTACTATACCGTGTTAATGATGGGAGAGGAGCTTGAGGGTTCTGATATTGTGTCTCAATATGGTCTATCCAATGCATTGGTGCCTCACACATTATTGCCAGTTTCCTCTTTCATCCTGTCTTTCTGTCATCATATTATATCACCCCTTATCACACTGCACCTTTTTATTTAATCTCTGTGCAAATTACCTTCAACATTAGGAAGTTCTCACATCAGTGTTCATGGCTCTTTTGAGACAATGGAAATGTTCTGTAATGGCTCATCAGAGGTCATACGCCGGTGCAATATCTTCATTCAACACTGAAACTGCAGTTTTTACAAAGTGAACTCTTCTATCTTGTAATTAAGGAGTTGAATTATTCTGCAGTTGTTGCACCTGCATCAGATACTTTATCTTGTTTCATGTCGTCCACATTGTCCTCCAAATAATGCCTCAGTTTGAGAGTGGTGTGAGCAATTACCAAACTTATAATTTACCAGTTTCTTAAAGGTCCACTGTCCGACGTTGAGGGCTATTAGTACACCCCTCATGCTTCCAAATATGGTTGTTTCCTGTTGCCCAATTTAATCCATTCTCTCTTCTTTGTTTTCTTTCCAGGAAATAATTGAAGACCAATTGAAACCTCGGCACCCCAGTAATCCAGCCCAACCTGCCAGGCCTGAACTCCCAGAGGACCCATTGGTAGGACAAGAGCATCGGGTGGTCTTACTCAAGCATCATATACCTGACCCTATAGAAGCTATGGGGGACCTCAACACCCGCACCTTCCAGCTCAAAGATGACAAAACCCCGTTCTTTGTTCGAACCAAAGCTGGAGCCCTTTGCTTCAGGCAAGGGACCGAGGTAGCTACTGCAAAGGAGTACTCTGGGAAAGCAGGGGGGTCTTTGAATAATGGAGGCGGGGAAGGTGCTCGAGCTGTCGCTGCCGGGCAACGGAAACCTCTGCAGGTTCAGCAGCAGCCCTCTATAGCTCCCAAAGCAAAGATCAGGGCCAGGGGAAATGGGAAACGGCTGGTCAAATGTGTGTGTCGGCCGGGATGGCACGGACCTTACTGTGGGGTTCCCACCATGGTGTACCACTCCAATCTGCCAACCAAGGAGCGGCTGACACCAAGAGAGACCCCACGGAGGGTGATAAACGCAATCAACGTCAACCATGAGTTTGACCTGCTGCATGTACGCTTTCAAGAGCTCGCCCAAGCTGTCGATCTGTTCCTCGTTTGTGAATCAAACTTTACTGCCTATGGAGAGAAACGGCCTCTGGGGTAAGTCTGGGTTTTGGGACTGGTGTGTGTTTGGGGGATTAAAAAAGCCACCTAAGATCACGGTGTATTTGAACACGTTGTATAATCCTCAGTTGAGCTGCTCTGTGGCCATCAGCAGATGACACCGTCTGACAGTACAGCATTGTGAAAATGTTAGGAATGCTCAGCGAATTATAAGCTGGATTTAAGAGTGTGATGCAAGGATGGCAGTTGTAGCTCAGCACAGTTGTGACTAGGGGTGCAACGGATCAAAAAACTCACGGTTCGGATCGGATCACGGTTTTGAGTCACGGATCGGATCATTTTTCGGATCAGCAAAAAAAAATAATAATAAAAAGACAAATATAACTTTGTCCTCCATTTATTTTGTAAAACACTTTTAAACTTTAGCCCATTAAATAAAAACAACCATCAACTCAAAATTTACTGTGGGCCCAGTCCTGCCTCATTCACTGCATTTCATAGCATGGCAAGTGAAGGAGCAGAGCAACTTCAAAAGTTTCACTCTATTCTTCTTTCATTTGCTGATTTTCACCGTCCACTTTTCTTTGAGATGCAAACTGAACACACCGTTTTCGTGCATTCTAGGGTCCTACAGCTGGCAAAGTGCACATTTGCGAACTGCTCCATAAACGAAAGTGAAAGTTAAAAATTGCACTCGCAGCATTGAACTCTAAGTGACCCAGTAACAGCCTGTCTGCGTATCGTTGACATGGAGACAAGTCCCGGTAAACACGACCAGAACACAGAGTGAAGGAGTAACAGTTCGGGGGCCATGAACAGGCGGCCGGATGCGGTCCACGGGACGCGTATTGACGGCCTCTGGTCTAGTGGGTGCGCGACAGAATTTCATAACGTGGCTCAAGCATTCAGCATTCACTGTATTTCACAGGGAAACCAAAATGCTCCCATACATGTGACTTAAAAGTTGCAGGAGGGTTTTCAAGTTCCTCTGCTCCTTCACTTGCCACGGCTACTGCTGTGCTTGACGAGTGAGTGTGGATTGAACATGCGGTCATCACGTGAACACGCGCAACTTTTTTCATCAACAGATCCGCGGACCACGTCCGTGCCGATCCGTGGAGAGGCATCCGTACGGATCACGGATCAACGATGATCCGTTGCACCACTAGTTGTGACACTAATATATATGTATGTTATAAATCCCTGGTTATGTCATCATCCGGTCCTAATATAGATTAGGTCGTGTATTAAGTCTTTGTAGAACTCTGATACGTTTTCAGGTGTGTTCAGTGGTTATTATTTTCATCCGCCAGTCTTTGTTTACAGCCAACCTTCGTGCCTCTTAAGTATCAGCGTGTTGAATTGAAATTACAGAAGTTCCTTCGACAGCAATATAAAATGCCTCAGGGTAATTTTACAGCAAATTATGACAAGAGCAACATGATTGACTCTGCGTGCTGCCTCGGAGGAAGAGACTGGTGTGTTTAATCATAGACTGTGACACGGCGTGAAAACATCTACGTTTGGTGAACAAACTCTTTCGCTATGCATCTCAACAGGTTAATAGAGGTGTTCCTGCGGTCAGTTCAGAGAATGGACGCTGGGTTTTAGGTAATGAAAGGTGTGATTTGTCAAATGAGGACCTATGTTGCCTGTTTTTCTACAAGTGCAGCAGCTTTTGGCCAATTTGAATGCCTTCAACACTCTAAAGCAGCACTGGTTTTATACTGTATGAAAGTCCTGCATTCTTTTACAGTGAACATGAAGCCTCTATGAACTTTTCAAAGTCAGAATCAGAAATCAGAATCAGAAAGAACTTTAATCACAATGTATCTCAAGAATACAGAATACTCAGACATTAAAAATCAAGTACTAATACAAAATATAAAATATATATATATATATAAGTACAAAGGGCACGAGTGCAATAAAAGAAACAATGGACAATAGTCCAGAGTGTGAGGGGCCTGCAGAGATGTTACTGGCCCGCTTCCTGGTCCTAGACCGATACAAGTCCTGGATGGAGGGCAGGCTGACTCCAATGATCTTCTCTGCAGACCTGACTGTGCGCTGCAGTCTGTGCCTGTCACGTTTGGAGGCAGAGGGAAACCAAACAGTGATGGAGAGAGACAGGACAGACTGGATGATGGAGGTGTAAAAGATGATGAGCAGTTATCAGGGCAGGTTGAACTTCCTGAGCTGTCTGAGGAAGTACAGCCTCTGCTGTGCCTTCTTCCTGATGGAGTCTATGTGGGAGGTCCACTTCAGGTCCTGGGAGATAAGTCCATTTTAAAGCTGCAGTTTAAGAAATAGTTCTCCCCTAAAGCACCAAACAGACCTTTCAGAATCAATGGCAGCTGAGCCGGTATGTTCCACCAGATCCGTGTCCAGTCCGTCTCACGAAGCTGGACCCTAGGACAGCTGGAGTCACGTCACCGAGGTTTTCCCACGTCAATCACTGAATCAAGGATTCTCCTCCTCCTCTCCTTATCCATGTTGTCTTTCTGGTCCTCTGAAAACCTCTGACCTGTTGACTCCAGGCCTGGCTCCGCTCATCATGACATTGTGTTGTCATAGTTAAGTTAAAAATGATCTAGCGAGTATTTTAGTCTGAAAATTAACCGGATGAACACCACAAAAACAATACTTGCCAATCAGTGTGTGCATCCTACAGCTGTGTGAGAGGAAACAACTATGATCATATAAAAAAAAGGAAACTGTTATTCCACAAGTCAAATTTCTCTTCCCTTTTCAACACTTTCAGTTTCTCATCAACAATATGTCTGATGAAATGCTGTAAATGGGAATCGTGTTGGCAGCTCTTGCTGTTCAGCTTGTGAGAGAAGAGAGGATTAGTTGGTTTTTGTTTTCCCTTCCCCAATTCTCTTTTAGTGCAGTGATTATTCACTATACATGAGCTGTCATACCAACAGGCTCTGTCACTGATTCAACGTACTGAGTTGACAAAAAGGCTACAGACTAGGTTCAATGATGGCCAAGTTTAAGCACACACTCTAAAAGCCAGGGCCAAAGGCATTCAATAGCAGCCCTGCATTGATCTATGGCACACTGTCAACCTGGTGTTTCAGGGCTCTGGATGAAATCTCATTTTGTTATCAGAGTTTTATACCAATCAGCATGTCATGGATTAATAATGCCCCAAAAGAACGTCCTTCTTTTCCTGTCGCTAAAAGATGTTAAAAGCAGAATTTGTAATGACTTGAGTCGTGACAGCTCTACAACCCTTCTCTTCTCCGCCTTTGGCTCCTGCATTGCTTCCTTTTTTGTTACAATCACAGACTGTCAATCACCGCAACACAAGAGAAAGTAACTCAGCACAAATGTGGTCTGCATCAACCGATTCTTGCAAGTTCATGAACCTCACTGTGCAAGTGCTTGTCAAGTAAAGGATGCCAAGATAACAAGGATGTGTTCATCCAAAAAATGCTTTATAGAGCCACTAGTGATGAAAAACTCCACAGGTGACTTTTGAAGAGGGGGGTAGTTTAAGGATCCTGCAATGCATGTTGGGAACAGTAGATTTATACAGACATAATTGTCCCACAGTTTAGATATTGTAGCAAGGATTAAAGTCTGCACACTTTAAGAGTCTTTAATAAGACAGGATGCCATGTGATGTGTTTCATAACCCACAATTTCAAGGCCTGCCTGTCCTTTCCCCAGTTTCCTCAGGCTCCTCCTCAATGGTACGTACGACTACATACGTCACAAGATCCTCTACGTGTTCCTCGACCACTTCCCAGACGGTGGTCGGCAGGACGGCTGGATCGCTGATGACTACTTGCGTACCTTTCTAACACACAACGGCATGTCCAGGGTGGTGGGCAACAGACCGGACGACGTCTTCGTCATCAACGATGCCGATGAGATCCCGGCACGTGAGGGCCTTCTGTTCCTCAAGCTGTTTGATGGCTGGACGGAGCCTTTCGCCATCCACATGCGCAAGGTAAACAGGGATACCATTGATCTTGATGTGGTTCGGCAAGAGGTCAGATCCATATCAGGCATGAAGATAATTTCAATGTGGAATCACTTGTGGTACTTTTTCCGTTTTGGTTCTTGATCTTTAAAAAGCTGAATGCAAAAGGTTTTAATTTTGGTCTCTTCTTTTCCTCCCTAACTTCTAGTCACTGTATGGGTTCTTCTGGAAGCAGTTCGGCTCTCTAGAGGTGGTATCAGGTTGCACGGTGGGGATGCTCCGCGACGTCTACGATGGCGATGGAATCAAGCTCCGCCGTCGTGAGTATTACACCATGCCAGGTTTCCGTAAGTACGAGAATGACACTGGCCACATCCTGGTGCAGTGGTCGGTGGGCAGCCCCTTCCACTTCGCCGGGTGGCACTGCTCTTGGTGCTTCTCACCTGAGGGGATCTACTTCAAGCTGGTGTCAGCTCAGAACGGAGACTTCCCACGATGGGGTGACTACGAGGACAAACGCGACCTCAACTACATTCGCGATCTGATCAGGACGGGGGGCTGGTTCGATGGCTCCCTGCAGGAATATCCCCCTGTGGACCCCAAAGAGCACATGTACGCCCCAAAGTACATGCTGGAGCACTACGAAAGGTACCGCTACCTCCTGGAGAACCCTTACAACAAAGCGTCCAGACTGAATGAGGGCTAGGAGATCAGCTAGGACAAGCTATGTGAAATAACTAGGAAGGCTCATGTGAGGCCTCAGCACTGAGTTTTTTGGGGCGGAACGGTACCGATGAACTGCATCTCTGGTTGATGAGATGCTTGTGTAATTTCATCAGGCAGCACTGATGTTGCAGGGATTCGAAATCTCTTAAAAATCATAATTTTGGGGTCAAAAAGGGAACACTGAATCACATCCACCATGGATTTACTGAGAGATCTTTGAGGAGGATACAACCACTGGATAAACAAACTCATAGATTTCCTCATCCCTCCCCTTTTTATGGGGAGGAGCCAAGCTATCTCTCTTTTTGTCACCCTGCCCCCGGTCCTCCCTATCTTCATCCGAGCCAATACGCCTGCTGTCTGAGAGCAAGAGGCCGCTTTGAAAGCAACGTTGCAGAGAAGCGCAACCTGTGGAGAAAAGAGAAGTGGAAGTGAAGGATTGTTCTTTTGTTTGTTTGTTTGTTTCTGTCTGTGTTGATTCAAGTTTACGGACGGGCTGATGCTCCCACTTCACTCTCTGCCTACAAATGTCTTCCTGTCTTATATGGTGACCTCTTTTTGGAACCGGACGTTCAGATTTTTCATTACTTTGGGGTCTCAGTAGAAAATCTTGAGTCCTATTTAAACCCTGCTGGAGTGTATCCACTGCCAAACGAACAGGAATGACTTGATGGAGACGTTTCAGCTCATCCATGTACCCTCACTCATTCACATGCACCTTACCTCCCTCTGTCTGTGTGTTTGTTTCAGAAAAGTGTGTGTGGTCTGTCTGTCTTTGTATCATATTTCAAGGCTTTGGGCTGTGAACAGGGGACACAGGATCAGCGAGAGGAAATGGAAAGCAAGAGAGAATCATCGGGGAGGGGGGAGACAGGGAGATGGGAAAACAGCACAAGCTAGACAGCGAAAAGAGAGTAATGAGGGAGGAAGAGAGCAGTGATGAAAAGGAAAGAAATGGAGGCTCTCTCTCTCGATGCTCCGTTTCCCACAATGTCTGCTGGTACAGGAGTGTTGCAGGAATGACTGTGCAGAATGCGTGCTCCCCTCGGGCGGCTCTGAATACATCATGCTCAGACCATGGCATCCAAGACGGATGAAACTCGCTGTTATTGTTTGTCCAATGAGAACAATGGAGACCAGCTCGGGGGAAAGATCGCCCTTCAGTTTTGTCTCTCGGTCTATCTGGCAGCTGAGACGACTTTGTTTCCTTGGAAACTAAAGTATGAGAGAGATGGGATGGGTGTTTTTTTTTTAAAGATGAGTGGGTGGGTTCACATCAGGCAACGAGTTGCTGTATTCAGACGAGGTCAACTGCAACCAAACGCCCCCTGGATTAAATATTCGTCTCTCTCATCAGCTGTCAGTCACCACTCTCTGAGAAACTCTCGATGAATCTCTGCTCTGTTGTTCTTTTGCTCTTAATCCACATTTGGAGGCCTTCGCTCTCTCTCCACAATTTATTCAAACTCTCTTTTTCTCTGTCACAAAAAGTTTTAATCTCCAACTTTTCCTCTCACTTTCACACGTACACCGGCGCTCACCCTCTGTTTTGGGTGTGTATCTATTTCCTTTTAATCCCCCTCAAGAAGTCAGCCTTGTTTAAATAATAGGAGATGTATTTATCTCCCGTCTGCCTCATTTCTCGCCCCCCTCCTGTCTCTACAGGACAGGGCAGGGCAGCAGTTACCATGACGATACCTTCCCTGTGCACACAGATCACTATCAACCGAACATTCAGGCATGAGTGCTCATGCCTCTCGCCTTCTCCCTGCCATAGGCGGCTGTCGATGTGGCTGAATGCCTAAATCCCCACCCTGCATCATTTGGCAGAGGTTTCTGGACAACTTAGAGAGCATATTTTCCCCTCCGTGGGCGTGTGTCATGTGGCCTTCAAAAGGTGTGGGTTACAGTTTAGTCAAGGGTGAAGGAATTATACTATCAGCAATAATAAATATTCTAGACAGAGAGGAAGGAAAGAAGGATGCGGCAGACATGTTCCGATCAAAACTGATTGATTTTTTCTTTTAATTATTTATTGACTGCTTCCACCATCTGCTTCTCTGAAGCCTCTGTGGGCTTCTGTTTACCTCAGCTTCAGGGGAGACGCTGTTTCAAAGTAAACAGCTCCTCGGGAGAAATAAGAAAGTTTTGGAGAGAGAATTTCATCAATGTCTAAAGAAAAGTCTCAGATTAATTTGAACCTGAAGTTGAAAGTAAAAGTTCTGTAGTGTTATTTTTACTTTAAAAAAAGAGACTCTGGCATGGTTCAAGTTTTACAGAATGCAGAGGATGCTCTTCCTTTCCTTTGATTGAGATAGTTTGAGTTTCTCATTTGTTTAAAGGTCTAAATCAGGGGTTCCCAAAGTGTGCGAGACACAAATGGGGGTCGTGAGATGTCGTCCAGAATCTAAAAATAGTAAATTTGACCTATTATAGTAAAGAATATGGACAAAAATAGTAGCTACACTTGAATTAAACCTTGAAAATAGAAAATGGAATGAGTTTTCTGCCTTTCTTTTTGCCAGATGACTCCTAAGTTTAGGGTTAGTGAACAGTTAATCATCAAAAACATCAGTAGCAGCAGGTTAATTCATAGCAGTACAGGAAACAAGCACAGGCTCATCCACCATGGATTTACTGAGAGATCTTTGGAGGAGGATACAACCACTGGATAAGCAAACTCATAGATGTCCTCATCCCTCCCTTTTTGGGGGGAGGAGCCAAGCTATCTCTCTTTTCGGTAGGCTAATTTTCTGCAGACCAGCTAATTTAAGCCACATTAAATCACTTTGAGGGACAGTGGTGGTTGCAAGTTTTTGGCACCTACTTTTTGGGGGTCACGGGCTGAAAAGTTTGTGAACCCCTGGTCTAAATGACCACCCGGTGAAAGTCAAGTCTTATAAAGTCTATTTTGGATTATTCCTCTCATTTGAACCCTGAGATGTCTGTGTAAGGACTTTATTTTGAGTGAGCATGTCTGTCTTTTATAGTCCGTCACTCTGCTGTTGGAGAAGTAGATTACCCAGCATGCCGCTGACAGCTCTGTTGGGTCTGTGCTGCTGTCGCCTCAGTGGCAGCTCGGTCTGTGGTGGCAGCTGTTTGGGGTTTTGGCGTTGGTAGCCAAACTTTCACAAACCCAGAGGGGCTGCAGAAAAACCGGATTTTACAAATAGGATTTGAGGCGACAACAATGCTGCAAGTGACACCTTTTTGTTCCCAAATTTAAGTGTCCTGGAAGATTTTAAAGAATATTGTTGATTGTTTTTTTTGTTGCCTACCAAAGAAACAAACCTTCCCTCCTCTGACTCAAAGGCCTTAAAACACATCCATGTGCAGCCTCACTCTTGTGGTGAAAAAACGTCTATGTTGCTGCATGTAGAATAAAAAAAAAAGTGCTTTATAGCTCAACGCCATCTGAAACGTAGCCACAGGGGTGTCTGTTCAATCCCGTCAAGATTAGGGGCGTGTGTGTGTTTGTGTGTTTGTGTCTCAGCTCTGCCAAGAGGCATTTAACCAGAGTTAACTCTCAACTGTCTGCCTGCTGCAATCAAGCTGCACATCTGGTCAGCTGTGTGTGTGCGTGCACATGGTTTTATGTATGCTTTCACTTTTGGAACCATGTGTGTATCTGTGTGTGCTGGATGGAGAAAGTGATTCATGCCAGATAAGGGGCGTCTGGCCCGCTGAAAGCCGAGCCAGGGTTACTTCATTCGGGCCATGGCAACAATCCTCTTGATGAATTCCTGACATCCCTAACAGCCTGAAGTCATCAGCCCAGATAACAGACCAATAGGATTAGAGGTGAGGGAAAGCTGAGCTGTGGGATGATGGGAGAAACTGTATGAAGTGATTTCATCCTGTATGTTAGCCACACCTCATACGTCAGTGCAGAGGAGAGAATAGTGTCACACACACAGAGTATATCTACCTTTTCTTCATGCTGGAAGTGTGTTATTGTTCTTCTGCAGTCTGAAAGAGGAGCAGGAAACATGGTCAGAAAACATTTATGATCATAAGCCAGGAATCAAACATGACTCGGATATTTTTTTTGGCCTGAGCAGCGACAGAAAATGATAAAAGATGAAGAGTTCTGTTTAAAAAACAAGTCAAGCTTTAATGACTTCAGCCTTGAATCCAAAAAAGAGACATTTTTAGAAATAATCTCTCCCAGTGGCAGACTTATTGGCGGTGACACGAGGAAGAGGAGGGAGGTAATCAGCCGGACAGAACGAGCTTTGATTTTTCACTTCCATGAGGGAAAGTCATCGCAGAGATGAGATGAAAACCGTCCAAATGAGAGGGGGCAGATCATCATCGCTGTTAAAGGAAATCTATAAACCAGTGACGGTTAATGTGACAGCGAGGAGGTGATGTTGAATAGTTTCTGAACTGTGTGTTCCACCTTACAATTCATTATGGCTTTAATGGGTTTGAAGCTGGAGGGCGTCGTGTGTTTCTCAATGACACTTAGGCAGATGTTATAGAACTGAAAGCCACTGGGAAACACAGATCCCTGATAACCTTAAAGGGATAGTACAGTTGTTAGTAAAGGTGCATTTCGACCAAGAGTTCCGGGGTCTTTTAGCCCCCAGAACAACTTTCCACAGAACTAAAAGGTTCATGTTCCCCCATTGATGTCTGCTGAAGTCCTGGGTAGATGTATGGAGAAAAAAAAAAATTAAATCATATTTTGAAATCTAAACTAGCATTCTCAGGAACTCCCTCTGTGTTTCAACAACTGTGTAAACCTCCACAAACACTGTTACGTTCAACAGAAAGTCCCAGGACCTTTAAAAAGTACTACCCCCCCCCCCAAGCAGGGGCCTTTTAGGGGGGAGATTATCTACCCCTGAACTAAATTTTGAATTTAGAGTGGTAAAGTCCCTAGTTCTTGGGTAAAGTTCCTGCAGTGGAAAAGCACCTCAAGTGGGGTTGTATGAGGTAACTTATCCACAGAGGAAGCCGGGCAGCTCGGCCTCCTTGTTGAGGAAGCAACCGGACCGCCGGCACTGAAGCTTGACTATCAGCCGCTCCTGATGGAGTCAGGTCTGCAGTGTAATTTAGAATTTAAAGGAACCCCAACCCAAACATTAGCATCAATGTAAGTCCAGACCTTTACTTAGCCGTCGAAGCCCATTTGTTTTTGCATTGTTAAGACCTGACACCATTCATTGACCGGTTGAATAAATGCTTCAGATGGCTGGCCTTCTGCTTCTGCATCTCCTTCTGATTCTGTCTCAGATGATTCAAACAAACAACCCACACAGTCCCAAGTAATCCTAAAAATCACCCAAAAAAAAAAGAGGGATTGAGCTATTTTTAAATTAAGTTTGTCTTATTCTGTAGAGATCATTTTGTGGGCATTTGCCTTGATTGGACAGGACAGCCGGGGAGAGAAAATAAGTGTGGGGGAAGAGAGAGTGCCCTGTGCAGCTTGCACCACTAATTGAGCCAAACCAGTGCCCCTGATTTAGGTTTTCTGATACATCAGAATATTTTATTTCCTTTTTTGAGAGGATGCTTCCCAGCTTTGATAACATTAAGGGATCTTGAATATGTCAAATCAAATCTCAGAGGCTTTAAATTTGCTACCACTGCCAGATTACAGCAGTTAATTTTGGCATGATTCATTATAAAATCAATAAAGCAGTAACATATGGTGACTAAATGCAGCCTTTAAGTACAACACGCAGCAGCACATTAAACATGCTTAGAGGAAATGTTGCTGTGACTTCTCATCAAGATTAGGTTTTTGTTTTTTTTTGTCTCCGGCTCTCTGCCAACAAATAATCTGCAATAAACATAGCTGCCTGCTTCAGGTGATTGGAACAGAGGGAACAAATTGAGGAGAAAATACAAAACTGGGAAACGAGATGGAGCGATGCCACCGCAGACATTTGCAGAGATCTGGGTTGTCGAGTTGCTAGGAAACAGATTGGTGCCGTCTTTATGTCCTTTCAGTGATTGATATTGACAACATGGAAACAAAATTGGACCCATTTGTGAGGTCAGTGTTTGAAAGTGGAGTGGCCTAAGCGGAGGCTGTGAGTGCTGTCAGAGTGTTGTGCAGCACAATGCTTTAGACTGTCGTTGTTTTTTAGTTAATTGTTTTATAACAACAGGCAGTTTTTCTCAGGATGTTACTTGACATTACACATTCTAAGATTTTCACTTTAACTCTCATGCATTATTTGTTTTTCTTAAGTTACATGAAGTTAAGTGTGGTGCAGCATAGGTTGAGATATCCTCATAGACTGTATAAATAATGGACGTAGTATCCGTGACGTCACCCATCTGTTCCTTAGAGCTCTTTTGAAGCCAATCATCGGCGGGAGCCATATTGGAAATGTTGAACTCAAGCAAAAAAGTGTGACATAAAGAGGCGGGGTCTGATCCTCCTAGCCAACAGCTATGTGTTCCCGCCTGTCGCTCCATAAGCTGCTGTCTAACATTATTAATCAAACTTTCTATACCACTGTCAAAGTCAGCAGGCAGCAGAAGACATCTCAGTATTTGCAGCCCTGCAAGATTGTGGAACACTACCACATTGCTTGCGTGATTCCTCTGTAGTACTAGTACTAGTCTTAACTTTAATATCTTTGAAACTAATGAAAATTCACCCCCGTACAGTGTGTGGGGACAGATTAAGAAGCTATTCAGACCAAAATCTCCTTCTATACCAGGCTGTAAACATGATTAGTTCTGCTGTAAAGAAGGGCTTCTTTTGAATGGGTGCGTATGTGGCTTCTGGGGCTTTTGGAGTCTGCCTCAAGTGGACATTTGGGGAACTGCAGTTCCTGAAGTGCTGTTTTGAAGCCAATCGTTGGCGGGAGCCATATTGGTAATGCTTAACTCAACCAGAAAAGTGTGATGTAGAGAGGCGGGGTTTGAGCCTCCTAGCCAACAGCTATGTGTTCCCGCCTGACGATCAAGTCAGTCATGTCCTTATTTGGGCAATAACTTGGCCGATAGAGAAATTAGCAACGTAGACCCAAGACGATTTTTGAACCAGGCTGTGAACATGTTAATTAATACTGCAAAGATCGTCTTTTTTGAATTGGTGTGTATGTGGTTTCCTGTGTTTCTGCAGCCAGCCTCAAGCAGATTCTTAATGAATTGCAGTTTGTAACACTTCCACATGGTTTTCATATTTTCAGCCTGGAGGTTCCCACTTGGATATCCTCCATAACCATAACCATATCCTCCATTAGTCCTACATTTCCCATAATGCAACTGAGCAGAAATTTAGTTTGAAAGAATACCCTCCCTTCCTTCCTTGTTAATGTTTCTCAAGCTCTATGCCACAGATTTATATCATTGATTTTTTTGGTTAAAGATCCATTAGCTGTGTCTCCAAGCTGTCTCCATTGAGATAACCCTGATGACATCACTAGGACATCATTGGAGTTAATTTGTGAAACTCAACAGCACCCCGTTAACACACCCTGAGACTAAACGGCTCTAAAGGTGCAGCATGTCCTCACAAGAGTCAGAACAGTGATCCCAACATGAACACAGCCGGCCTCCTTTATTGGCTCAACCCTCTTAACCATCAACACATGTCTGCAGCATTCAGAATATGTGTGTGTGTGTGTGTGTGTTGTGCACAGATGTGTGACTTCAGGGGTGTGTCCCCCCCCCCCTACACCACCGCCACTTCTTCAACAATCACCCCCCATCTGTTGTTGTGCTTGGCATAGCGTTGGACTTGCTGCCTGTCGACATGGCTTACATGCCTTCACGGCTCTGGCCCTCCGCCAGCCCTGTGGCTCCCACCGATTGATCTTTTCCAAGAAACATTAGAGGCAAGGCGGCCGGAAATCAAGAAGGAGGGTGAGGGGGTGCTGAAGAAAAGGGGGTCATTTTACCGGGGGTCCCTTGGAGAAGTCGTTTCTTCCTTTCTGCGGCTTCCACTTGAATCTGGTTTGTGTGGAGCCCTTGAGAGAAACTTTAAAGCCTCAAAATCATTTACAATAGCTGTAAATCTAGAAATGAAGTATTAATTAGAACCAGCACACCCCTCCTATAACTCCACAGCATCAGGAATCTGCTGTTGTCGTCTTGGCTGTAAACATGTTGTTATTCTCTTTGTGCAAGCAACGGAAAGCATTCACATTCCCCGAGCTGAGCAATCACCTCAACGCCAACAGCTGCATCGATGTGTCACAACTGATTGGAAAGAACTCAGCGCTGCTAACCACAAAACAAGTGCAACACTTTGGCCTGAATGTTCGTTTTTAGTTCATCCTCAATCTCCAGGGCTGTTTTTTGTTTTCGTATCAGACGGAAACCTTCATGCTAATCTAGGGATCAGTCAGTGATAACCATCTGTCAGAAATCTGTTGCCACCCTGATCCAAACACAGTGATTGAATCTCAGTTTTGGTGATAACAGGGTTTTGAAATGACACTTAGCAATAAACTAAACAAACTCTCCTTTTGAGATTGTGGTGACGGGGGGATTGCTACCTTGATCGTGTCAACAGACAGTAGAGCTACTGAAAAAGTACATTTGTGTCCCATACTGGAAAATTGAAGACGGCTATTAAGTTTAAGTCACTTTGGACAACATTAGTGGAAAGTGTGGTCTTCATTTCAAAAAAAGAATTGAATGTTGAAAGGAAATACTCACCAATTCTGTGTTAAACATAGCCACAACGTCTTAAATAATACTGTAGTCACTACCAGTGGCGGTTCTAGACCAATTTTACTGGGGGGGCCAGGCTGGGGCCAAGGGTGTTGTCAGAGGGACACATTCAACCCTGACAAAAGAGACTGAGAAGGGCAAGGACCGGCTGAGAACAAACTGGCAAAACATCAGTGCATCCCTTTATACTAGACATATATACTACTGTGTACTATATCACTATGCAGACTGACAGCAGCTGTTTGGCTGTTTACACTCAACATGAGTCCCTTAGCGCTCTAAGGGGGGTCCAGGTTCAGTTTTACAGGGGCACTGGCCCCTGTTGGCCCCTCCCCAGAACCGCCACTGGTCACTACTAGTGTTTAGTGTAGTGCAAATCCACCTGCTAAGATGAAAAAACGTATGTAATAAGCTACAGTAGTCAAGTCAAGTCAAGTCAAATTTATTTATAAAGCACATTTAAAAACACAGAAGCTGACCAAAGTGCTGTACAACACATACAACACACAATGTGAGACTAAACAAGCAATCATTTAAAAAGAGACAAAGAAACGATAAGGAAAACACAGCATTGGAAATGAGAACCTATTCAGAGCTAGAGGACTCAAATGCTAAAATATAAAAGTGCGTTTTGAGGAGAGTCTTAAAAGAGTCGACAGAGGGGGCGGTCCTGATTGAGGAGGGAGAGGCTGTTCCAAAGACGAGGGGCCTGCCAGGAGACCCATGTCAGAGGCCTGGAGGTTTTACATGAACAGTAAACATGAAGCTGATGATGGTCTCATTTTGTAGAGCAGGGGTTCCCAAAGTGTGGGTCAGGACCGCCTGGGGGGTCGCAAGACACAAATTGGAGGTAGTGAGCTGTCTTCCAGAATGTTTTTTTTTATTTCAAGTTATCTAAAAATAGTCAATTTTACCCATTATAGTAAAAAAAAATCAACAGAAATAGTAGCTACATTTGAAATAAAACCTTGAAAATAGAAAATGTTATGAGTTTTCAGCCTTTCTTGTTGCCAGATGACTCCTAAGTTTAGGGTTAGTGAACAGTGAATTATCAAAAGCATCAGTAGGAGTAGGTTAATTCATAACAGCACAGGAAACACACACACATGCTCATATAGGTAGGCTAATTTTCTGCAGAACAGCTAAATGAAGCCACATTAAATCACTTCAAGGGACAGTGGGGGTCGTGAGTCTTTGGCACCTATATTTTGGGGGTCACAAACTGAAAAGTTTGGGAACCCCTGTTGTGGAGTAACTGGGTCAGCATGACTCCATGCCTTAAGCACACATTGCCTAAAGTAGCTTAAATGTTTAGTGGGGACAGAAAGGGTCAATAAAGGCTTTTATTTTATGTGTTTCATACAGATTCCTCCCTGAATTAGTGCCCCAGACCAGCCACCCAAAAACAGTCCAGACACGCCCCTGATTTAGTGTTCCCCCACTTTTCCTTGGAACTACTTTCCACCAAAGAAATAGTTCCTGTGATGCCTGTTGGCTCTTGGATGAAGCACAGGAAACCTCAGTGTTGGATCCCAACACTGAGAACTAAAACCTTCCTTTTGTTTATGGGTCCGTTTTAATGAGTAAATCAATTGGGCGTAGTCCAGTTCGCGTCAGTTCAGCAGCCAAGTCGTGTAAAAGTAGGATGGAAAATAATATGCCCTATCACACGTTGGAGTGGGCTCCAATTCAGGAAAGAAACGGCAGCAGTTAAGAAGCAGCGCGAATATGAAACAGGGCGAACGTGTTCTGATGACGGGGTCACGGCTCCTCTGTAAACACGTCACGCTTCATCTGAGGAATGTGTGTTATTTATAACAAAAATACGAGGTGTGTGTGTGCGTGTGCGTATGTGTTTGTGAGTCAGGAGTCATACCACGTCTGAAAGTGTTCCAGGACACATTCTTGGCTGCGGGGTCCATTCAGGACAAGTCTGTTCCACGAGTCCATATGTTGTGACACCACAGATCAAAAAGATGAAAGTCAGTGTGGCGCTGCAGAGACAGATGGACGCGGAGACACACATACGAGCGAGTAGAAGTCAGGCTCGCAGGCAGGCCGACACCTGGCTGCAGATCAAATGCCATCAGACACTGGAGGGAAGGGATCAGTGTTTGTTTGTGTCCTGCTGTGTGTTTGACTGAACTATATGGCCCAAAGAGTGCAGACACCACCAATGCTTTAAGTGGAAGAAATAAGAGCCGGTGTTCCCCTTGTTCACTTGTTGGTGTGTGCATCGTGCAGCCAGTATCAGTAAATCATACATTCAACATTTATACCTGCATATAAAAGATAAAAGAAGATCTGTCATCATCCAGCTCTGCAGCATTTTATGTCCTCTCTGTGCCCTTTTGGAAAGAGGCCAGCATTGTTGTCGCCTTCTTTTTACTCTGATAGTCCTCCTTTATCAAACTCTGTAGGGACTTGTGAGTTGGTGTGAATTTAATGTTACTCTCAGGGGAAAACAGACAAGTGAGTGTCGTTAGTCCCCTGTGAAAGGATGCAAGTTTGACGTAGTGCGCCTTTTTTGGTGCTATCATGAATCACCCAGAGAAACTGTAATATAGGGAGGACAGGACATAGTTGTGGCAGCTGGTAAGAAGTCACGGTACCCAAAATTAAAGTCACAGTACGCAAACTTTATAAATGGCGGTACTGCATACCGGAGCGAGCGTCCTTCTTTAACCCTCCTGTTATGTTGCGGGTTAAATTGACCCTTTTTAAAGTCTATTTCAGGCCTTCCAAACCAACTAAATGCAGCATACAAATCTGGGCAGCATGTGACAGAAGAGGTGTTAATTTAACAACATTACTTCATAAGAATTAAAAAATTAAAATAAGATAAACAAAAATCTATGTCATGTATAATATTGTATTTATATTTAGGGCTTTCCAATGTACATTAAAAAAGGTTTTAACATTAATTTAAATGCAAAACGAGTGAGTTATCCTCATTGAGCCATGATCTGTGAGAATTAAAGAACACCAATGGACTAAATATTGATTTAAATGGTTAGTAATTGAGTTAAAAATTTGATTTAAAAAAAATGTGTTGGTATTTTTGGGGGTTCTGACACTTTTGCCCTGGGTCAAATTGACCCATTAACATTATTGCTGATCCAGAGGCACAAACATAACAGGAGGCTTAAAGCCCTGAACACCCCTTCATGATCTGGGGTAGTTTGTGGTTAGTTTTCATAGCAAATGAAGGCATTGTGCATGTTTCACATAGTTGAATCCATCTCCCACTAAAATCTGACCTTGATATATTTGTTGAGAAAAGCTGTAGTAGCTGTAACATCAACCAAGATTCACAGTGTTACATTAATGGCCTTCAGAGCTGATGGTGGACGGTTGTAGGTTGTGCTAAGAGAGATCTTTGGAGATGGCTTCACTTCCTGTAAGAGCATCTAAAGCATCAGCAATTCTGTCATCTCACTCACGATAAAGAGCAAAGAGGTGCACATCCGAAAGTGTTATGCTATTTCAGTAATGATCAACACTTCGCGAGGATAGTCGACTTGAAAAACTAAAGAAAAAGAAGCAAGAGTTAGCCGGTATCTGAACATTTTAAAGGCATCTCCCAGAATGCACTGCTTTACTGAGTGCAGGATAGTTTCTAGGGAGTGTTTTGGAGAGGAGGGCAAACCATCTTCATTGATGTTAAGGTATCAAACTACCTTTCTTCCTAAATTTCAGCGATCAGTTTGCTAGCTTTAGCAAACAACAAGTATGCAAAGATAGAATGAGGAAATAAGCGCCACAGTGATTGAATTTAGTTTGAAAGAAATGATCTTTTCTTCTTTTCTTGAGGGTTTTGAAAAGTGCATCTTAAATAAACAGCCTTACCTACTTCCTGTTTGTTGTATCAGGGCCTGGATTGGTGTTTGATCCGATTTGATTGATGATTCAATGTCTGCATAGTGCATACTAAATCCACATTTTATTCTAATGGAGTCTCGCCCATAGAAAAATGTAAATAGAGCAAAGTCATTGCACATTGATGGAGAGTAAAGTGTTTATTTAAGATCCTATCAGCCATGTTTGGAAGCTGATTACGAACATGTGTTTTCAAGGCCTTTAAGTCTGCCCTGTGTTTCATGCTGTCGGACTTTGTGGTAACAGCTTGGGGAAGGCTCCTTCCTGTTTCATGCCTTCAGGGCCGACTTGAGGTCCACAAAGAGATGATTTTCCTAGTTTGGTGTGGAACAACTTAACTGCCCTGCACACCGCCCTGACCTCAGCCTCATGCAACACCTCTGGGGTGAATTAATTTCTGCTCTTGTGGGAGAAAATCGCTCTGCCGGGTCCCGCAATCTTGTGGCAATCTCACCCTAGAAAGAGGCAGGCGGCAGGCTGTTAAAGCAGCAGTTTTCTAAATGAGATGTTGAATATAACACGAGTGCCATTTTCAGGTGTTTTCTAAATGTAGTCCATTTACTGTTTTTTTTTTTTTTTTATTCCACATTTCCATTCTTCTGCCTGTGTGTGATCTACTTTGTAACTGGAGCTTTTTATACCCGCAACGCTCTGACACTTGCGGTCCCTCAGCGGCCCGACCTAAAGCGAGACAGAGAAACAGAGAGAGGGTGACTGGGTCAGACAAAGGCGTATGAAGGGAAGTGAAAAAAGAGAGTGGAAAGCGAGAGAGAGAGTTAGAGAGAGAGAGAGAGCCTCCAGAGGGGTTTCAATTCCCCGCAATCAGAAACAGAGGCAGAGATGGAGAGAACGGAGGAGTGACTGAAGCCTACAATCAGACTTAACCTTTTTCTCTCCTGTTTGATTTTGTTTTGCACTTTTGCTTTTTTTTTTTTTTTTTGTAAAGTCAATCAGCGTGTCTTTCTTTTCATTTTGAAACTTTTTATTCTGGTGAAATTCTGAGAAACAAGAAGTTTTTTTGGGGGGTTTTCTTTGGTCTGTTTTTGTATTTAACTTTGATTTTGTACTTCTATGTAACTTTATCCACTTGGCAGCTTGATATTTAATGTCTTTTTAAGGCTGTGTGTGTGAGAGTGTGAGTGTGTGTGTGTGTGTGTGAGCTCATAAGCACTGTCTCAGCCTACTGCTAGAATAAACTCTAACTCCACCTCACACATCCTTTACCTCCTTCAAGTGGTAAAAAAAAGAGGAGACTTCATACTGTGCGACCGTCTTGTTTCGCTCTCTGTGACCCTAAAGGCATCTCAGAGCCACTTGTTTTATGAGTTTCTTTTTATATTTGATTTTCTAAGTTGTGTTTTCCTCAATGTTTTAGGGTTTATACATCTTCACTATGCAGATAGCACTAACAGAAAACTACGACACACACACACACAGCCACAGTACAGCCTCTGTGTTTTTTTTTTTACTGTGCTCTGATTGTGTCCTCCGCTCGTCACACAGTCACACTACTGTAGCCGCTCTGTTTGGGCTCTCGCTGTTATGCGATCGCCATGAAGGCTCGCCATTGTGCATCCAAAAAACATTTTTTGTCAACGCTCAGCCACTCAGAACCGGTTTGGGCCAGATCACCCAACCCCTGAGAGGGAACCCAGAAAACAACAACAACTATACGCTCGTTTGGTTAAATGTTGTGCGTGTGTCTGAAAGCAAACAGGTGCTGGTTTGATGCTCTTTTTGGTTTACTCTTTGTCCCTCTTTTATCACTGATATTCGCTGTTTTATTTTCATCAAACAAACAAAGAAGTCAAAAATATAATGAAGGAGGAATTGAGTTCTGGAAAAAGGTTCTTATTTGTGTTGCATGCTGAAAAGCAGACATTTCTTCTGCCTGTCAAACGATGAATTGCACCTTAATGTTTTTCTTTTATTCTTACATAAATATATATTATAACGGGGGATGTATCGGTTTACTTTTGTTTGGACAAATGATGTATCTGTTAACTTGTCAGGCAATGTATTGTGTTGTTAAACAGGGTTATAATTTTGTACCATGATGTGGGTTTTCTTCATAAATGATTCATTTTTACTGGTGCTCGTTGTGGGGCGGCTTCATTCTGCAGCATCTGTAGTTGATCTTGAGCTTCATGAGATCGCAGAAAGTCCAACAAGTTTTTCTGAAATAAATGAGACTTCTAATAAAGATCTTTTTTGAATTTTTAACACATAAAACCACAAATTCTGTAGACACACATATTAAAACTAAACAATTAAAGTTGGACTGTGAATCATGATTAATTCAAACATTTGCAGAGATTAAAAACTTTGTTTTTTTTAAGACTTGTAGCAGGAACTTGTTTCCTTAATGCTCCAGAATGAAGTTAAAAAAAAAAAAGAGAGAGAGAAGTGTGACTAACTTGATATGTTTTGCTGCTTAATGAAGCCTTCTCCACACATACAGAAACATACACACTGGCCTTTTTCTCCTACAGTGACCACTAGGGGGCATCCTGGTCGTTCTGTCACATACAAACAAACACAAACACTTCTACTGCTCTCCGTCCATCTCGTCCTTGAATGAGGGACTCCTGGCGGACTGAAAGTATGTGTTGCATTGATGCATGCATTTTTACACACACACACACACACACACACACACACACACACACACACACACACACTGATACACATAGTGCAGCCATGGCAGATGACTGGCACCGTGCATGGTGCTGCCACCCGGTCTCATGTCCCTGGGGCTGAGTGCTGTCTGCAGCCAATTAACCAACAAGGCCAGTTGCCAGGTCCATATCCATCTAATCCTCTCCTCCCTCCCGCCACGTTGCCAGATTTTGCCCTCCACTTCTTTTTACACAGCCTTTTGTTGTGTTTAATAAACATAATGTCTTTGGGGGGTGAATAAATGTAGGTTAGATGTGGGTTTGGGTGTGTACGGAGAGCAGGCAAGTTCCAGCGCTTGTGTCTGTTGCTCTTTTTTTTGTTGGGGTTTTAGGGATTAGTAGAAACTGGTTACGCCTGCAACCTGATCTATCTGAGTCTGAATGTGCAAATACTTAAGAGCAGCAAGGACGCCCCTACCTGAGCAGCTCAAACACACACACACCTTAAAAAGAACACCAGTCAGTTCCTTTGTAGCATTTGAAACATGTTTGCAGAAGCTGTCAGGAGAGGACAAAGCAGGAAAATAAATATTATTTTTGGCTTTTATTTTTGGTGCCTGGGCTACATGAGGGCACCTTATTACATACTGAGACATTGTACACTAACACAACCTGTATCCCTGCCTTCCTCTGTCCCCATGCACTGATAATGATTGTAAATGGTTGCATAATTTTATTTTTTATATCTCTGTTTTGGGTTTTTTGTTTGATTGTTTCTGGGATCTGTTTTTGTCTTTGTGTGCTTTATTTTGAAATGGTTCGATGGGTCTCTTTTTGGGTTTGCAGGAGAGTGTGTGTTGCACCACAGAGCGTGTGTATGTAATGTATCTGACTGAATGCGTGTGTGGGTGAAAGAGAATACAGAAAGGTTGGGTGTGTTTGTTTGTTTGTTTGTTTATTGGCTCGGTGCACATCAGCCCTTTGCCTGTCTCCATTGTGCCAGTGTGTTCAGCTGTTCCCTTTCCTCTGCATCTGCTCATCCAAATGAAAGAGAGAAGTGAGGGAGGGCGAGAACAGGAGATGAAGAGGAGGAGGAGGAGGAGGCGGCAGAGGGCCTTTTCCCTCAGGGGAAAGAAAAAACACAACTGAGAAAAGATACTTTTGAAAAAAGGATATTTTTCTCCTCTGCGGGGTCACAAAGAAGAGTGTACATTTCTAAGTTAATTGAAAATGATGAATAAAAAAACTCATTTGTTCTCTATATGAATGGCTGTATGTTAACCATGAACAAAAAGTAATGAGTTCTATGACAAAGACATATAATAAATTAATTTTAAAATTTTAAAGCTGCTGTCAGTGTGTTTCTGACTTCAATGCGTCTGTTGTAAGGTGTGGGTTTGTGTGTGTGTGTGTGTGTGTGTGTGTGTGTGTGGGTTCTGCAGTGTAACCAGCTTACAGTGATTTTCATCATCAGTCCCTTGTGTCACTAGAGGGCAGCACTGCAGCACACATCATTACAGCTCATTAGGGTGCCTCAGTGTGTTCGCTCTATGAAGCTTTGAGTTGTTCTTACAGCAGAGCTTCGATGTTCAGAGCTGCTAATAGAAAGAGGAGTACTTAAGTGGTGTTATACTTAGAAGCATACAAAAACCAGACACACTCAGAGTACTATAATATTAAAACAAACACTGCTGCTGTTAATGCTGGGTTAATATTTGAGGGGATTTCAGGCTTTTATCAAGGATGCTAAGATAAGCTAAGTGGCAGCTTCACATTAAACCCACAGACATGAGAGTGGTATCAATTTTCTGATCTATAGAAACTGAGAATGAGAGATATATTTGAGTATTTCAGTCCGACAACTCACATTTTAACGGTTTGAATCAGGGCTGTCAGGATGTCAGACTTTCACTTCATATTTACTGCAGCCAAAAAATGTCACAATTTGAATATTATCACAATATTTATAGAAAACTTCAGGGAAAAAAACTCAGTAAAGTTCAGGCAAGAGAAGGTAGGAGCAACATTGATATACACTACCAGTCAGAAGTTTGAAAACACCTTCTCATTCAAGGGTTTGTATTTATTTTAATTATTTGAAACACTGTAGACTAATATCAAATACATCAAAACTATGAAAGAACATATATGGAATTATTTAATTAACAAAAAAGAGTTAAACAAACCAGAATATGTTTTATATTTTAGATTCTGTAAAGTAGCCCCCTTTTTCCTTCATGACAGCTTTGCTCACTCTTATTTTATTTATTTATTTATTTATTATTTAAACGGACCATGCATATTAATTAACACTTCTGTAAATAAGCCAGAGTTAGCCAAAAGGCTAGTTTACATCCGTAGTCTCTTGCCAGATGTTAAAAAGGCTCCCTAAAAAGATCAAGATTAAACAAAGATAAAATTGAGTAAAATAAAATCAAAGTAAGAAGGTAGAGGAGAAACCAAAACACAAACAAACAAACAAACAAAAAAAGAGTATCAGAATCAGAATCAGCTTTATTCGCCAAGTATGCTTGAACACACAAGGAATTTGACTTTAGTAAACTGTGCTCTCTTTGTACAAGGCATAAGAATAAGACCTACAATGAAAAATAAAATGAAAAATATAATAACAATAACCTTAGCTATAAATACAAAGAGACAACAAATAGGCTTGACTAATATGTACAGGCTAAAATAATATGATAAAGTGCAGTGGTGAGTTGCAGAGGTAGTTTTACATTATAAAATAGTAGTTAAATAATACAAAAAATAGAAATGTGGAATTCTGCTTGGAGAATTGTTGCATTGTGTATTTACATGTATATTTACAGAGAGTATTGGTCCAACAGGTATGACACTGTTATGGTTTAGTGTTCATCAGAGTGACAGCCTGGGGGAAGAAGCTGTTCTTATGGCGGGTTGTTTTGGCGCACAGTGATCTGTAGCGCCTGCCGGAGGGGAGGAGTTTGAAGAATTTGTGTCCAGGGTGTGAGGGGTCAGCGGTGACGCTACCTGCCCGTTTCCTGGCCCGGGACCGGTACAAGTCCTGGATGGGGGGCAGGTTGACACCAATGATTTTTTCTGCAGTCCTTATAGTCCGCTGCAGTCTGTGTTTGTCTAGTTTGGTTGCAGATCCAAACCAGACAGTGATGGAGGTACACAGAACAGACTGGATGATGGAGGTGTAGAACATGATCAGCAGCTCCTGGGGCAGGTTGAAGAAGAAAAGAAAAGTACAAATAGCACCATACGATTAAGAATGACTTGGTATTCTCTCAGTCTGCTTCATGAAGTGGTCTCCTGGAATGGTTTCTAATTAACATGAGCTTTGTCAAGAGTTCATTTGTAGAATAACTTGCCTTCTTAATGTGTTTGAGACCATCAGTTGTGTTGTTCAGAGGTAGGGTTAGCACACAATGGATAGCCCTGTTTGACTACTGTTGTAATCCAGATTATGGCAAAACCAGATTATTTCATAGTTTTGATGTCTTCAGTATTAATCTACAATGTTGAAAATATTTAAAATAAATAAAAACCATTGAATGAGAAGGTGTGTCCAAACTTTTGACTGGTAGTGTACATATATTATATACTATATTCTACTATATTAAACAGAACTGACTTGCATCTTGTCATTGTAAAGTGTCTTGAGACAACATTCCTTAGGAGTTGGTTCAATCAAATAAAGACTTATTGACTCATTGATTGATTGATTATATATTTCTAATGTTCAGATTAGAATATGTTATCCACATCACCAGTCCCATGACAAAACTTGTAATTAAATGAAAACTCACCGTCTCTTTCTGCGTGTGATTCTGCATAACATGTTCACAAACACCCCATCTTTTTTTCAAAAATCCAAAACTGGTGAGGACATTTTTTTGAGTGCAGGTAGAGTACCTCACTTTAATTTGACATCTCCTTAGACATGATTTATGCTGCAGTAGGAGCTACACAATGCCGTAAAGGCTTGCTTGCTAGCTGCACTGT
The DNA here is from genome assembly GCF_009762535.1 of Notolabrus celidotus. Lineage (NCBI taxonomy): Eukaryota > Metazoa > Chordata > Actinopteri > Labriformes > Labridae > Notolabrus > Notolabrus celidotus. Next base: position 34,091,226 of record NC_048278.1, read on the forward strand.
AAAAAATGACCGTGAAATTTACATAAAAACTATGTAAAATCCCTACAGAAAAGTATTGTAAACCTGAAAACATATATTTTTTGTTTAAATCACAGTGAACTTTTGTAAACTATTAAACAGAATGTTTCGTTATATTTACAACAACAACATGTGATTATATTCAAATTTAATTGTGAAAATTACAGATATTGGTAACAAAAACTGAGAAATACTGTAATACTCATAACAAAACAATTTTGTTAATTTGACATGCAAATATTGTAAAAACTATAGTTTTAGTCAGTTGTTTTGAAAAATACAAAAAAAAAAGGTAAGTCACTTTACAAGTTTATGCTGTACTTTTAACATGATTGATGAAACAATGCAAATTGAGGTAATAAAAATGTTTTCACAAAAAATCATTGTGAACCTGAGAGGTTGCCTATAGGCCTATTCATATATAAAAATATAGGCTACAATTAATAACATTTGTTTGGAAGAATTTTTGTTTCCCTCCTCACCTTACAGCCCAGAGCCACACCCCTTTCTCTCCCCATTAATTTTCTGTGTTGCTTCTGATGTTAGTTATCATGGCCATGATATGTTGTTCTGGGAATTCTTAGTTTGAATGCAGCATGGTTGTAATGATCTTTGAACCTTGGCATGTGAACCGTTAGAAGGCTTTCATGTTAACTGAATTCACTGTGGCAGTGAATTGTGGAGCTGATTGTGTAGGCCTACATTTTTTTTTCTTGCTTCCCAGAAACCACACACACACACATACTTGTAGGGCACAAGTCCTGCTCATATACACTTCTGGTGGAACCCTTGAGAATAAAAACCTTTTTGAACTTTTGAACTTTGACTGGACCCCCTGTGTTCTCACCAACACCCCCATTGGCCTCAAGCCAGCCCCTGGCCCTTCTTAAAACCCTCCTCTTATTGTTTTTATAATTTAGGCTAGCCTTTTGTAGAGTGTAGGCTAAAAGAAATTAAAACTATTGATATATGCAAAGTAGGCCTAATACTTCTGTTCACTCCTAATCCTTGTATACTTTATGTTTCTTTTAGTCTTTAAAATTTAATTTAATGTAATACTTAGCCTACTGGTTTATATTGATAAAATAATATTAATAATTTGAGCATTGTGTCATTACCACAGGCTAAACAACCTAACAGTGCTTCCTCTAACCACAGACTTGTACTTCTCTCTCATTGTACACTGAAGTCGCCTAATTTTGAATTTCAAAGTGCGCAGCAGAAGCTCGTCTCTGATTGGATAATGACGTGAGGGCGGGAGGAGCGGGAGAAGCACGGCTGCGTCTGACGTCATTAACGAGCGAGCCAGAGCGGCGCTAGGTGGAGAGAACACGGGAGCAGAGCAGAAATCTTCGGACCACTTTGTCATTTTAAAAGTTTTTAGGACAAATCTTTTTAACCCAAGTTTTGTGGAGGGTCTGCTGCTGTTCAATCGGAAAACTGAAAGTTTGCACGGTAAGCTTCACATTTAGCCTACTTTTTTTCGAGACCAAACGAAAATGTGGTGTAAGCTAGCACCTGTTGATATTTAAGACCAGTAGCTGCTAGCTAGCTAGATCAATGCCTGATAACTAAGTTCAGCTGAAAAGCACAGGCAAACACTTGAAATCCTAAAAATGATCACCTGTGTCTTTTGTAAAAAGAAATTGGATACATTAAGAGGCTATGTACTACATTGCAGAGTGCATAGGAATGAGCCCCGTTGTCTTTTCAAATGTGTTGGCGCCAACTGTAGTCAAACATTTAACACTTACTCAGCTTTCAAGGGCCATTTTTATCGTGTGCACAATGCACCTGCACCGCAAGCTGCTATAGCTGTTGTTGCGGATTTAAAATGTGCAGTTTCATTATGTGCCCGCCATTTTCACACGGTGAAAGAGCTAGTGTCTCACTTAAATGATCATATTGGAGAGGGCAGGTCTGTGTCTTGTCCAGTAAATGGTTGTAAGCACGTGTTTACAAAAAAGTCATCATTTACTTCTCACATGTGTAGGAAGCATAAAGCATGCTCCCCTGATAGTATTGATGACATGTACAGGGAAACTCGCCCTCAGCCCCCAGATGTCATTGCCAGTACAGATGATTCAGAAAACACACATGAAGCCATGCCAACAGCTAGTGCAGCCAGTGATATGCCAGAGAATGATAGTCAGTCTTATCTTAGAAACATGTGTCTCTTTTACCTTAAACTGCAAGGACAGCTGCTTATTCCTGCCTCTACTATACAGACTATTGTTGAGGAAATGCAAAATGTGCACGAGTTAGGTCAAGCCTACACAATAACTAAAGTAAGCTCTTTATTAAAAAATGATATGAGCCTATCAGATGATGCAGTCACTAAAATCTGTGACTGCATTAAAGAGTCAGATTTGTTCTCTGCCTGTCATCAGGGTCAATTAAGAACAACATACTCCAGAAATCAGACATTCACAAAAATGTTTAAATACACGGAACCCCAAAAAGTGGCATTGGGAATGGATGAAAACATGACACAAAAATATGCCTACTACATACCAGTGGCAGAAACTCTGAAGAGCTTTTTACAGTCACATTTAGGGAGGAATACACAGTCACAACAGTTTGGAGATCCAGATGTAGAGGTTTTTACGGATTTATATGATGGACAAAATTTCAAATTTCACCAGTTCTTTAATGAAAACTCTGAAAGCCTAAAACTGATTTTGTACCAAGATTCATTTGAAATTGTGAATCCCCTGGGTTCTGCTAAAAAGACGCACAAAGTTCTTGCAGTCTATCTTTCATTAGCAAATTTACCCATTCATTTGCGTTCAAATACTGATAATATGTTTTTAGTCTTGTTGTGTGTTGAGAATGACCTTAAGCGTTTTGGAATAGCCAAAGTTTTCTCAGAGTTGTTGGCAGATCTGAAATCCTTGGAGACAGATGGAATAAATGTAGATGGAGAAACAGTAAAAGGGGGTCTTTACTGCATTGCTGGGGATAACTTGGGTTCTCATTGCATAGGTGGGTTCACAGAGAACTTCAGCCGCTCTCAATATTTTTGCAGGTACTGTGAAATCACAAGAAGTGAGTTTGAGGCTGATCCGAATGCCTGTGGTCCTCCACGCACCCCAGAGACGTATGACACGGCTGTTGCTGATCTCCAGGCTGAAAACCTCGAAAGCGTCAGAGGAATAAAGGTAAACTCTATCTTTAATACCCTTGAGTCTTTTCACGTTTCCCAGCCTGGTCTCCCGCCTTGTTTAGGTCATGACCTCTTTGAAGGAGTCTTGTCATATGATCTAGCACTGTACCTGAAGAACATTATAAAAAAGAAAAAATGGTTCACATACTCACTCTTAAACAGGCGCATCAAACAGTTTAAGTACAAAGGATCTGAATCACTCACAAAACCATGTGCTGTCAACCCTGACGGAGCCAAGTTATCAGGGCAAGCCATTCAAAACTGGAACCTTTTGAGATTGCTACCAGTTTTGATTGGTGACAAAGTGCAAGACCATGAGGATGAAGTATGGCAGTTAGCTCTTCAGCTAAAAGACATTGTGGATCTTATTTGTGCTCAGAACATTTCCTTGTCCCAGATAGCATATCTTGACTTTTTGATCCAAGAATATTTGGAGTTGAGAAAGATGTTGTTTCCTGAAATTAAACTAAAACCCAAGCACCACTATTTGCGCCATTATTCAGCACTGTTCTTGAAATTTGGTCCATTGATTAGGTTATGGACGCTTAGGTTCGAGAGTAAGCACAGTTATTTTAAAAGATGTGCTAGACACTTGAAAAACTTCAGAAACATTTGTCAAACTTTGTCAGAGCGTCATCAGATGTATCAGGCATATCTTTTAGCTGGGCAAGAATGCAGTAAACTACTGCAAGTGAAGAACAGCTGTGCGTTTTATCCCAACCTCTACAGTGACACTATTAAACATGCAGTCAGGGAGTTAGCCTTTTCAGAAAGCGATACCACAGTTACCACAGACATTCAGTACAAGGGCACTGCATATAAAAAAGGACAGTTTCTTGTGTACAGAAATGATGAGTATATGGAGTTTGGTGAACTTCTACTCATCTTGATTCAAAATGACACATCTGTGTATGTTTTGATGGATATCCATAAAGGCATCTTCCTCTCAGAATACCATCTGTATTCTGTGACAACGGACAGTCTTGGGTTACAGTGTATCAACATTAATGACCTGGCCGATTTCTATCCTTTGGTATCATACATTCTTGATGGATACCAAGTCATTCCACTAAAACATAGTATTGTGGCAAAATAAAGTCCAATTAAAGCTCACAGTGTTAACTGATGCATGTCCCTGTTTGGTTAAGTGTATGTACTGTATATTTTTTCTGTTCTGTCTGAAGGTGGCATTTCTTCTTCAGTGCAAATATGAGTGACTCAGAGCGAACCTTCCTAGATGTCGCCATCATGGAAGTCCTACCAGAACTTCCAGCAGTAAACAAAAACATCCTGGAAGAGCACTTGCAGTCCATTGGAGTCGAGACGTATGATGATCTACGCTTCATAAAGGAGGCTGATTTGATGACAACATTAAGACCTGTACAAGCCAGAAAGCTTCTTTCCGTTTGGAAACGGAAATGTAAGTAAAAACACCACACAACACACAACTATTCAAAATCAAAAGCAGACATGGACATATTGTAATATTGTACTGTGTGAATCATGATCTCATTTTTTTTTTTTTTTTGTAATTTAAAGACCAAACTCCTGAGAACAGCTCACTATCATCTGTGGAATCCTCACCTACCCAATTGCTGTCATCGCTCTCTGTTTCACCCGGAAGTTCATCGTCAACCTCCTCCAGCAGCCCAAGACTTGACACACAGTGGGAAGACAACTTTGAAATTCCATGGAGTACATTTCCTGAGGAAGTGATGCATTCTTTGGAGAGGGGAAAAAGGCCAGGCCCTAAACTGAGGAGGCAAATGGTCCGGATTGTTGTGACTGAGATGATGAAAAAATGCCCTCATGTAGGTAAAAAGCATTCAACTGACGTTGCAAAAAAAATGGTGGCAAAATACCCCAAATCCCTACAAGATGTAATAGAGGGCGATGTTGTCGGAACAGGCTACCATTCCCTTGTCAAGCAGTTGCAGAACAGAATAGAAAATGTGAGGCGCACTTCAACACCCAAAATAAGAAAAAGAAAACATCAGACTGACTCAGACCACACAGACGAGATCCCATTAGAAGAGAGAGCAGCAATGCAGGACACTTACGGATGCATTAAATGGAATGTGAAATTTCTGCCCCTTGAAGAAACTCAAGAGAGCCAGCAGCAAAAGATGGAAAAACTCAAGGTGATGTTCCAACACTCTGATGCCAATCCAGAGGAGGTAAAATGTCTGATGAAGTCCACTTTTTACACACAGCGTCAACATGTCAACCAGGGAAAAAGTATCAAATGCCTTAGAGAGGAGTGGCCGTTTTGGTTTGATGAACTTGGCATGTCAGTCCACTTCAAGGAACTCACTGGGATTGACCTCAAAGAGACATTCACACGAAATTTGGATTTGAAGGGAAAAAGGCTTCTCGACTACATGACCACAGTTTGTGTCAGCAAGAGCAAGAAGTTCCTTCAGAATTATGCAAGGCTTCAGAGGATGCGGGGACAGCAGAGTGGCTGCTCAGATGATGTGATACAGATGCTCCTGCTTCTGCTCAGCTACTTCGATGAGAAGGAGGAGTCCATGTTCTTCCATGTCGAAGATACATGTCTGGCAGAAGAGGTCCAACTGGAGCAAGTGCCTCTGACACCCGCTGTTATTGTCTGTGGTAAGTCTGTTTCAAATATCTTTTTTTTATTGCACTGTTTATAGAATTTGTCATGTGAGTGCAGCGCTTATTAATATAACCAGGCTGTTTTTTTGTTAATAGGACAGTCCTGCTATTCCTCAACAAGGTACATGCTGAGTCTGGATCGGAACCTTATCAACACAAACATCTCCTCCTTCATTTCTGCATTGTGCCTCATGTTCGGGAGCTACTACTGTTTCAACATCCATTATCCATCTGAGCTGGCTTCAACTCTGGAGTTTCTTCAAAGGTGAGTAAACATGGCTTACTCATTTCTCAGACCTGGACTCGGACCTGGGACTCTGGGACCTGGAGTCTGGCTCTGAGGTCCCGGTCGTAACCCTTTGGTGCAGGTCCATTCAAATATTGTTCCTCCAGGAACGAAGGCGTTGTAGTTATGAAACTTAACCAAACGAAATATGCCTTTTACATTCATCACTAAAACCTATCCAATCAAAATCCAAAGTCTGGAAAGTTTTTGTATGTGATTGGTTGTTTTTATCTGTCAATATTACTCTGTTAGCTCACACGAACATACACGCAGAGCAAGCACATTTTAGCTCTCAAACTATCAAAGTAATGACGGAAGGAGTACTAACAGTGAGACAAGCAGTCTTCCCAGTGCAAAAGAATTTGATTTTGTGCAAGGAATTACAAGAAGAAATGCTTAATATGCTTTAATGTGCTTTTATTCTACAGGTGTTTTTTCTCAATGAACCCAGAAAAAGGAACCAAAGTAGAGAATAAAAACTCCAAGCGTCGTCTCAACGTGAACCCACGAGTCCTCAGCCTGATACAGGAACTCTCCGATCACGAGTGGCGTCAAGCCTAAATATGGACTCTTTCTGTGGACTCTGGCTGTTTGTTTGAGAAGAGGTAGTGTTTTCGCTTTGTTAAATCCACAATGTGTATTATGGTAATTAAGGCACAATATGTAATTTCTGTTTTAAAGTCTTAATGGTGCACTATGTAACTTTTTCTATACCTTAACAAACAGACATGTTTAACAGATCTGACCTGTAACTTTGGTCAAGTTTTATGCCATACTGTGGAACATTCCAGACAGGGAGAGTGTGGGTTGTTGTTGTGAATTGGGTTGTTTTGCACCTGGCACTTAAACTTTGTGACAAAAATGTCCAGATTTAAAGAGGCTAATCTTCTGGACTATTTCAACTTTGATTCAGTCATAGTTAAAATAACCATTACATGTAGGTTCTTTGCATGTTGTATACGTTTAAAAAAAATGCTCCCAATTGTTTTATGCCATATACTGTGGAACATTCCAGACAGGGAGAGTTTGGGTTGTTGTTGTGCACCTGGCACTTAAATGTCCAGATTTAAAGAGGCTAATCTTCTGGAGTATTTCTACCTTGATTCAGTCATAGTTAAAATAACCATTACATGTAGGTTCTTTGCATGTTGTATACGTTTAAAAAAAAATGCTCCCAATTGTTTTATGCCATATACTGTGGAACATTCCAGACTGGGAGAGTTTGGGTTGTTGTTGTGCACCTGGCACTTAAATGTCCAGATTTAAAGAGGCTAATCTTCTGGAGTATTTCTACCTTGATTCAGTCATAGTTAAAATAACCATTACATGTAGGTTCTTTGCATGTTGTATACGTTTAAAAAAAATGCTCCCAATTGTTTTATGCCATATACTGTGGAACATTCCAGACAGGGAGAGTTTGGGTTGTTGTTGTGCACCTGGCACTTAAATGTCCAGATTTAAAGGGGCTAATCTTCTGGAGTATTTCTACCTTGATTCAGTCATAGTTAAAAGAACTTCTTTGCATGTTGTATTCATTGAAAAAAAATGCATCCAGTTGTTTACAACTGTTGACGATGATGTTAAATAAATGCCCCTAAAGTGATATTTTCCTCTCTTGTCTTTTCTCAAGATGTATTTTTGTATGTTTTGGTGTAGGCGTAGTAGAAATAATTTTGCAGGTTTATAAGTACATTTTACATAATAACTTGATTATTAAAACATAAAAATACAGCATATTATGAATAAATTTTATGTATAATATACAGAATAGCTCCATTTAAAATGGAAAGTTTTGCTGTTGTTCTACCAGTTCAAATTAGTTTTTTGTTTGATATTTCCCTGTTAATTTTATCATTTATTGATGCACAATAAGCAATTATTACATGTAAAAAATACAGGAAATGGTCTATTTATATACAACACCGTTATGCAAAATTAACACATTTTTTTTGTAGACGTAACAGTTTTTTAATGTGATTCAGACGTAATTTCATTCACTGTAAATCAATTTACATATTTCGTCTGTAAAGTTATCTACTGTGCTGTTGTATTTTTTACAGGAATTCTCTGGTAACCACAGCTGCCAGCGTTTTACTGTAAAAACAACAGTTTTTTTATTACAGTGTGGTTACTGCTTCTTCTTCTGCTGCATCTGCTTCTTCTTCACCTCCCCTCCATTTTATGGCAGGTTGCAACCAGCGTGAAGTACCACTACTGCCCCCATATGAACTGGTATGTTACAGGGTATTACTGAATGCTTGTTTTAAGACAAATATCAATATTTACTTTTCTTTTAAAGTGTTTTTTAGACGGTTATTGTCAGTTTTGGTACATTCTGACAACCCAAGTTTGAAATGCCTCATACAGCAGCAGAAATGTATGTTTAGGGTCTATGCTCTGACCTCATCACTCCTCAGTTTTATTTCTACATGCAGAAACTGAGAAGTCATAAGATAGTATATCAAACCATAGCCAGAGCCTGCAGGTGGATGTTGAGGAGGCGGTGGAGCCGAGAGTTGCACAGCACAGGTGCAGGTAAGAGGGAGAGACCTGAAATCTTGATATCTTTGTCCTGTGATTGTAAGAATGATGCATGTTAAGTGTGAAATCAGTGGAGCTCAAGCTGCATGCTTAAATTAGCACAACAGTGCCACTTCATTACTCAAAATGTTGCATATTGCTGTATAAATATGATCAAACTACCAAAATGTGCAGTAAACGATCGTTTTGTTTGGCTCTGGAGGATGAAGGATCTCCAGGGCTGCTTCAAAGCTAATTTAGTGACAATCTGGCTCTGCTTCTTTTAGAACTGCAAAACTGCACAAGCCTCCAAGGGGACACCAGCAACAACACTTTAACTCCTCTTTAACCATATGGTAAGGGATTATGGACCTGCACAAAAAAATGAAAGCAATAAATGTTACTGTGGATAAGATTCGACCGAGCAGACCATATTCTGGGGAACAAAATGCACAAAAAGAGTGCAATCTGAGTCCATGACACCACTGAGGTACCCTCAGCAGGGAGGAGGGAGCGACTTTATATCTAAACATTCAGTGAATGTCCAGTTTGAGTGCCAGAGGAGCCACAGAGGAGCAGGGTGTAACAGCTCCCAGCCCAGTCACACAGACCAGGAATGTTCTGCTGTTTGTGTGTGTGTGAGCTGGAGACAAAGAGGCACGAACAACAGAACTTTAAATATTTAAAGACACCCAGACTGAAAAAGACTGCAAACATACAGGCATGAGATATATACAGATGCATGAGGGCAGCGTGTTGCATAAGAATGCACACTGTTGGATATAGATGTGGCCATCAGCGCTGCAAGGGGGGTCATAAAAAACTCACAGGAGCTATTTAATTTCCAAGCTATAACATTGGCTGGTGATAGGCAGGTGTAAAAAATATTGCTTTTGAATAGTTTTTATAACTCTTCAGAATATCATAAGATCAAGGAACCTTTCCACAGATCCTTCAGTCCATGACTAAAACACTTACAAGGATGCCAGTTTGGCTTCGCAGCTGATTCATGTGCCTCGTGTACAAAGGCTACTGAAAAAGCTTTCTTTGATGATGCCGCTGGAGCAGAGAACTACTCTGTGGTGTCCAATGCAGGTTTGAAGATTTATTAAACAAAACCAAGGGATCAGGTCAATGGTTTCAGAGGTGTGGACGTGGATGTGGATGATTGTTTCTATGCACAAAATGAGAAAGGAAATGTTACAAATCGAAATGAACAATGTCATATAATAATAATGTTTATATAAGTCAGATATAAGGTTTAACTTACATCAAGAATGCATCCACTTCAGGGAATTTTCTTTGAAACCACATGGCATAAACAAAGGAACACAAGAATCACTCTGACACATGCCAGGTTTGGCGGGAAAGGAAAGATAAAAGGCTTGGGTGCAGGCTTTTGTGATGTTGGGAAAGTGGCTTTGGTTGGTCAGGTGTGACCAGGGCCCGTATGCACGTCCAGCCAAACGGGCCGTTTGTACTATCCATCCATCCGTTATCTTGACTGCTTATCCCGTTAGGGGTCACGGGGGGCTGGAGCCTATCCCAGCTGACTTCGGGTGGAAGGCAGGGACAGGTCGCCAACCTATCACAGGGCTAACACAGAGAGACCATTCAGGCACACACTCACACCTATGGGCAATTTAGAGCATGTTTTTGGACTGTGGGAGGAAGCCGGAGTACCCGGAGAGAACCCAAGCATGCACGGGGAGAACATGCAAACTCCACACAGAAGGGCACCCACCCGACCGGGGATTCGAACCAGGAACCCTCTAGCTGTGAGGCAACAGTGCTACCCACTGCACCACCATGCAGCCCCCGTTTGTACTAATGGTGAAAAAAAACATTGATTAGCGGTATGCATGAGCCAGGTTAACGCCCCAACGAAGCATTACATTTAATGGAGGTAGACCCCACCATTACAGGTGCTAACGGCAGGATTACGGCACCTGTTAGGCTGTTGAAAGGATGGAGGACATCGTGCTTATGCGTTACCGTTTAAGACAAAATATGCAAAGGCAACAGATATTTAGGGATCGAAGGAATCCTTTGGAAAATTATGACGATGTCTAAATATACAGCAAATTTAGATTTAGCAGACACAACATAATTCTTAGGTAGCTCGTAATTTTTAGGTCTTCTGCTGTGCGCTCAGAAGCAACACACACATTTACCCGGTTCAAGATCTTAAGCCAAACTTTCCCTTTCTCCTTGTTTGTTATCTTTGACGATTTACTTTCTGATAACAGCTGTTTGTTCATTCTATATTCTTATAATAAAATGTCCATTTCTTCTTCCACTGAAAATGTGTTTTTTCTTGATCTTCTCTCAGTCACACCGGTACCGCTCGTCATGTTTATTGTTGTTTGTGCATAGCAAGCATGCACAATTTGAATTTGTTGGATCAGGGTTTTCCAGGAGGTTCCCTTGACATATGACGTTTTGCACCAGCCTCTCTTTCATGGTGCAATGAGTTAATTGGCCAATTATTTGCAGTCGTGCATGCGGCTAATGCTACGGCCAAATGGGCCGTTCAATAACGGTACGTTAAGAGTAATGGTCCAGTTTGTGTCATGGCTGGATGTGCATACAGGCCCTGACGAGGTGTCATCCAGGTGGAGTGGAGACTTGTGATTTAACATCTACATTACTTGAAGTGGGCGGCCCGGGTTTGATTTCAACCTGCAGTCCTTTGCTGTATGTCGTTCCCCACTCTCTCTTCCTAAGTCCCTACTCTATCCACTGCCCTGTGTCTCATTAAAGGCATAAAAGCCCAGATTCCTCTCCTCTATCATCAGGCCAAAAAGTCAGCTTGCAAACAAAACACAGAGTTTTCTGTTGCACCACTTCCACTTCATTAAAGCTCTTTTAAGAATGAACCCTGATCGATGCATACAGCCTTCTAGACTTTATGCAAAACTGTAAAGACAGGCTTATACATGTAACTAAACGAAGATATGTTGAGTAGAAATGAGTTGGACTAGAGTCAGAGGTTTATGATGTAAGCCAACAGTGATGCCTGTTGCCCTGAAATTGACATCTAACACAGGAAATAACTATAACAGAGCACATCATGCTGTCTTAAAAAACTGCACGGACAAAATTAAAGGTTATATGACATCCTCCCCTTTTAAAGACTAGTTCTTTTTTGAAGACCAAGTTTCGTTTTCAAAAAGAAACCACTTTAATTAGTAATGATGATGAAAAAAAACACATACACACACACACAAATGGAATAAAATGGGATCATGTGTGTAAATGAAGCACTAGTAACATCAGTATTGTATCACATCTGCAGTCCATTGGATGGATGACTTCTCTGGTAACTGCTTTGGTTAACTTTTCTTCTTTTCATCCCCCTGGTGTCGTAGCGGTGAAAGAGAGCTGCCCTCCAGGGGCCATCAAAATGTCTCTGTAATTGCATGTCTGTGGTGTGTAATGCCAAACAAATGTTTTACTCACCCAATGAACCAAAATTCATTGCTAAATTGACAATGAACACATCAGTTTTGGAGTGTTTTAAAGCACTTTGTGTGATGTTATCTCTACAGCAAACCATGCAGCTATGTCCTCATTTGTAGGAAAGGTCTTTCTGAAGCAGAACCATCAGTATGTTTCTTTCTTTTTTTTTTTCCATGCATTGTCTGTTTTCATTGATTGTTTTCAAATTAAAAGCATGGATAATAAAGGCAACAAGTCACTTATTGAACAATGTTTCACTCTTCTCTGCTGTATTATAAAATACCAGCTCTAGCGCCTTCATAAAATTTTCACTCGTGTGTACAATGAAACTAAGTAACCCTCTGAATAAAGCTTTGTGTTATGCTTTTTATCTCCTGTTGCAGAAAGTTTCCAGGGCTTTTAAGGCAAACAGCAGCAACACTGTTAAGCTCCCTCTGTGCTCACACACCACTTAACAGATCCCTGTTTATACCAGCTGTCATGAGGTGTTAATCAAAGTCACTTTGCCTTTTCTTTATCTTCTTGGCCTGTTTGTTTTGAAAAGCTCCTTGAGACTTTGTGCTGACAGACGTCCTCCTCAGTCCAAAGATTTAAACCTCAGTGCGCAATTTAGCAGATGTGGGTTGGCTTTGATAACTGGCAGCAACTTCTTTATCAGGTAGTGTTGGAATTATGACTGAAAGCATCAGTGCTGTGTTATTAAAATTAATATGTGAGTTATAATTTTTAAGGATGTCAGAGGAGCAATGGGGATGAGACTGACCAAGTAAACATTATAACAGTCCAGACATACTTTTGAACATTCTGTTTAGAAATCATGTCAGATTATGAGCATAAATTGATTTATTGCACATTTTGCCTCATTCGTTTGGGAAATCAAAACAGAATATTCATGAACAGAATTAAAACATATTTTCCATGTATGTTACTGTACACTTTCTATCCCTTTTGCCTTCCTTTAATCCATCCGTCAATATCCAGTCAACTGCTATGAATCAATAAAACAAGATCACTTTGTATTTGTAGTCTTGAATTTTTTCCTAAGCACTGTATACAGTTAATTCCCTAAATTCCACACAGATGCGGTCTGCCATGATCCTCTTCCAACGACTTTGTTGACATACTGTGTCACAACTGATGTTATGTTATGACCACACAGCAAGTCATGGCAGATAAGTAAAACTTTCTCTGGACTGCAAAATTCTCATTGATGTTTAATGTTGAAAGATTTATGTAACTGTGAGGAAGTTAAAAGTAGAATGCAAGTGCCTGATAAAATCCACAAATCTTCAAAATGGGGAACCGGTTCCAAGTTGAAAACAGTTCCCTAACCCTAACCATTACAGTAACCCTAGTCATAAACTCAAACCTAATCCCAACCCTCACAGTATCACTAACCCTAACCTTAATCCTAACCCTAATTGAAACCCTAACCCTAACCCTAACCCTAACCTTAACCCTAACCCTAATCTTAACCCTAATCCTAACCCTACCCCTAATCTTAACCCTAACCCTAACCCTAATCCTAACCCTAACCCTAATCTTAACCCTAACCCTAACCCTAGCCCTAATCCTAACCCTAATCTTAACCCTAACCTTAACCCTAACCCTAACCCTAACCCTAATCCTAACCCTAATCTTAACCCTAGCCCTAATCTTAACCCTAACCCTAACCCTAATCCTAACCCTAACCCTAATCTTAACCCTAACCCTAACCCTAGCCCTAATCCTAACCCTAATCTTAACCCTAACCTTAACCCTAACCCTAACCCTAACCCTAATCCTAACCCTAATCTTAACCCTAGCCCTAATCTTAACCCTAACCCTAACCCTAATCCTAACCCTAACCCTAATCTTAACCCTAACCCTAACCCTAATCCTAACCCTAATCCTAACCCTAATCTTAACCCTAGCCCTAATCTTAACCCTAACCCTAACCCTAACCCTAATCATAACCCTAATCCTAACCCTAACCCTAATCCTAACCCTAACCCTAATCATAACCATAATCCTAATCCTAACCCTAATCTTAACCCTAACCCTAACCCTAACCCTAATCCTAACCCTAACCCTAATCCTAACTCTAACCCTTAAAATAACCCTAACCCTTATCGTAGCACCTACCCTAAATAAAACCTTAACCCTGTAATTACTCTTCAATGAGTCACACATAATCAGTGATTGCCTACACTTCACACATTCTCCTCTGTGTATTAGCAGTTCTATGGACACTGGTTACCAGTCCCGGTGAAACAAGGGGCTAGAGAGATGGCGCATTGGAGTGACTATGTATGATTGAGAGCTTGATGTCAGTCTCAGGGCTGTAAAGAGTGTCCTTGTCTTTTGGTATCACAATATTGGTATATTCTAGTCTATCTGCAGGAAGGAAAAGTCTGTCCACAGGCAAGAATAGTTATTCTAATCACATGAAGGACCTAACCAAGCAACATGCTTCTACTAAGCTGCCAGAGAGCCTAGTGCTGTAAACACCAGTGACCCAGGTGTGGATCACGCTAACTCAGCAGACCATAGAGGAGCCACAAGACTTGATTTTAAATTAGCCCCAGTTCAAAACCTGTGAGCCAGGGAGGACTAAATGGACTGATTGCAAGGTATGTTGCTGACGATGAGAGGCAGGGGACAATATGTATGAAAGTGAAAAGAAGTTAATAGTTACTGAAGTTAACTTCCCAAGTAACTAATTACTTTTATAATGCAATAACTTAGTAAGTAATTAATTGACTTGAATCAGTAACTGTGACGACATACTAATTTTCAGTGACTGTCGATGACTCTGAAGCAATTCTGCTCTCAATTAAAAAGTTATCATCCAAGAGCTAACAGGCTGGACTACTAAGTGTCAGTCTCCACTTTCACAACACTCTGACAAGAAAGGAGAGTGCTTGCTAGCAAGTCAATCCATGAATCAATAATTCATGTGCCTTTGTGCCGAGCATCACTCTGTATTTGTTGTCTTAACAGCTGGTTGATCTCATGATGCCTTAAGGAGGGATTCCCCATAACCTCATTGCAACCCTGTGCTGTTTAGAATGATGCTAAGTCAAATAAAAAGCAGTTTAGTTTGTAGTCGTCTCTCTCCCCCCTGAACTTCAGCACAGTTTACCACAAAACAGAGCTGAATGCTTTCATAATCTGGGAGAAAATCAACCAGCAGAGAGCCAGAGGCCCAGTGTGACAGCATTAATGAGAATAAGTTAAATAAACCTGCAGATGGAAAACTCTGCAGAGCTGGATGGCAGAGATTACAGGAGGCCTCAGGCTGAATGGATAGAGATTGCTCCTGTATTGCATAGTTCTCTCTCTCTCTCTCTCTCTCTCTCTCTCTCTCTCTCTCTCTCTCTCTCTCTCTCTCTCTCTCTCTCTCTCTCTCTCTATGTTTGTGTGAGTGCATGTGTGACTCAAACTGTGTCTCAAAAAAGCCCTGGCTGGGTCAGGCAAACTAGGACAAACCACTCTATAATTTGCAACCAAAGAAAGAAGAAAAAAAAGATCCAGACAGCCCGTCATTTTGGTGTGTGGATGTGAGTGTATGACTAAGAGGGTACCTGCAGGCTCGTGTGTGTGTATGTACGTGTGTGTCAGTTTTGTCACAGCTTCAGCAGGATGTTTGGGCAGTGCAGAAGCAGTGGTTGGCTGTCTGCATGTCACCTTTCTCCACTGACGACATCAGGAGGTCAGACAGGCTGACAAATAGAATTTTGAGCCCATCTAGATCATCTTCACATGAAGCAAAATATGACTGTCAATGAGTTGTTTTGCATATGAGGGCACTGTAACCTTAGTGCTGCCTGTCTAAGGACACCTACAACACCCATATCAGATATTTAAATCTTAAATATTCTCTTCTTGGCAAGTTAGCAGACGGTAAAATGTTTTTTTCTAAATGTAATCTTTCTGGTTGCATTTAGTATTTTAGCAGTACAAAAATATATCAGTCCTGCAGTTTGTCTGTAGGTTGGTGAAGCACTCACAGAGATTACAAGGATAACCACTAAATGTGATAAGACATGTCTGTCCCCCTGAGGATAAATCCAAAGGACTTAGTTGCTCCTTAAGTTCCTTTTATCCCCACCATCAATGTTACTGATTATTCAGGGTGAAATATATTCAACTACTTGACTGACTGCCATGAAGTCGTTTCAGATAAATGTTACATTCTCATGACTTTTAGTGATCCCATTAACATTGACTTTAAAGTTACTGGGTCTACAAACTTTGGATCAAATACCCAGTGGAACCCTAGCTCTGACATGTGCACAGATACCTCTAGTTTCCAGGCCATGCATCGTACCAACATCGACTTTTCTTCTACCATCATCAGCAGGATGACATTTAGGTTTTATTTATATAGTACAAACTATTGGATAGATTGCTGTTGACACTTGAACATTAATCTACTGACCTTATCTCAGGCGATCATCAGGTCAACATTCCTGTTTGTCCAATTCTTTGCTTTATGACCAAAATGCTGTAAACTAACGAGGCGCCCAGCGGCCTCAGCTGTGACTTTGAGTTGAATGCTAGGTAGTAATAGCGTGCTAACAAGCTAAACAAGCATGGTAAGCATTTCAGCTACTATGCAAAGTTAACATTCTTAGCATGTTTGCAAGCTCCAGTTACCTGAAAAGTAAAAATGTAGCACAGGCCAACAGAGCCACCACCATGGTTGTAGCATTATACTCTTGTTTAAATCTGCCTTAAGAAAATATATCAACTTAAAGATAAATTAACTGCCTTTATGAAATATTTTGATGATTTAAACAACTGTTTTTTTTACAGAAGATGACTAGGGCCACTGAAAAAAAACTAAGGTCCAATATATATTTTTATTATTATTCTGAGAAAAAAGTCAGAATTCTAGGGTTAAAGTCAGAAATCTGAGATTGAAGCAGAATTCTGAGATTAAAGTCAGAAATCTGAGATTAAAGCAGAATTCTGAGATTAAATTCAGAAATCTGAGATTAAAGTCAGAAATCTAAGATTAAAGTCAGAAATCTGAGAAAAAAGTCATCAGAAATCTGAGATTAAAGTCAGAATTCTGAGATTAAAGTCAGAATTCTAAGATTAAAGTCAGAAATCTGAGATTAAAGTCAGAATTCTGAGATTAAAGTCAGAATTCTAAGATTAAAGCCAGAAATCTGAGATTAAAGTCAGAAATCTGAGATTAAAGTCAGAAATCTGAGATTAAATTCAGAAATCTGAGATTAAATTCAGAAATCTAAGATTAAAGTCAGAATTCTGAGATTAAAGTCAGAATTCTGAGATTAAAGTCAGAAATCTGAGATTAAAGTCAGAATTCTGAGATTAAAGTCAGAAATCTGAGATTAAATTCAGAAATCTGAGATTTACGTCAGAATTCTAGGATCAATTAAAGTCAGAATAAGAATAAAAAATATACATTAGACCTTCATTATTTTTCATTGGCCCTTGTTCTTGCATCTGCAGATCTTTTTGGGGGCGAATTCAACTGCATGCCGGTCAATGGGTGTGCAAGATGCTTAGAGCGGTCCCTGTGAGCAAGACAATGACAGTTTATACCAGCATGTATGAACAGAGTAACTGATATAATACATGCTTTATTCTTTTGATTCTGTTGTGTTCGCTCTGAATGATCACAGGAGAAGCAGTGTTTTGTGCAGATTTTGGTCACAGTACTGGTGTCAGCGTTGCTCTGCTTCTCTACCTGATTCCTGCTCTGCTTCTTTAGTTCCTTCTTCTTTTCAGGAAACACTTACCCTCGGGCTGGATGCAATTTCCACAGAGACGGCTGATCAAAGCGACTGACAAGTAGGGGAATGAAGCAGAAGGAGACTAGAGCTGAAATTACAAAACCCACAGGCAACTAAGTGATTAGCTAATGAAAAGTCATCTCAGGTTGAACCACACATTATGCTTGTCAGGAACAAGAGCACGAGGTCCTCGGAGAGATTATTGGTCTTTCTAAGTAATTTCTGCAGAGACAATTTCCCTCGTTTTCATCACCACCTCTCTTCCCTTAAGCAGCAATGCAAGGTGACAGTTTGCGAGCTGTCTGTCATGGCTGTAAATTACCCAGCCTTGACAGACATGTAGCAATCTGCGTCGCCTCAAGGCCATCTGTGGAAGTTAAAGCCGACTGTGTGGCCTGAAAAACGAAAGGTGCCTCCTGTACCTTTAAGAAAGCTTTTCATGCAACGTTTGTTTTTTAACATGGATATCTTTTTCCCCCACAATAATAGTCCTTTGTGAAAATGAAATGTAGTGACTTAATCTGTCTACCCTATTAAAAAGACAGTAAAACATTTATATGTGCTGTGATACCAAGACTAATGAAAGAAGTTTCCCTTAGAACTCAAAAGAAGGAGAAGTGCGAGAGCAGAGACAGAACATTTAAGAAAAATCTGACCTATTGCTCTGCGAGACGAGGACCTCAGGGCACAGTAGCTTAGAAAGGACATCAACTGTTTGTCCTGATTGTATTTAGTGTTGTGGAGGAATGTCAATGTTAAAGTTAATCTATGGCCCACGACCAAGGCTCATCTATTCTGGGTGTTAAGTCAGGACAGAGCGTTACAATTATCAACACAGTTTCCTTTGAAAATTCCTGCAGATGGACGTCAAAGTCAGAGGTGAAGAAAGTTGGAGTTGTTGTTGTGCCAGCAAGTGTAGAGATGGCTACTACAATGCTATCACAGCAGACATGCAGCCCTGGTGATCTCTGCCATCCTGTGTGCTGACCTTCTTAAAAATGAAGAGGCAACGACATACTGTATATGAGCTCCAGGGAGCGACTGGGAAGACAAGGATAGTACAGTTTATCCATTTTGCAGAGAGAATTAGACTTAAGCTAGCAGTGTTGCAAGATGCTGTCTGCCATCTTGCACGGGCACAATCAGAATAAAAAGCCCTGAAGTTGAGGAAGCAGTTTATGGCTGTGTGAATGCAGACAAAAAGTTTTGAAATGTCCAAATTATCTGACTGGTTAGGAGCAAGCGGCAACCTCTGGCCACGAGAACTGAAGCCCATGCGGAAGTGTTAAAAACTGCAGTTCCTCGAGTGTCCACTTGAGGCTGGCTCCGGAAGTACCTGAAACCACATACACACACATTCAAAAAAGCCGATCTTTACAGCAGAAATAAACATGTTTACAGCCTGGTACAAAAAACGAGTGTAGTCTGGATAGCTCATTTCTCTTTCGGCACACACTGTACGGGGGGTGAATTTTTTCATGACGCAGCATTTTTGAAGATATTAAGATTATGAGTTTTCCATTACGAGAGGCAGAGCTGACTTCATTGACAGACGGGAACACTGTAGCTGTTGGCTAGGAGGCTCAAAGCCCGCCTCTTTACCTCACACTCGCTCGACAGCAGTTATGTTGAGTTTAGCTTTTCCAATATGGCTGCCGCCGCCGATTGGCCTCAAAATAGCGCTTCAGAAACAGATGGGTGACATCACGGATACTACGTCCATTGTTTATACAGTCTTTGGTCAGAAGTAGCTGATTGGGTCATGATCAGCCCTCGTGCCCTTATACACGGCAAGGCAAGTAACGCAAGATATACGTGCAATATTGCTGAAATTCAGCCCGACTAAGCAGCTCGGAAACGGCCTGGGTCTTGCACAGGGTACACACAACTTTTGTCCGTTCCATTTGACCCAGACCTGGATAGGAAACTGAAAAGGCTTGGACCGCTTTGGTTTCAATTGCCGTACAGTTCTTAGTGCTGACTAACTTCACCCTGCTCATGTATTTCTACTGTCCTTTTAATTATCTTCTCATCAACAGATGGCATTAAATGCACTTCACATGATGGTTCAGGTACACTGGTTGGGTACGTTTCAGTGCAAATAGACACTGGTTCTTTCATCCAACACAGCTGCTCACTCTGTAGAGGTAATCACCCCTCTGGACAGGGACTCACTTGGATAGACTGCCTCCTGAGCATGTAAGCTGCAGGAGCATTATTAAACCCAGAATGTTATTGCACAACAGCAGCCAATACAGTCAATAAGGTCAGCAGCGCCTCTGAAGAGTCCTTCATGTTGAGTAAACTGCTGCAATTACTCCAACTACATGTTGTGACTGTAAGAACCTTCTATCCAAGCACTAACAGGAGTCTGCTTCACGGTTAGGAAAAGTCATATTCTGCACATACAAACTGAAACACAGCCCCCAAGTTGTGAAAGTAAAACTAGGTCAGCAACTTTTCCAAAAGTCTTTATTGAAGGAGCCCTGGAGTAGTGTGCATGCGAGATAAAAAGGCCCCAAAGGTTATGTGTTTGAAGGCAAAAACAATTTGAGCACAACACACATGGGACTGATAAGATCCAATCATCGAGCAAATGCTAATGTCTGCGTCCTGATTTGGAAAGGCCATCACTTCTATCTGTATACGCTAATAACCCAAGAGTTTTGGAACTAGAACAGGGTCAGCAGCCTCTCGAAAAGTCTCAGTTTTGGTGCTTGAATATCAACAAGGAAATTCTTCTCTTAAGGCATATAACTTTTAAGAGAGAGAGAGAGAGTATTGCTTGAAAGTTAACCCTTAAAAAGTGGACTGCATGGAGAAAAATACAGGAGCAGTGTCTCAGTTCATTTCTAGTGATGTTTTTTTTTCCACTTGGCTGATTAGAGACATGGCAGGTTCAAACAGGATCAGAAATGGCCTTTGAGATGTATTCAAATGAGGACACCAGGTGAGACCATCCTGATGAAAACAGTCTTTTAGAAATGAGAGTCTTAGTTAGTTCCAGCATAATTAGCCTCATATGACCCACGTCTACTACACACACACACACACACACACACACACACACACACACACACACAGAAACCTTTCACAGGCACACTGAAACAGAAAATGTCTTCAGGTATCGACCAGAGAATCAGCTCCCTCTTTCCCAGCTCCACACCACACACTGTGCCGGCTGCAGATAAGACTTTCTGACCCGAGGCGTGTGCATTTTGTTCTTTAGCCCCGAGAGAGCAGCGGGGCAGATCAGGGCCTGGATCAGAGGAGAACCTTATCCATCTGCTCGAGGATTGCCCTGTCAGCTGCCTTCCCTGGCTCAGGAAACCAAACAACTAAATTAACCTCTGATAGAGAGATAAGTCAAAGCGAAGAGTTTTCTCTTTTTTCTTCTTCGCACATCTGCCCGAGGAGAAACTTATGTCCTCCAGAAAACCTTGGCCTTGTTTTCAGTGGAGTTTCAACAGGGAATGGGGAATATACTGGAGTACACTATGCATTGCAGCATGCTGTGGATGTTTTAAAACTAGCTGAGAGGAGGCCAAACCTTTTGACACCCAATTGACGCCCAGATTAGATTGTTCCCCTCTTTGACTTTGCAGCAGGGGTTTCAAAGGTTCTTAACCTACTTGGATTGTGCACAGGGGGAAGAAAAGTCTGATGGGGTCAAAACTCCACCAACACTTTCTGAAACATGGGGAACAGAATGAACCACCCGCCAAATGGCATTGGTGTGATGATCAGCTCGACGCTTGACGGACTAAATCTGAAAGGTTGTTATAGTATCTCTCAAAGGTGCATTCAGACACAAAGCAAAGTGAGTTTTAATGTGGCAGCATCGCATACAGAATCAAGGACAAGATGCAAATTTGTGTTGGGCCACACTAATCAGGCTACTATGCTAATACGAGTCCTTGGTTTATTATACTTTGCAAGTTGAGTTATTCATGAAATACTGTTTTGGGAAAACATATCAGTGTTGAGATTCTCTGCAAGTCTTGAGATAGGATCAGATCTGTTGCAAATCTGAATTCCAAAGTTTGTCTGCTTCTTCGGGTCTAAATGTAGGCCTAGTTATTTCAACATTCCTTTCTAACCCTCTGCATTAAAGTCACAGCATGATATGTTTAAATTTGGTTTATTCTGCTGATGTGAGTCTGATTCCAGCCAACCTGAGGCCGATTCAGAAGAAGAACAGAACAGAATAGAATAGAATAGAATACATCTTTATTGTCACGAAATTGAGGTGCAACCCATTTCAGTGCAAAAAGATGCATTAAAAGAACAGTAGTAAAAGATAAAATATAACTAAAAAATCATAAAAAAAACATCAATAATAAATAAAAACAAAGAGACACACACAGCATTCAACAGTCAGACATTCAAATGGTCAAAAAGATTGCACAGTCTCATTTTACATTGCATTATTTTGCATTTAGTGCACTTATTGCTTTGGGAAAAAAACTGTCTTTGTCCTTGTTTTTAATGTCCTGTATCTCCTGCCCGAGGGCAGCAGTTCAAACAGGTGATGTCCCGGCTGTGTTTGGTCCCTGAGGATGTTTTTCGCTCTGCAGCTGAAAGGGAACACTAGGGTCAGGGATAGAGTTAGGGTTGGAAATACTGCCTAGCAGAGTTGAGCCTCTGCTAGCTCAAAGGCTGTGGCTCAGTGGGTAGAGTCGGTCGTCTATCAATCTGGAGGTTGCAGTCACAGCTCCTGCAGTCACATGCCAAAGTGTCCTTGAGAAAGACACTGAACCCCAAATTGCTCCCTCTGTTGTTCAGAGGTGTGTGAATGTGAACGAATGAGAACAACTAATACTGATGGTCCCACACTACATAGCAGCTTCTACAATCAGTGAGTGAATGGGTATGAATGGGTGAATGTGACCAGTAGTGTAAAAGCGCTTTGAGTGGTCAGAAAGACTAGAAAAGCGCTATATAAGTACAAGTCCATTTACCATTAAACTCGGCTGTTTTCAACCAAGAGTAGCTCGTTATGTTAACCCTCCTGTTACCCTCAAATGTACTAACATCTTTTATCCCTGGGGTCAATTTGATCCCAGCAATTTAAACCTCCAGAAACTGATTGTTATCCAGGTTTATGTGTCAGGTACTTTATGTGTCTTTGTTGACTATCTAAATAGCCCTTTAAATAAGATATATTTCAAACCGAAACAAAATTTAAAGCATTCAGAAGGACTTTATTTGTAAAACAGAACATCAAACTGCTGTGAGTTTGTCATGCTCTCGTCGGCCCTGCCTTGTTTCTATCGTATCAAAACATATGACACGGGACTCATCGTCGAATGTCTTCAGAGACATGGTGGCTGGAAATATTATATCTCAATCTAAAGGTTGGCGGTTTGATCCCAGCTCCTGCAGTCACATGCGGAAGTGTCCTTGGTTATAGTGACCTCAATATCATCCAAAAGAACCAAAACAGATGTGTGTGAAATGTTGACATTTCTTATGTTATATACAGCTAAAACAGCCTGGGGTCAAATTGAAAGGAACACCAATGCGTAATTTAATTTTTTCAGGAAACTGGAACATGTAAACATTCGAATTTTACGTTTTCCTAGTTGTCCCCATTAAATTAGGAAAAGTCATGAAATATGAAGCCAACAAAATGATGTTAGTCATTAATTTAGAGACATAAAACATTGAATGGAGGATAATAGGAGGGTTAAACCAAAGCAAATAAACACAAATGATCACAGACTTGTGCAAATAACATGAGGAAGAAGTTCTGAAGACCATGACGAGTTATGGATGATGCCACTTGTGGGGTTGATATTGAAGTTGGATTGGAGATCCATACATACAAATGTCTTGTGAAAAATCGTTTACTTCCTATCTTCCTGTTTTTGATTAAAGTTGTGTTTCAGTCGATAATATTCATTCATCCATCCATCCATCCATCCATCCATCCATCCATCCATCCATCCATCCATCCATCCATCCATTCATTCATTCATTCATTCATTCATTCATTCATTCATTCATTCATCCATCCATCCATCCATCCATCCATTCATTCATTCATTCATTCATTCATAAGAATTTGATTTGCTCACTTCAGTGTTTGACAACACAACATTATTCGACATATATCTTCACAATGAGTTTGGACTTGTGTTGTTCATTTCAAGTGCCAATGAAACAAGTTAAATAGATGTTTTAATATTCAACCTATGAACAGTATGTAAAGGTTTAATAAAATACTATAATTACATTATTTATTAAAACACTAAAAAGAAACTGCTCCCCTAAAACATATAAAAATATGACATATAAAAATGATATGCTAGCTATATGTAAAGTGTCATGTGGTAACTTTTGTTGCGACTTTGTGCTGTATGAAGAAAAACTGATTAATGGTTTATTGAAAGATTTGATAAGGCAGCTCTATTTTGCAGAAATAAGTGCAAATAATGTCCAATTTTTATTCCAAATTTGTGAAAAAAAGAAGTAATGTCATGAAACAGCCTCTAATTCCCTTGTAATGTAAAAATGAAGACAGACTTCAGTATATTTCAGCTTGTATGAGTGTCAGGTTGCTGATATTTTATAGATTATGAAGCCTAACCTTCAGGGTAAAGGTAAACAAACCAGAGAACTGACTGAGTGAACCCATGAACACCTGAAAATGATATATTTGTGCTCTCTATGAATATCATATCTGACATCTCTCACACATGAACTAAAGAGTGGAGCACTGAGTGGAATATGAATGGACTTCACTTTGTGTCATTCAAAGTTTTAATGATGTTCTGAACAGCTCTGTCCTCCACTGACCTGCCTGCTCCGCTGGCTCACGTCGAGATTTTACCTCAGACCTGAATCTGCTCGTCTTTGCTCGACTCGTGACCTTCACCGCGGGATGAAATAAAAACCAACAGAGCATGGAGCCGTGTCTGGCAGGGCCGTGTGCCTTCTCCACCCCACACATTTTAGACTAACCCTGCAGCAGTCTGGCAGCCCTCTCTATTACCCAGTTATTAGGTGGAGAGGCTTTTAAGAGGAGTGAGTGAGTGAGTGGCGAGGGAGGGACAGTGAAATGCTGCAATGGAAAATGTGAAAAGGACAATGAGGCAGCCGTTGTAACAGATTCTTCTCAGTCACTTTGAAAGTATTAAGGCACTTTTATCACTGGAATTTGATCACCTCAAATTTAAACCTCTCTGAAAGCTAATTTAGGTGCTTCATGTCTTAATAACTGCAGACCAGGATCTGCTCATCCTTTTTAATTCAAATTAAAGAGAAGCTTGGTTTGAATCAACTAAACTCCAAACATAACAGACACTCACATTCTAACGCCCAAATTCCACCAGATCTGGTGCCGTGTCCGGTCCGTCTCCGATCCGCCAGGGCACCAAATCTATTCTAGTCAATGTGTTAACTTCCACTGGATCCGCTCCGTCTCTGATCCGGCAGGTCAGAGCCCTCCAGATCTGATACGCAAGACTTCTATTTTTGCCAGATGCCGGAGCACGATGCATCAATCTCAACAGAGCAGATGGAGTGGGACAGGAAGTCAGGCACCAAAACAAAATTAAAACATCTGTTTCATTTTCAGGATAAAACACTCTGTGTTATCACCAGATCTTTTATAACTTAACTACGACTACAAACCGTCATGATGAGCGGAGCCAGGCCTGGAGTCAACAGGTCAGAGGTTTTCAGAGGACCAGAAAGACAACATGGATGAGGAGAAGAGGAGGAGAATCCTTGATTCAGTGATTACCACGGGAAAACCTCGGCCACATGACTCCAACTATCTGGCGGTCCTTCTCTGTGCTGCGTTCTGAAAATGCAACCAGTGGGTGTTGACGGACAAGAGATCAGGGAGCCAGACCACAGCGGATCGGAGATTGAACGGACACGGATCTGGTGGAAGTCCCATGTAACACTTACCTTAAATGCAAACAACAAATCAAGACAGCAAGAT
This sequence comes from Notolabrus celidotus, assembly GCF_009762535.1. Classification (NCBI taxonomy): domain Eukaryota; kingdom Metazoa; phylum Chordata; class Actinopteri; order Labriformes; family Labridae; genus Notolabrus; species Notolabrus celidotus. The sequence goes on from NC_048278.1 coordinate 34,117,004, forward strand.
TGGAAATATAAGAAAAAAGGACTCATTTTTGCTGACTAGAGACCTAATCTTTGATCATTTTACTTTTCAGTATCTTGGTTGTACCTGGATGGTTGGATGGTTGGATGGATGGATGGATGGATGGATGGATGGATGGATGGATGGATGGATGGATGGATGGATGGATGGATGCTTGGATGCTTGGATGCTTGGATGCTTGGATGCTGGGATGCTGGGATGCTGGGATGCTGGGATGGGAAAAATCCTTATTGTTATTCCCCAACCCATAAGTATACCTCAATACAATCTCACTGAAGAGATGCAGTTTTAAAAAAGTTAACATGATAATGCATTAACAGAAATTCTATTTAATGCCACTCATTTTTTTAAGCGCAATTAATGGACACACTTACAATGGATATGACCTAATCTTTGATCATTTTACTTGTCAGTGTCTTGGTTGCACTTGTGTTAATTCATAGGCTGTTGCAATAAATTATAACACATTATGAACTCTGAAGCAGCTCTTTGTTCATCATTCATGCAATATACTGTAGTAAGGTTATGTGGGTAGTTTAGCCTAGCATCATGTGTCTACAAACAGTGCTATCACCCATGTTTATTTAATAAAGAAGTAAACTGTCTCTCACCTGTTCCTCTCAGAAAGAGAATAAAACATTATTTTTTACATCTCTTCTTCATGCTGAACTCAGGGAGACTTCTTTTAGAACCTTGCATCATGTCTCTCTTTAAAAAAAGGCCCTTTATCTTAATGAGACCACTTCCTTTAAGAAATGTTATTTCGACAACACACCATAAAACACATGAAACATGTGGGTAAATTATCTATTTTATCACCACTTGACAAGTAAGTAGAAACAGACTGTTGTCAGCCGTCTGTGTGTCCTGTGTCTTATACTTGACAAATGGTGACTGTGTTTCATTCTATTTATAGTTCCCTCTGGATGTTGTTTGTACAACTCTTGGGCAAATCCTTCACTTCTACCCAACATGCCAAAAAATCATTGCTTTCTGTCAAATTTAAAGCAAAGAAAGAAAAAGAGAAGAAAACAGCGGCTGACTGGTGCCAACATAAAACTCCAAATGACCTCAATATGTCTCCATTAGGTAACACACAGATACACACACTGTAACTCAGTGGTGTGGTTACACTGTTTGAAAGAGGGCTAGCTTTCCAACTTGCAGAATTGATGTTGCTTACTTTGGAGAGTGTTGGTAAGGTGAGTTGGCTCTCTCAGAAAGACTCTCTGTCTACTCTTTGTGTTCAGCAGAGGTAGATTGTAGGTCAAGGTATTACATAGTCGAGATGTTCAAAAGGTTTAATGTGGATGAGAGTAATCCAGATTTGGGAATCCACTTTTGTGCTATCCAGGAAACCCAGTGTTCTTTTCCCCAGTTTTTTAAAGACAAACTGGACTGGATTAACCTCATCCAGAAACAGACTTAAAAGGATTACCAACGTCTTAGACATGCTACATACTTTGTCCACATAGGGCGGCAAAATCCAAACAAAGTGAAAGACCCTGACTATTGCTCTAAATGTAACATTTTACTTATAACATTAACTGCTTCTGGTGAAATATTTTATGGGGAAACAATCCTGTAAAACAGTGTCTTAATTACCAGCTCTGCAGGGAGCGCATGGCAGAGCTGTTAATACTTCACATTCAAAGAAGCCAGTTGAGGTGGTTTAGGCATCTGATTGGGATGTCTCCTGGGCATCTGCCTTTTAGTTCTTTTAATATATCCATCTGAGACCCAGACCCAGGGGAACCCAGAGATGAGATATATATCCCATCTGGCTTGGGAACACCACGGACATCTCCAGGAGAAGCTGAAAAACATTGATGGGATGGGGGACGATTTGCAAGTCTGCAGAGAGCGGAGGTGGGAGAAAATGGATGGATGGATGGATGGATGGATGGATGGATGGATGTGGAAGAAAATGGATGGATGTAAATTGAATACATCGGATAGATGGATGGTTGGAAATGGAAGAAAATGGATGGATTGATGAAAATGGGTGGATGGATGGATGGATGGATGGATGGATGGATGGATGGATGGATGGATGGATGGATGGATGGATGGATGGATGGATGGATGGATGGATGGATGTGGAAGAAAATGGATGGATGGATGGAAAAAATGAATGGATGGATGGAAGAAAATGGGTGGTTTAATGGATGGATGGATGGATGGATAGATGGTTGGATGAATGGATGAAAGAAAATGGATGGTTGAATGGATGGATGAAAAAAAAATGGATGGATGGAATAAAATGGATGGTTGAATGGATGGATGGATAGATGGATGGATTGATGGATGGATGGATGGATGATGGATAGATGATGCATTGATGAAAAAAATGAATGGATGGATGGAAGAAAATGGGTGGTTTAATGGATGGATGAATGGATAGATGGTTGGTTGGATTAATGGATGAAAGAAAATGGATGGATGGATGGATGGATGGATGGATGGATGGATGGATGGATAGATAGATAGATAGATAGATAGATAGATAGATAGATAGATAGATAGATAGATAGATAGATAGATAGATAGATAGATAGATAGATAGATAGATAGATAGATAGATGGTTGGTTGGATGGATGGATGGATAGATGATGCATGGATAAAAAAAGGAATGGATGGATGGAAGAAAATGGGTGGTTTAATGAATGGATGGATGGATAGATAGTTGGATGAATGGATGAAAGAAAATGGATGGATGGATGAAAAAATCCTTGATGTTTTCCCCAACCACTAAGTCTACTCAATACAATCTCACTGAAGATGTGCTGCTTTAAAAAAGTTAAAATATTAACACAAATTCTATTTAATGCCACTCATTTTTTTTAAGAGCAATTAATGGACACACTTACAATGGATATGACCCTCAGCTCCACTTGTTGGAAATATTAAGCGATACAGCTACAAGTTATTGTGGATGGCAAGCAGGAACAAGCATCCTTGAGCAGAAATGGATAAAGAAACATATTCTGAATGGTAAGTTCAGCTTCACAGCCCTGCTGGCTCGTTCTCTCAACAAGGCAAAAGTTATTTGGATTTCCTGTTGATGTGAATTGAGTTACCAAATCCAGCGTTCTGTTTATATCAGGATATTCCTGATTTTTGGCTCATAGTTGTACCACCCAAACCGTCAGTTTGTGAACAACACAAACAGAAGGTTTTATCCGGATAAAAAACAAGATTGGATTTCCTGATCTAATCCATCTTTGTGGTCATATTTTATTAAGAGCAACTGGTTCTTAAGATGTGATCTGTTCTGGTCAGATTACTTTTCAGAAACTAGTCCGTGGGATTTGTTCCCTCACATGAATTCCCAGATGCTCATTTACTCCTACCTGCTTTCCTTTTCCTTGCTCATTTTCCTCCCTCCTCTCTCTGTCCTGCCTCCCTCTGACAGATGACAGTGGTCAGAGGTCATGTGGTTGTAATTAGGAGAGGGCTGCCTCGGCAATCTGCCTGCTTCCTGTTTCTAATCTACGAGAAAACAAGCTTCAGTTAAAGCAGCCCTGAAAACAGCTGTTAGCCACGGGGCCTGGCCTTCAAACTCACAAACCTAAATAAAAGTGTCTTTAACTTGTCTTCCCAGTCTCATAACATTTATCAAAACCCTTCCCCCCACCACGTCAGCTTCATCCCCCAGTTTCCCCTCTGCCTGATCGGTTATATAACAGCTGGAATGCTACAGGCCTCACTTTGCTTCATACTGTAAGTACTGAAACTCTGCTGACACACACAGTAAATGCTCAGCTGTAAATCTGCTGGTCACATGTTTTATAGAAGGATGTTATTAGTCTGTTGGTTTTGGATGATTTGTAAAGATCAGAGGTTACTCACCCTTCTCACTTTTTTTTTCTTTCTACAATCTTGTGGTCTGTTGTCACGGTTTTAAAGTTTGATTCACAGTTGGATCTTGTTATTGAGATCAAATCTGTCTGCAGCCTCTTTGACATGTTTCTAGTAGGCTTGTCAGTGTAAACGCGTTGCACTTAGGGTTCCTGTAAACATTATAGGACTTCAAAAATGCAGACAGGAATCCAGTTACTGTATGGCCTTGAGGAAGAAGATAACATTGGCATGTAGACGAATGGCATGCCTTGAATTTATTGATTCAAGTGATACAGGCCCTGTGCTTCTCAACTTTTATAAGAATCTGTATTTCATTGGAACGATTACTCATTGATTTTTCATTTCATTGGGGTACTCTTAAACTGCTCTTTGGAGCGGCAGTAGCTCAGTCCATAGGGACTTGGCTTGGGAACCAAAGGGTCGCTGGTTTGAGTCCCAGTATGGACGAAGTTTGGCAAGTGGACTGGTGGCTGGAGAGGTGCTGGTTTACTTGCCTGGGCACTGCCAAGATGCCCTTGAGCAAGGCACCGAACCCCTACCTGCTTGGTGCGCTGGTTGATCGCAGCATCCTCACTCTGACATCTCTCCCTAAGTGCATGTCCACTGCATGTGTGTGCATGATTGTATGTATGTATGTACCAAAAACTGTGTGTGTAGCATGTCCAAAAAAAATAACACGAGTGAAATTTTTTTATTTCTCCCATGGGGATTAATGAAGTATGTTTCTTCTTCTTCTTCTTCTTCTTCTTCTTCTTCTTCTTCTTCTTCTTCTTCTTCTTCTTCTTCTTCTTCTTCTTCTTCTTCTTCTTCTTCTTCTTCTTCTTCTTCTTCTTCTTCTTCTTCTTCTTCTTCTTCTTCTTCTTCTTCTTCAAGGCATCCTCCAAAACAGGGGCAAGTCAATAATGTCACTGTCGACATGGTTTGGAAGCAGAATTCAGCTTTCTCAGTGCACACAGAAGACATCAGTAATTTATAGCTTTTAAGTGTGCAAAAACAAGTAGAAGGTCAAAGCAGCCAAATGTCTCACCATATGTCCAGAGAGGACAAAAACTTCTGTAACTACCTTGATATTTCACAGAATTTCAGACAAGGACATCAAAAACATCAGGATCTGTGGAAAACAGTCTTGGTGGTGTCAAGATAGGTTGAAGTCACAATCCTCACAATCCAGGCCTACAGCAAAAGCCAGGTACAGACACAATGCAGGAAATGAGACCTAATGTGAGAGGAGGCCTGAGTATGAGAGAAACAGAGGAGTCAGAATGACTCAGCACATCAAGAACCATCTGAGTTTGATCATCTGATTAAGTTGTTACTCATATGGTCTAGATGTATAGTATGTTTTGCATCTTTATAATGGTTCTTATTGAATTCCTTAACCACAAAAAGTTCATTTATCCTTGGGACTTACATCCAAGTCATTTTTATCCAAGCAACCGAATCGAGTGCCAAGAACATTTAGAGGGGAGCTGATGAGAACAGGGGGGCTGGCAGTTATATTCAGCACAAGGGTTATTCTGCTGAGTGTCTTGTAAGAGTAAGCAGGATAGTAGTCTGTATGGAGGTGAGTTTGAAGCTAGGCGATTCCAGTGGGGGCTGAGGATCAGACCTTTTAAACAGAGAGCTGGACCAGTACCTCCTGTACAAGGGTAACTCAGATTCTAGCAGCTAGGAGTGATGACTTTGGATGACTTGATGAGAAATAATAGTGCTGCTTTCATGCGTCCTGTTTCTGAATCATTTCACATTTGCAGTGTAGTGTTTTGTTGACAGTTGTTTGTGAAGTACATCATGTATTATGTACAAATTGTAGTTCTTACCTGGGTCCTGTGCAGAGGCTTCACAATGCAACATATTGGAGGATATATCCTACCATTCATTTTAGTGTTTTAAACTTGTCATGAGAGTTCACTCTGCTTGATTGTTTTAGAGGATTGTGTGAAACAACAGCTGGCTAGTTGTTTTCAACGCTGTCATGAAGTTCAGTTAATTGGGCTCATCACTGCGACTGACAGTGAGGAAACTTTAAGTGCAGTAATATTGAAATATATGATGAGAAACAAAGTGGAACAAATTGGTTCAAATTGTTTAGGGACACATTTGGTTCCATTAAACACATTTATAACAAAGCTTTTACATTTCATCTTGTACTTTAGTCAGCTGTTGTTTTAAACCACTGTGTTGCTGTTGCACTTAAATGACACTATATTTAGCGGTACAGTGTGATACTGAATGTCAAACACTGAGGAACACATTCAAACTCTCATGACTGAATACCCTCCAAAGTGATTATCTTACGAAACAGTCTTATTAGGATGATTTCATGATAGAAGTATGATCAATTTCCTACCTTTATACTCTCAATTTGAAACTCCTGTGAGTATTTTTTATTACCTTGTTACAAAATAGACAGAATTTAACACAGATGTCCCATCCATCCATCCATCCATTTATTTTCTTCCGTTATCCAGGGTCTGGTCGCGGGGGTAACAGTCCAAGCAAACCAACCCAGACATCCCTCTCCCCAGCAACACTTTCCAGCTCCTCCTGGGGAATCCTGAGGTGATCCCAGACCAGGCGAGAGATATAATCCCTCCACTGCGTTCTGGGCCTTCTCTCCCAAACAGATGCCTCTTTATGAAAGCAACAAAAGCAAATGAGACCATCAATATTCAGACTGACTATTTATAAACAGTGATTTTTATTCTATGGTGCCTCTGGTGGGGGGAAGGTCTACGTTGCCGTCAATAAGTCATTTAATTGTCCACAAGAGTTTAGATGAGTAACACATTTTGGTGTGAGAGTAAAGCAGGAGGAGATTTGTTGTTTAAAAGCACTATACAGAACAAAATCAGTGAAGGAATAAGAGGTATGGCTTTTACCACAGGGGGCGCCAGAATCAACACAATCTGAAAGCTCTTTACAGGAGCTTTATTCACAGGACTTTTTTTCCTTGGAATTTTGCAAATGTCATTTTTTAAACCCCTCTGATAAAGCATTTAAATTGAGATGGTTTGATTGCCCCTTTACAAGAAATATCTTGATTTAAATAGTGGGTAGATATTGTGGATATTCTGTCATTAACAGCAAACATGGGTTAGTCAAACACAAACTAGGTTTGTTACACACCACAGGTAAACCAAATAATCCACGGCTCATTTAAGAAACAGCTTGTTGACTGTGCATGTTGCAACAGCCCGCATTGGTCCGAGCTGATGATCCAGGAAACTGTTCAGATGTCCTGTTTTGTATCCCTGTAGAGCTTTTCAGATCTCCACTCAAGGCTTAAAGTATTTACAACGCTGCAGTCTGCTTTCCTCCAGCAAAGTTCTCCCTGAGGACGGCATTACGGCTAATGGGAGGGATATGGCCGAACAGATGGAGCTGGCATGCTGCAGAGCCATCCGCTGTCTCAGAGAGTTTAAGATGGGGTTTATTTGTTTGTTAGTTTATTCATTTTGGAAACTTGGCCAGTTCTGGGGGTTAAATCTTAAATACCCGTTCCCTCACAGGCTTGAGTGGATTAATCGGGAGCCAAGTTCTAAACTGGTCCGTATCATTTGTAAAGAATTAGTGTGTCAGGAGATTCCCCTGAAGAAGTGTGATGATGGGTGTTTTTGTGGTTTAAGAAAGTGATCATTTATCAGTTTAATAAAACAAACAGGCTTGTGATTTCATGTGAAATTCTGGAAAATGTTTAATTTTTCATCATCAAGTGTTCTTTTGTGTCTGAGTGCTGGTTATCTCCAAGGGTCTAAACATTTCCAAGGTTCTGGTATCTGATGTTGCTCTCTCTGATCACTGCTGTGTTTTCTTTGAAAGTGATTTATCTGTGAACACTAATGTTCAAACTGAGGTTATCTCAAAACGTTACATTACTGAAAGTACCAGTGATATATTTATTCAGGCTTTCTCTTCCATAACCCCCCTCTCTAGGTTCTCTGCAAATGAACTTGTAGAAGATTTCACTTTAAAAATTACAAACATTATTGATTCCATTGCACCAACTAAATTAAAAGTGGTCTCCAATAAGAAAAAATCGCCTTGGAGGAATACCATGCAGGTCAAACATGAAAAAAAGGAATGTCGAAAAGCTGAGCGCAGGTGGCGTAAAACAAAGCTTCAGGTTCATTATGACATTTATAAAGAAAGACTTCACATGTTTAATCTAGAACTGAAAAAGTCAAGGCAGACCTTCTTCTCAGACATTATCTCCAAAAACAAAGATAATGCACGCGCCCTGTTTGCTACAGTCGACAGGCTAACAAACCCCCCTGTGCCAGTGGCCTCTGAACACTTATCTACCAAGGCCTGCAATGAATTTGCATTCTTCTTCACCGCCAAAATTCAGAAAATCAGACAAGCAGTCAGCACTACTGTACGAGGTACTGGGAATGTGTTATCTGTGTGTCCACCAAAAAACAACTCAATCACTATGACACAATTTAATCCAATAAATTACAAAAACCTACAAGATATAATACAGCATTTGAAATCCTCATCCTGCTGCCTTGACATTCTACCATCACCATTTTTCAAAAAGGTTTCAGACTGCATGACCTCGGATCTGCTTCAAATTGTCAACATGTCTCTTCTTACAGGTGTCTTCCCCCAGGCCATGAAAACAGCAGTAATTAAACCCCTCCTGAAGAAGAACAATTTAGATGCATCAGAAATGAACAACTATAGGCCGATATCAAACCTCCCTTTTTTAAGTAAAATTATTGAAAAAGCTGTTTTTCAACAACTGAACAATTATCTAATGATAAATGACTGTTTTGATGTCTTCCAATCAGGATTCCGATCACATCACAGCACAGAGACCGCTCTAGTCAAGGTCCTCAATGATATTCATTTAAACACAGACAACGGCAAAATCTCAGTTTTGGTATCACTTGATCTCAGTGCTGCTTTTGACACAGTTGACCACAAGATACTACTGGACAGACTTGAAAACTGGGTGGGAATCTCTGGTGCAGTACTAAATTGGCTTAAGTCCTATTTAAATGACCGGGACTATTTTGTGTCTATAGGTAAATACACATCTGAGCGGATGAAAATCGTATGTGGAGTACCTCAAGGATCCATTCTGGGGCCTCTACTATTCAACATCTACATGCTCCCCTTAGGTCAGATAATAAGAAACAACCAAATAAAATACCATAGCTATGCAGATGACACACACATTTACATCACCATATCACCAGGGGATTATAGTCCCATACAAACACTGAGTAAATGCATTGAACAAATCAATGACTGGACGAGCCAAAACTTTCTTCAGTTAAACAAAGAAAAAACTGAAATGATTGTTTTTGGAGCCAAGGAAGAAAGGTTAAAGGTTACTGCTCAGCTCCAATCTGCAATGATGAAATGTTCAAACCAAGCCAGAAACCTTGGTGTAGTCATAGACTCAGACCTTAATTTCAGCAGCCACATTAAGACAATTACAAAGTCAGCCTACTATCACCTTAAGAATATATCAAGGATTAAAGGACTTATGTCTCAGCAGGATGCAGAAAAACTCGTCCATGCATTTATCTTTAGCAGACTAGACTACTGTAACGGGGTCTTTACAGGACTCCCTAAAAAGTCCATCAGACGGCTGCAGCTCATACAGAATGCTGCTGCTCGAGTCCTAACAAGGACCAAAAAAGTAGACCACATTACTCCAGTTCTTAGATCTCTACACTGGCTTCCTGTCTGTCAGAGAATAGACTTTAAAATCCTGCTGATGGTTTATAAAGCACTGAATGGGTTAGGCCCAAAATACATTGCTGATCTGCTACTACTTTATGAACCACCTCGACCTCTGAGGTCATCAGGTACTGGTCTGCTTTCAGTTCCTAGAGTCAGAACGAAACATGGTGAAGCAGCGTTTAGTCATTATGCACCACATATCTGGAACAAGCTCCCTGAAAGCTGTAGGTCTGCTCAAACTCTCACCTCTTTTAAATCAAAGATTAAGACTTTTTTATTTACCTCTGCCTTCCTATCTTAGATTATTTTAACCCACTTTAAATTAAAATTTTAATGTAATCTTTAATATATTTCTAATTTTCCTTTTCTTTTCTGTTTTATCATATTTGTCATTTTAATTATGTTCTTTTATGCTTGTCTGAATGTCTCCAATGCTTTTGTGTTAATGTAAAGCACATTGAGTTGCCCTCGTGTATGAAATGCGCTATACAAATAAAGCTGCCTTGCCTTGCCTTACAGTACAAAGAGAGACTTAAGTGAAGGAACAAATACAAACTCACACACTCATACACACACACACCATCCAGCAAAACAATGTGTGGTAGCACTGATGTAGTAAAGAAAGAGAGATATCATACAAGTATTTACACAAACTGCTCTGCAGTTTGAAGTCTCATAAGACGACTGATATTCAAACATTAAGACATAATGCTTTATTGCATACATTAATGAAGCACCTTTTGTTCAGGTGGATTTGTTGGGAATGTACACCGATCAGCCAGAACATCATGACCACCTGCATAATATTATATACTCCTATAAAAACAGCCCTGACCTTAGGAGACATGGACTACACCAGACCTCTAAAGGGGTGCCGTTGTATCTGGCACCAAGACGTTAGCATCAGATCCTTTAAATCCTGGATGTTGTGAAGTGAGGCCTCCGTGGACTGTACTTGTTTGTCCATTACATCACACAGATTCTGGACTGAATTGAGATCTGGGGAATTTGGAGACCAAGTCATGACTGTGGTGTTCCTTCAGGCCAACCTCTGTGGTCCAGTTCTGATGCTCACATACTCATTGTAGGTGTTTTCAGTGGTGGACATCCTGACCGCTCTGCAGCTACACCACCACAAACACAACAAACTGTGATGCACTGTGTGCTCTGACACCAGCATTTTGAGCTCCAGTAGCTCTTATGCTAGATCGAACCACATAAGCAAACCTTCACTCTTCAGAAGCAACAATGACCCTAGGCTTCCCATGACCCTGTAGCTAGCTACTTCTTTTCCTTTCTTGGACAACTTTTGATAGGCTCTGACTACTGGAGATCGAGAACACCCAACAAGAGGTGCAGATTAGGACATGCTCACTCAGTCTCTTTTTTTAAAGTTATATTTTTGGGCATTTTGGCCTTTAATGGACAGGACAGCTGAATAGAGACAGAAAATGTGGGGAGTAGAGAATGGAGGAAGACATGCAGTAAATGGTCAACCAGCCGGGAATTGAACCAGCAACCTCTGCGACGAGGACTATGGGGAAACATGGGGAGCTTAGACCGCTAGGCCACCAGCATCCCAACTCACCCAGTCTCAACATCAGAATTTGTTCCTTGTCACAGTCGCTCACATTCTTACACTTGTACATTTTTTCTGCTTCGAACATCGACCTCAAGGACAAAAATGTTCACCCAAACAGATGCCACAGAAAATGATAATCCATGACATTCACTTGACCTGTTAGTGGTCATGGTGTTATGGCTGATCAGTGTAAATCATGTTTAAGGGGTCAGTTCACCAAAAACAAGACAAAAAAAAAATCCCTTTATTTTTGCTATGCAGATAGTTTGGTTTTATTAAGGGGAGGAGTTCGAATGAGAACGGTGACAGAGATATCTGAAATGTCCATGAGTAATGACATTTGTGATTAGATTTTGAATTACAATTTTAATTACATCACGAACAAAACATGTTTTCACAATAAAAAACAAAGTGGTTCCCAGCTCAGTTATCTCTTATGTGCAAAGAAAGTACGGCTGCTCAGTTCAAAACTTCAGCCAAAGCTTTTAAAGTTGGTTTGGAGTAACAGGAAGTTCAAGAAGTCGATACTAAATAAGGCAGGAGTGAAAGCACCATCATTGATTGATTGGGACGGGATTGGGAACTGACTTCTTGTGTTCTTCCAAAAGGCACAATGGAATCATTTAATAATAAGCAAACAGTCAGGATTCATAAAGAAGCACCGTGTCACAAATATATAACTGATTGCACAGACATATGTTTCCTGACATAACTCGTGTTCACACACAAAGTCCCTGAACAAAGTGATCGAAGAGTAAAAGTAGCACAGCTCAGATGGAGGAAGGTGGGGTTTTTTTCTTGGTAATTCAGGAAGTAATTCAACATTCCTTCCTAATCCAGGCTGTGCTACCTTTCTCTTTTCAACTGCTCCTTTCTATCCTTGAAGTTTTTGGGCAGCCTCATTATAAACGTTCAGTTTGTTCCTCTCCAGTCTGAAAGGAATATTTAATAAGCACCAAACTTGCAATGTGTTCTACGTGGCTCTGTTTTCTTTGCATAGAGCAGTATCCATGGCAAAAAGACCAAATAATCCCAGAGATTCTGCCACTCCTGTCATTATCCTGTTTCGTCTGTCTTCACTGGATACCAGGCGCCACCAGGTATCCATTAAAGGTGATGTAAACATCCACATCATCGCTGTAAACAGCATTCTCCCTCTCCCTCTTGTAGAGTCGAACCCAGACCTCGTCATTCAGAGCTAAGTTCATCATGACGCTCTGGCTCTGCATGATGGACCTCTCGCTGGGCTGAGCGTACAGGATCACCTGCTCCTTGTTGTTGTGCATGAGGTGCAGGTAGGTCTCCTTAAAGTTCCAGGTGTGGATGTTCACGTTGAAGAAGTAGATCCCCGGAACATAGCAGTAGAACTTTCCCTTGAACATGTTGAAGTGCTCGTGGATGTTGACAAAGACTGTGTCGAACACCAGCGCCTGGTAGTAGTCCACACTGTGCAGGGACTTGCGACGACCCACCGAGAAGGTAGAGTGAGGGATCTTGCAGGGATCGCCGGGAACACCCGCTTGGCCTTTGCTGCCTTTGGGGCCAATGGGTCCACGGAAGCCAGTAGGTCCATCTAAGCCAGCCTTTCCAGGTGTGCCTCTGTCGCCTCTGTCTCCTTTATCACCTTAGAGGAAAAGAAGAAACAGAAGGGAGTGATGTAGACTGAAACATCAGGGCCATAATCTGAAAGTAACAACATTCACTGACAGGGTTCCCACTCTTTTCCAGGGATCAATTTCCAGGACATTTCCAGTGAAGTTTTGAAGATGTGCGTGGCGATGTCTGTTGTAATCAGCGATGTCTACAACATGCAGTTTCTGTGCAGCTGTGTCGCTCTTTTCGTTTTGCTTGTTTTCACTATCAGGACTTTGCACTCCTACTAGCTACAGTACGGTAATTGAGCTCTCAACCTGCAGGGAAAGTAGTGAGGCACAGACCCCCAAGCTCTCTGCCCAACACCACTGGTCACTCTGTAACTTAAATATAAGACTCCTTGAATCAAAAGAGCACTCCACAAAGTAAATTTACCATACAATAGAAACAATAGACCCCTGTTTTATTTGAATGCATGATTATGACCAGTGAGGGAGAAAAGATGTGACAAAAGTTGCACAGCATGACCGGTCTGTGGCGCTGTCTTTTCCAGCACAGCGTGCACTCAGCTTTCAATGAATGGGAATGTGTTTTTTTAATCATGTCAGGTCGCACTCAGTCTTGTTGAAATAATTTTCCAGGACAATACGTGATTCTCCAGGACAATTAACTTTTTCTCCCATTTTCCAGGTGTTTTCCAGTACTGGAAAACTGGTCAACAGTTTTCCAGGTTTTTCAGGTTTTCCAGGACACGTGGGAACCCTGCACTGAGCTAGAGACCTCAAGTCCACTTCATTCTACTTCTACTATAAATTCAGGTGAGGTTGAAATGAGTCTGCATTGCGCCCATTAAAAAAACAAGCAAGGGGGCGCTGTTGGCCTAGCGGTCTGAGCGTGCACCCCATAACCAGAGGCTACAGCCCTCGTTGCAGAGGTTGCAGGTTCAATTCCAGCCTTGACCATCAACTGCATGTCATCCCCCACTCTCCACTCCCCACATTTCCTGTCTCTCTTCAGCTGTCCTGTCTATTAAAAGGTGAAAATTCCCTAAAAATATAACTTAAAAAAAAAAAGACAAGCTAGTTTAGGCTTCATGATTTCACCCTGATTGGCTGTCCCACATGAGTTTTGAATCACAGAAAGAATATTCATGATTTATAGAGACCAAATATCCATTTACCGAAATGCAGCTTGCTACTGAGTAAATTAAGTCAATCAATTAAAGCTCTCGCTCAAACCTTTCATCTTGACGTGCACCAAGCTTTTTTTATTGTCTTTCATAACAGTTACAAATCAGATATGGACACAGATTGCAGCAAGGCTTTCACATCAGTCATTCTAAATCCCTCTTATAAATCTAAAGCAATTCAGTTAAACCGATACTCATCTTAAATCTGTGAGCCTTCGGACGGCCAGACAAAATGTTCTCAGGGAAATGTTTTTGGGGGGGTCAGTCTGAAAAAATGTGAACATGCCAGGAGTTCAACACACCGAGTCAGACACATTTTTTATTTTACATTTGAACTTCTTTGACCTCTGATGATGTAAGCGTAGGAACTGCAGTTACATTAAATGCACAGTTAGGTGTGCTACTCCTCAGCCGATCTTTTCTTTCAGCACTTCCTCCATGTTTCCTGTTTTGCTGCTTCAAAAAACTCATTGTTTGTTTGGATTTTAAGACACCGTGTGACCTGACAGCAGCCTTTGAAAATGATTAATGCGCTCCTGAACGTTCTCCTTTTGCCACTCTTGACTGAAACCTTGCTGCTTATTTTAACATTTTGACTGCTGTTATTGTTCCAAGTACACAAAAGCCTCTTTGCTGTGATTTTGAGGTGACAATGTTTACAGGAATTCATCACCATATCACGACAAACAGCTTTCACAATTAAAGAAAAGTCCTTTGAGCACAGCAAACACTTCCTTCGTGATAAGCAGGAGTGAACAAAACAAAAGAGACTTGGTTGGAGGAAAAGCAAGTGACAACTCTGTGATCTTATTCATTTAAATAACTATATGTGGCTCTGTCAGGGTTTTCAAAAAACAGAGCAAAATAAAGCAAGCTTCAAAAAGGAAAAGAAGTGATTTCATGCCTGTGAGGCACAAAATAAATGTTGCTCTCGTGTGTTAAGGATAGTTTTTTAACCCAGACCTCTAATGCAGTCCTAAATTAAACGCCTGTGGGCTGGTTGAACCACACAGGAAGAAACTGCTGAGCGCTGCCCTCGTTCACTATGACCAACACTTCCTGCAGACCTGAGGTAAATACCAGTGATCCTCTGCACAGATGCTCAGTCTGTTCATGATCCGTGCAGCTGTGACCAGTGTCCACACAAAGAGCCCAGAGGGGGGAGTTACAGCAGTTTCCACTAACAGCAGCTTAGCAGCACCTCTGTGCCAGATGCCTGTAAACCAGACTGATTCTTTATCTGAAGATCTAAAAACAACATAAATGTCCTATTGTAATCCTGACTGTTCTTTTGGATATTACACAAGAGTAACCATTATTAAAGGTGACATATCACGCTTTTTTCATCAATATATATTGGTCTAAGAGGTCCCAAAAACATGGCTTTAAAGTTTATGCTCAAAAAAACACTTTGAAATCAGATTTTGACATGCCTGAAAAATCCTTTTCTTCAGTCCTCCTCAGAACACTCTGTTTTCTCTCTGACCACGCCCCCTCAGGAAGTGGATGTGGTCTCGGCTCTCCAGCACGTTGATCTAATGTTTACATGTTGGCTCTGAATATACACGGCTGCTCAGAGATCACGTTACTTCAACCCTCTGAATCTGATCCAGAATCTGATCCTGACGGAGAGGCGCCTGCAGCAGGACCTTTCTTAACGATTGGTCATAGATTTAGTGTTTCTTGTTGTTTTATTTATCAGTATGTCGACGTGTGTCTTGGTACACAGCTACGGACATGTAGCTATGTGGCTATGCTAACTAGCGCTAGCACTTATCCATGATAAATAAAAATCATCCACTAGATCTTCAAATCTGCAGGCCTGGGGAGTAAATCCGACCTCTACCAGAAAGGCAGCAGGACCTTTTATGAAGGATTGGTCACAGATTCTGTGTTTCTTGTTGTATTTGTCAGTATGTAGACGTGTGTCTTGGTACACAGCTACAGCTATGAACATGTAGCTATGTAGCTATGCTAACTAGCGCTAGCACTTATTCATGATGAATAAAAATCATCCACTAGATCTTCAAATCTGCAGACGTGGGGAGTAAAATCGACCTTTGTGTTTATTAAGACAGCCTACAACTAGCATGCCTCCCTCCTAAGCTCCTTGTTAGCACACATTTGTGTAGGTAATGAAAAACAGAGGGGGGATTCAGTATTATTTTATACAGTCTATGGGCTGAACAAGCTCCGAGCTCTGACTCCGTGACAGACCGGATATTGTTGTTACGTAACAAAAACACGGAAGTCTGAAACGGCTCGTTTCACACACATAAAGGTGGAGAAATCAGAACAGGGGCAGAATGGATTTTTTTCATTCTTGGGGGGTTTGTAGACAGGGACACATATTTCAGGTAGAGAACCATTAAAAAGTCCATTTTGCATGATATGTCACCTTTAAGACACCCAAACACTGACAGAGATATGTCTGTGATGTTTGATAAGTTCAAGGAGTGAAATGAGGGGAAACATCATGAGCTACTCTTCTGATTAACGTTCAGCCGGTCTCATCTGCTTTTAAGTGAGCCGTTGATTTTCCGCACTGTGCCTCTGCTTCGCTTACAGAAAACAAGAGGACCTCTTCATCGATTGAACACAGAAAGACAGTGAACGAGACTAAGTCAAAGCAGGGAACTACAATCAAAACAGTCTGTGGCAGTAAGACCGAGACATCGAAACATGTTGCAGAACCAGACACTGAAGACCATTGAACAGAGGAATGGGTTAGGGTTAGACGGAAACCTCCAGGGCTAAGAAAGAAATGAAACCAACGTGAAGCTCAAACTGCAGATCCATGAGTGGCCACTCGAGGCATGCCATTAAAGTCTGTCCATCTCCATTAGGCCTCATATTCAAATGCTAAACTTTACTGCAGAATTAAACATGTTTACAGTCTTGTATGAACAAAAGTGTTGATCTTTATCATTCTTTTCTCTGTTCATGACACTGTCAAGGGGTGAACTGTGACTGATACTGATACTCTCTGGTCTTGAGTATTCTAAGGCTCAAAGATATCCGAGCTGTCTGCATGGTATAATCTAAGCGACAAGTCACTGAACTCAACTTCTCTGGCTCATTTGTTGTTGTTGTTTTTTTGTTGATGCCTTTTGGAGATGTTTCAAAGGTGACATATCATGCAAAATTGACTTTTTAATGGTTCTTTACCTGAAATATGTGTCCCTGACATGTCTACAAACCCCCCCGAGAATGAAAAAATTCCATTCTGCCCCTGTTTTGATTTCTCCACCTTTCTGTAAATGTGTGTGAAACGAGCCGTTTCAGACTTCCGTGTTTTTGTTACGTAACAGCAATATCCGGTCTGTCACGGAGTCAGAGCTCGGAGCTTGTTCAGCCCATAGACTGTATAAAATAATACTGAATCCCCTCCTCCGTTTTTCATTACCTGCACAGATGTGTGCTAACAAGGAGCTTAGGAGGGAGGCATGCTAGTTGTAGGCTGTCTTAATAAACACAAAGGTCGGTTTTACTCCCCACGTCTGCAGATTTGAAGATCTAGTGGATGATTTTTATTTATCATGGATAAGTGCTAGCGCTAGTTAGCATAGCCACATAGCTACATGTTCGTAGCTGTGTACCAAGACACATGTCTACATACTGATAAATAAAACAACAAGAAACACTAAATCTGTGACCAATCCTTCAGACAGTTCCTGCTACAGGCGCCTCTCCATCAGGATCAGATTCTGGATCAGATTCAGAGGGTTGAAGTAATGTGATCTCTGAGCAGCCGTGTATGTTCAGCCAACATGTAAACATTAGATCAACGTGCTGGAGAGCCGAGACCACATCCACTTCCTGAGGGGGCGTGGTCAGAGAGAAAACAGAGTGTTCTGAAGAGGACTGAAGAAGAGGGCTTTTCAGACATGCCTAAATCTGATTTCAAAGTGTTTTTTTGAGCATAAACTTTAAAGACATGTTTTGGGGACCTCTTAGACCAATATATATTGATGAAAAAAGCATGATATGTCACCTTTAATGCAAATATCTGTCATATAATATATTATATATGTGTTAAAATGTGCTTCCAAGAAGTATTATAGATAAGGTTGTCTATACTTTAGTACTAACACATGCTTTATAATGTCCAATTATGCACATTCATATCAAAAAGTACCAAAAAATGAAAAATCTGATCTTTAATCAAAAACAGAGTGAGCAGTGGTTATGGAGTTACATTAGCTGTGTTTCCATCATGTGGTCAGGCTCAGTTTGGCACGATACCATACCGAATTACTTGCATTTCTGTTGTTAAAAATGAGGAGGGGTCCCAAAATTACCAATCCATACCATCCTACTTTTTTGGCACGCTTCTGTTGGGGTACCTAATATACTGATCAGGCCCATAGACCCTATTTTCCTTAATTATGACTCTGTTTTATGTACAGTTGTAGTTTTGGGTGTTATACAGGTGTCAGGGGATAGTCTCATCAGGAAACAATCTTGATGATAGACAGACACCAGCTGAGCGGTAAGAGGGGCACAGAGATCAATGCAAAGGGAGAGGGAGATGCACAACACATATCTTTTAGCCGACTAAACGTGCACAGTTTTGGGTAAGCCGGGATGTGTAGTTTACCTGCCCTCCTTCAACTTCTAGAATGAAAAATAAACAACTCTAGTGAGCAACCATCACAAAAAAATCACGGGCATATACTGGTCAGCTTCAATAACTTTGTGGATGCTAACCCCTCACTGTTTTCCACCTTCATCCTTTACTCCAAACATTGTCACTTTTAGCTCCAAATACAGAGGCTTCAAAAAAAGGCAGTTCAACAAACCAATTGGGGATCCCCACTATCTCAACAATGTCCAAGAAAAACACTGAAGGTCTAGTAACAAAAAGCTAAGTGACCTTATTCAACAGAATTCAGTCATAAACAACACTTAGAAAAAAAAAGAAAAGCACAGCAAAAGCAATACAACTGGTTTATATAACTAAAAGCATAATAAAGTGTCTCAATACATCAAGGCTGGGTGAAATCTACTTTAATTCTGCACATGTAGAAAAACAAGATGTCAAACGTTACGGTTCACGGTCATCTTTTTCCACGTTGGAGAGTTCTGGTTTCTTTTAAACAACTTGGCAAACTGCGCTCTAACTTTGGGACTGGCCGAAAAAACTGATTGTGGGTTATGCTCTTTAAATCCAATCACTGCAGCTTTTTTGCAGGAGCACGCCCAAACTCAAACACAATCAAAGCAGCGTATGTTTTAATGTCAGCTGTCAGTGGATCAGTGCAGCACGGGGAAGAAAAGTGAGTTTATGTTTTCTGCCACATAAGCAGGTTCAGTGCCAGGTAAATGCACGTTATGAGACCTCCTTCATTGCACAGCTGGAATGTAGGACATCTGTATTCTGCTTTATTGGCACTTTGTACAGAAGAGCACTAAACGGAGATATGACATGCAACTCTTCAGCTTTAGCATGAATCCATCTTTTGGATGTTATTTCCTATCTTCTAATATATGCAGCACAATGCACAAAAACACAAACATCATATGTGATGGTTGCACATTTTGAAAAATCTGTAGCTGCCTCAAGATCGCAACCTACTCCATGTCACAGTGTGAACAGTCCTATGTGTTCAGAAAGCTCAACTCCCTTACTGAGAACTTTTCAGGTCATCCTTCTGGCAGAGTGCTTCTAAAAGTTTTCCTTGGAGGAAGTTTCTTTGCTGAACACAAAGTTTATGAAGGTATTGAAACTGAATCTGGATAGCTCAGTGGAAAAGTTGTGGGTTGTTTTTCAGTATGGAAAGGCATTTTTTGTTTGTGTGCCTATGCATCATCTCTGGATGGATGTGTGTGTGTGTGAGAGAGAGAAATACTTTTCTTTTCCACAGTTCAGCAGTTGGATTGTTTCAGAGGGTTGATCATGGGTCAGAACAGACTTGGCATGTCCAGTTATCAGAGATCCAGCAGATAAAACAGAAGAGTGATGACACATGGTTTGGACTCATCTGGTTCAGTTGGCTGCTAAGACTCCTGATATTGGATCCACATGTTCTGACAAATCCCTCCCCAGCTGTGATTGTGTGGTGTCTAGAGACTGGGAAATCCTCATATTTTAATCACTTGTTTCTCTTGTCAGATTTTCCAAACTCTTTAGGTTTCCCCTGGGCCTTCATACACTTGGACGAACCATGATGCACAAACACACCATCATCATCTCACACAACATAGTCACAGTGTGACCGAGACAGACTCCAAAGTGAATCAGGACTGTGTAACGAGCAGAGACTTCCATGAGTCTTCAAGTTTCCCAGACTCCAGAGTTTGAGTCAGGTTTGTTATAACTTTGTAGTCAGTCTAGGTATGTCACAATGTCATGGACAACATTGCCAAGGGTGGAGCGACACGCTACCTCATGAACTTGAAACGCAATCTACTAACTTCCATGTCATCATCGTTTCTAATGATGTTCAAAATCATGTTTTAAAGTTATATTTTTGGGCTTTTTGCCTTTATTCCATAGGACAGCTGAAGAGAGACAGGAAACATGGGGAGTAGAGAGTGGGGGAAGACATGCAGGAAAATGGTCGACCGGTCGGGAATCGAGCCAGCGACCATTGCGACAATGACTATGGCCTCTGTATGTGGGGCGCTTAGACCGCTAGGCCACCAGGGCCCCCAAAATCATGTTTTATCTGCGTCACCAGCCCTGTGACAGACACTGACAGTCTTTTTTATGAAATCCCAAAAAACTAGCAGGGAAACTTTTTTTGAGTGTGCATAGAGTACCTCACTTTCATCTGTCATCTCCTCCAACATGATCTGTGCTGCAGAACAAGTTAAGCACTGTTGTAAAACACTAGCTAGCTAGCTGGTTACTGAGTCTTCTTCTGCTGCTGCTGCTAAATCTTCTCCATCTTTCTAATACTGCCCCCCAAATTCTTATTTTCAGCATAATATCAGTATTTGATATCAAGCACATTCCATAGAGAGTGTCCTAACGTACTGTATCACAGTGTGGTATGCAGGCTGCACCATGCGGACTAGAAGGCTCTGCAAAGACTCATCAGGTCTGCAGAAAAGATCACCGGCTGTCCCCTGCCCCCTCTGGATGAACTTGCCACCTCATGCTACACCAACAGAGCATCATTTCAGACCCCTCCCACCCTGGTCACCCCCTTTTTGAACTGTTACCATCTGGTAGACGCCTCAGAACTACCAAATCCCAAACCAGCAGACTCAGAGACAGTTTCTTTCACACAGCCATCAGCACACTCAATAAACAAAAACCCAAAAATGTTTTTTAGCCGCTAGTATACACTGCACTTTGCTGCACATAGACACTTTTTACATTTATTTATTACACTGTGACAATTGTTTTTATGGTGGCTCCTGTCTTATTGAATGTGTGTATTCATTTGTCTGAGTGCATCATTCGGGTTGAGTGGCAATATTAAGTTTGTTGTAGCACTACAATAAAGGATTCTGATTCTGATTCTGTTTCTGATTTCATTCTTTTGAAGACATTATTTTAAAAACAGGTATAATTCAACAGCCTTAATTCTGTATTTTGTTTTGGAGAAATTCAATTAAAAGCAGGGTTTTAGGTTCTTATGCAATATATAGAGAAGTAAAAACATACATAACCACTTGTGTCTACATATTCACAATAAGGCCCTGGGAAAGAGCATTTTTGGGAAGGCCTCAAGATTAGTTAAGGGGGCAATGTTGAGGTTTTAAAAAATAGGCATGACAAGCCACAAACGCTTATGTTACTCCCTGTCCAACCCCGACCTCTTTCCACCTTATTAAACAAATTAGAGAGGTGTAGTACTTGCACAACAGTCCTGCCTTCAACGGGCTATGTGACAGGGACCAGAGGGTCAGTTTGGATCTGGTCTAGTTGGTAAGGGGTCTATTTCAGACCTGGTCAAAATAACTGCAGATCTCTTTCAGATTGGATCTATTTTACTGTGTGCCATGTTGTGTATGAAACAAGCGGCAACCTCCGGTCTCAAAATATGAAGCCCATGCAGAAGTGTTATAAACTGCAATTCACCGAGAATCTGCTTGAGGCTGGCTGCAGAAACATCGGAAACCACATACACACCAATTCACAATAGATGATCTTTGAAGCATTAAAGGTGACATATCATGCAAAATTGACTTTTTAATGGTTCTCTACCTGAAATATGTGTCCCTGGCATGTCTACAAACCCCCCGAGAATGAAAAAAATCCATTCTGCCCCTGTTCTGATTTCTACACCTTTCTGTAAATGTGTGTGAAACCAGCCGTTTCAGACTTCCGTGTTTTTGTTACGTAACAACAATATCCGGTCTGTCACGGAGTCAGAGCTCGGAGCTTGTTCAGCCCATAGACTGTATAAAATAATACTGAATCCCCTCCTCTGTTTTTCATTACCTGCACACATGTGTGCTAACAAGGAGCTTAGGAGGGAGGCATGCTAGTTGTAGGCTGTCTTAATAAACACAAAGGTCGGTTTTACTCCCCACGTCTGCAGATTTGAAGATCTAGTGGATGATTTTTATTTGTCATTGTTTAAGTGCTAGCGCTAATTAGCATAGCCACATAGCTATATGTTCATAGCTGTAGCTGTAGCTGTAGCTGTAGCTGTAGCTGTAGCTGTGTACCAAGACACACGTCGACATACTGACAAATAAAACAACAAGAAACACTAAATCTGTGACCAATCCTTCAGAAAGGTCCCGCTGCCTTTCTGGTAGAGGTCGGTTTTACTCCCCACATCTGCAGATTTGAATATCTAGTGGATGATTTTTATTTATCATGGGTAAGTGCTAGCGCTAGTTAGCATAGTCACATAGCTACATGTTCGTAGCTGTGTACCAAGACACACGTCGACATACTGATAAATAAAACAACAAGAAACACTAAATCTGTGACCAATCCTTCAGAAAGGTCCTGCTACAGGCGCCTCTCCGTCAGGATCAGATTCTGGATCAGATTCAGAGGGTGGAAGTAACGCGATCTCTGAGCAGCCGTGTATATTCAGCCAACATGTAAACATTAGATCAACGTGCTGGAGAGCCGAGGCACATCCACTTCCGGAGGGGGCGTGGTCAGAGAGAAAACAGAGTGTTCTGATGAGGAATGAAGAAGAGGGATTTTCAGGCAGACCAAAATCTGATTTCAAAGTGTTTTTTTGAGCATAAACTTTAAAGACATGTTTTGGGGACCTCTTAGACCAATATATATTGATATGTCCCCTTTAATAAACATGTTTACAGCCTGGTTCAAAAAAACTCAAAAATGACTGACTTGACCGGCAGGCGGGAACACATAGCTGTTGGCTAGGAGGCTCAAACCCCTCCTCTTTACGTCACACTATTTTAGTTGAGTTCAACATTTCCAGTATGGCTCCCGCTGACAATTGGCTTCAAAACAGCGCTCAGGAACAGATGGGTGACGTCACGGATACTACGTCCATTATTTATACAATCTATGGTATGAATGTAATGTATGCATGTATGAAACTATGTGTGGTTCTTGTAGATTTTCCATTGATGTGTTCCAAATCAAATTCCAAAACATTAGTTTGAAGACATCCAGTAACAAGTAACAAGTAAACTGAAGTTAGGAGTTTGTTTTCATGTTATCGGTAGCTAGACTGGCATAGTGATACTCTTCAGTGACAGACTACATGCATACAAATGATGAGGTTGTGATTTTCTGTGGTTTTTAGATAGATATGAGATTTCTGAAAAGGAAATTTTCCCACTTTTGCTGTAAAATAAAACTTTACTGGAGCTATAATCCAGTGTGCAAAAAAATCAAATATCATAGCTTACAAAATTCATGTATCAAAAGGCATTTCCTCAAACATGCACTGTCAGAAGCTTTTTAAAGTCACTGTTACTCTGCAGTCTGGTTCTTTTCAAAACGCTGATTATGGTTTGACTCTTTAAATGGTTCCAGGTTGAGAGTCCTACTTCATTGTTAAAAGGAAAGTCTAACTGTGGTCTCAGTGCCAATAAACTTTCAGTGTGAACTTCAGCAGAGCTGCTGCATTACGATGAAATACGTGATTACTCATTTCATCAGATATATAGTTAGCTGCCTGAAAATAAGAATTACAACATCCAGATAAGAAGAAGCGTATCCATGCTCTGGTACCTTTAAGGATGGTCATGTTGATGACAGTGTGGACCTCAGGCATCTGATATTTGGTGGAGGTTGCTGGAGGCTCAAGGTGGTCGCAGCACCTCCTGCATAGTCTGGAAGGAGATCGGGAGGGGGAGGGGACACTGCTGACCAGGGGGAGGAGCAAAAGCAGCCTCAAACATGGGGTCAACATGGCTGTCACAACCTGGAGTGAAACAGAAAGAAAGGAGAGGGGTCAAGGTTTAAAGTTGAATGTTTATAGAGCATATTCACCCTTATGAATGTATTGCAAATGGACACTTTTAACATATATGTAGACTTGAAAACCTGTTTGAGGATGGGAGCAAGCGGGAGCTTCATCACAAAAATCAGTATTCAAGAGGAACTTCAAAAAGTCAAACAAGTTCAGCACAAAAAACGGAAAAACCCTCGACCCCAAACCAACATTTTTGGGTTTGAATTGGCAGTGTACGTTTGACATTCCTGTGGATAACTGGCAAAGAGTACATTTTCCTGACAGCCGAGTTGGAGGATTGTCTTTGAAGAATTGAGATTACAGACAGTAATCATTTTGCATTTCTGTCCCTTTGGAAACAAGCAAAACGTTCATGTTTTTGCCCTCATGCTGCAGCAATCAATCACAGAGGAGGCCGTGTAACAGAGCTGCCTCCTAATAGTCAACCCTTATAACCGTCAATCATTGGAAAGACAGAAGACCTAGTTGATTATTGATCAAGTAGTCCCAGATATAAAGTTGTTTGCTGTCTAAACATCTGCTTGATCTAACTGTAGAATACCCTGCCCTACTCTTTTAGGGAGGTCAGCTTATAAATATTAAATAATTTTGATACAGCAGCTCCTCAACATATACATAAACAGTATGTATGTTTCTGGAGTAAACCAGCCCCCAATAGCAAGGACCAAAAATACAAAAAATTGACATTGGAGTTATTGTTTTTGACTTTAATTTGAAATGCAATGCACAACATGTAAAATGCGGTGGAGCTGCTGTATTGTTGTTGTTAAAATATTACCTTTCAACCAGGTACTGTATGGTTTTTAAACTTTTGTAGCTTGTTAAAAAGGACATACAGTAAAAAAAAATCAAAAATCTCTCAAATTTTAGGAGTGCTGGGATTCAATTTAGAGGTGCTTCAGCACCACCAAAAATGGACTAGAAGCGCCTATGGCACTGAGGTATACCTCAGATGGAGTAAAGTACAAGTTCATATGACATGCAAAGCAAGAATTTTAAAGGTACAGCAGTCAGAATGAAGTGTCTTGGTAAGCTTGGGTCTTAGCATAGTGGTTGTGAAGGCATACATTGTGTTTGAATTGAGTGAATTAAACACGTTTTATGCAGTTTTAGCACAGAATCCAACAAACAATACTTAACCGTTAGTTATTTAGCTAGCTAGCATAGACTTGCCAGGTTTAAGCTGACTGAATGAGTCCAAAGGGACCACCAACCTTCAAAATGCATGGTTTAAATAACAGAAGCAGGGGTGGAACAATGTTAAATTGAAGTGGAATTAGCGTTAAGTCCCCATTAGTTTTTGGTGTCACATTCAAAATAAGAACTGCTTTTTCTGTTGGCAAGCAATGCCATCTGTGCATGCACTTGTTGATTTGAAGTTGGTTCCTGTCTAGCATAGCATCAAAAGTTGTGTTTATTAAATTCTCATTCAGCCCTGGAATTCAGACCATTTACTTCTGAACCAAAGGTATTAAGATAATGAATATAATCTGCAATGAAAGTCTTTAGATGGGAACAGCTGTAAATGTATGTATTGGGATACCATTTTCTCCAGCAGCAAGTCAGGGCCTGTGTCCACTAATGCCTGTTTTTGCACTGGCAGTGCCTGCTTTCTCTACAATACCAATGCAGTTAAGCGTATGTATAGCGCTCAGGGGTAGAGCATACAACCTAACCTGGCTTCTTGCCATGACTCTGTCATCTCCGTCTTTTAATTAAGCATACAGAGCAAGTTAAAACTGACTTAATGGTCACTACCAAGGAAGTGCAAGGAGACAACTTTTGCAACCCAGCTATAGGAGCTGGTAAGAAGCAGTGATTTTGAGGTTGTAGCTGGACCCAGGCCTTAATACTTTGTAAAATTGTAATAGAGATGAAGCCAAAGTCGTGAATATGTCCCAACCTTGTGCACTGCCTTTCAAATTGTTCATCTCTAATAATCCTTTCACAGATAACTTTTGGCAGCTGTTGAAAGATGTCTGTCAGACGTGTTGGTACTTCAGCTTTTGTTTTTTCCCTGTCTTGTCGTATTAGTGGTTTCCTACATTTCCAAAGAATGTTCCCTTTAGCTTCCAAGGCCAAAAGGAAACTGCAGTTTGAAGGTAAAAAAACACAGATGACAGATTGTCTCGTGGCCTTGGAAGTTCTCATATGGGGTCCAGAGTGAAATACGAGTCCTGCAGAGAAGCTACAGATTTGAAAAGTGAGAAGGATGAAGTTATGCGGCCTCCAATATGTACACATTATGCACACCTGGACTCAATCTGATGAAAAAACATCAGCCATTATTGAACTCTCTGTACGTAAAGAAAGCAGTGAACACTTTCATGCACGTGTCCAAGGACGACATGTGGTGTTGAACCTGTTACCCTTGTCACACCTCTTCATATTACCCAGATCCACACACTCAAATGTCTTTGTTTGCAACATAACACACTAGAAGCATCATAATAAGATATTAAAACTTGATCAATATACTAGGTGTACTCATTTCAGATTAACTTTACAATAATAAGACGGCAGTGAATGAAACTGTAAGGATACAAAGACATCCATAGTAGGTCTGTATTCTGCATTATGTAACACAAAACATCTGGCCCCTGTTTGATGTTGTTACCCAGAATGCCTCATGGTAAACTGAGTGCATATGTTACAAGGATTATCCCTGAGGGCCGGGACCTCCTGAGTCACACGAGACCCTGATGTGACATAAAACAAACTGATTAAGAATTACAGGATACATTTTAGTGGATATTTAAGCATCCTTACAACACTACGTGTAGTATTTGTTTTATGTTGGGTTAAATCTGGCGTGAGGACGTTTTACAAACACAGGATATGAACATCTGCAACATTCAAACCCTTCTCTAATGAGTTTACAAAGCGTTTGGTTTCTTAGTGGTGCATCACTGATTTTGTTTGTTTCTACTGTGAAGTTTAGAGTAACAGGGGACTCTATCTACAAAGTGAGTTTAACAGCAGATCGTCATATCTTTACAAGAACAGAGCAAACTATGATATTAGAAACATTTGAAGAAGTTAGGCACACAGTGATCCAGAGTGAAATCAACACAGCTGAAGAGAGAACAAGGCAGAAAAAGAAAAGACACTGCCAGTGAATGCACAAATTATGGCTCATTATCTTTCCCATCATTATACCGCATAATAGATCTGATGATATAAACTCCAGATTTTTTTTTCATTAAGCTGTGTTACTTAAGTGAGCTTTGGATGCAATATTTCAGCTATCAAATGGAGGAGTATGGTGATGACAAACATGGATATAAAAACACAATTCAAAGCCATATGCATGAGCTGTTCTACACCCAATAAGTGGCCTGCAAAAACTTCAAGCCTTTGGTGTTGAGCTTCTTACAGTCTCTGTTATAGCAGGGGTTCCCAAATTTTCAGCCCGCAACCCCCCAAAATATTGGTGCCAAAGACTTGCGACCCCCGCTGTCCCTCAAAGTGATTTAATGTGGCTTCATTTAGCTGTTCTGCAGAAAATTAGCCTACCTACATGAGCCTGTGGTTGTGTTTCCTGTGCTGTTATGAATTAACCTGCTGCTTACTGATGCTTTTGATAATATAACTGTTTACTAACTCTAAACTTAGGAGTCATCTGGCAAAAAGAAAGGCAGAAAACTCATTACATTTTCTATTTTCAAGGTTTTATTTCAAGTTTAGCTACTGTTTTTTTCAATATTTTTGTTACTATAATGGATAAAATGTACTATTTTTAGATAATTAAGAAGAAAAAACATTCTGGAAGACATCTCACGACCCCGCATTTGTGTCTGGCGACCCCCCAGGGGGTCCTGACCCACACTTTGGGATCCCCTGTGTGATGATATCGGCACAATTAATAACTTTCATTACTAAAGTGTTCTGTCAGTCTTTCTCCTTCCTCCCCTCTACCAATCAGCTCACAGAGCTCCAGGATCAAGGGAATCTACTGCTCAGTGATTTTCAGAAGATGAGTAGGTTATGGATTCAGCAAAGTTTACCATGCTGATCTGAGAAGTGAACCAACTTTGTAAACCCTGACGTTACCTAAAGAACTGAAAATCCTGGTTTGAAGTACAGGCCTCTCTGTCCTTTACTTTTTTCTCTGTTTTGGTCTCCACCATCCCACAATAATAATGTCAAATTCCTTAAGTGCTAGATGCTTCATTATGCACTCCAATGCCAAGTTTATCTGTCTATTTGGAGAGCAGGGGGTGGTGTACAGTGGGTTTATCA
This sequence comes from Notolabrus celidotus, assembly GCF_009762535.1. Classification (NCBI taxonomy): domain Eukaryota; kingdom Metazoa; phylum Chordata; class Actinopteri; order Labriformes; family Labridae; genus Notolabrus; species Notolabrus celidotus. The sequence continues at coordinate 34,145,566 of NC_048278.1, forward strand.
GTGCATATTTCCCAAAGCAGCAGCAGTCTGCTGTGGGAAAGTTGATGAGAGTGGAATTCAGGGATCAAACCACCAAAACGATAAGCTAAAACAAACCCTTGTTTCTGTTCTTGGATTTACAGTAAATCTGCTCCCCACTTTCTATCCCCCATCCTCCTACATTTCCGTCTTCTTTCCATCCATCTTAGTGTTTTGCCCCCTTAAACCCACACATGTGTATCACAAATCCTCTTGAGGGGAGGATTGAGAAGAGAAAACAAAAGCAAACGTTGGGATGAGAGAGCAAACTAAAAAAGAACATAAACAGGGGATAACAGAGACATTCCCAGGAGCTTTTAGAGTGATGGATGGCTGTTAACTGGATTTGAGATGACGGATAGAGCATGTCTGTGAGAAAATGAAACAACTGGAGCACTGCAACATAATATTATCAGACTACTGATATTAGAATATAAACATAACAGGTATTATCTGAGTCTGCAGCCAGACAAATGTTGAGGGAAACATTAACAGTTACTTATGCAAGTTCATGATCATCATTTTAGGCTTGACATTTTTGTGCATGCATAATACATCCTAATTATAAACCTGTTTATTATTTGGCAGTAGCTCAGTCTGCAGAGACTTGGCCTCAAAACTGGAAGGTTGCAGGTTCAAGTCCTGGAAATTGCACTGGTAGCTGGCGAGGTGAAAGTTCACTTCCAGGCCACTGCCAAGATGCTCTTGTGCCAGGCACCAAACCCCTAACTGCTCCTGTGCTCAACCATGTGCAGTCCCCCCCAGCCTCTCCATTATTGCATGATCATAGGATCCTGTTTGTGCATGTGTGTGTGTGTATTTCAGCAAATGAATAATGAGCGGAATCAAATTAATTTCCCCATGGGGACTCAGAAAGTACATCTCCTTCTTTTTACACTTGATTACTCAACGTCTCACTGCTTTTATAAAACCACTGGTTGTGCTTTCTCATGACCTGATGTTGCAAAATCCAATAACACTGATTTACCTTAAAAAAAACGTATGGTACGTTCTTTTAATTTACAGACCATATTACTCTTAACATATAGCCTAGTTGCAATTCTTGGCAATTATCTGATGCAGGTTAGTTATGCAGGTGAAAACAACTTTCAACTATTAAATTATTAGATGCAATTAAATGACAAATGAAGAGTTCATTTGCAAAAACAGATGACACCGTTCATATACATTTTCAAAAAACACATTTCTTCTTTATTTACATATTTAATAGTTACATTTTTAACAAGCCTCTAATGATTAATGCCATTTTGACTTAGTCAAAGCCACCTAACTTCAGTTGATTGATAATATTGATAAAGCTAGCAATATAAAAAAATATGTTTTTGAAACATTTTGAAAACATTTTAAAAGTGAGTTATCTGTTTTTTGCAAATTAACTTTTCAAATATTGAAATATCTTGACAATTTTTAAAAAGAGACTGATCTCTTTAAAAATGTTTTTTAACAAAATTATCAGTAATGTGTTTGGCACGTTCAGGTACCCTCGTATTTTCGCACATTTTTGTGCAACCGGAGCTACACACGTGCCAAAATGACTTCAGCCCACCATGACCTTATGATACCGCATGCACTCACCCTTCCTCGCCCACCAATCATGACTCCCCCCGGAGCTGTGTGCACAGCTGACACCACGACCACGGTGCCATCAATGCTGCTAATGAAGTGAGCACACACTGATTCACAATAGACCTGCAAACCACAACACACATGCATAACACTCATAATGAATTCATTGGGGGAGCCACGTCTACAAAGCCAGAGCATCAGTTTGGCATGCAGCTGCAAACCGGATAACCTCACACACACACTCACACGCACACACAACTAAAACTGTAACACACACTTACGCACAGTGCGCTTTTCAGGAGCGTATCAGGGAGCCGGCGCGCGTCAACGTGCACGATGATGCAGAAGGGATAACTTTTGGAAAAAAGGATAAAAAAGCTGCTGAGTTGGAGACTTGTGAATAACTTCTTCTATGCTGCACGTCCCTGCAAGCACGCCAACGCGCCGCCGGGTGTTTCTTCCTCTACTACTACTTTTACCTTTAAAGCTCCACAGCAGGATTATTCTGCAGAGTCGTGTCGGCTGAGTTGTCAGAGTTGTGTCAGATCGTGTCACAGAGCCTGGTCGCGTTTCTTACCTGCTGCTGGAGCTCACTTCAGCCGGGGAGGAAAAAAAACAGACTGCTGGTGTCAGACTGAGAGGAGGAACCACTGAGGAGAAACCTCTTTCCCTCTTTCCCTCCCTCCCTCTCTCTCCTTTCTTTTTTTTTTTTTTACACACACACACACACACACACACACACACACACACACACACACACACACACACACACACACACACACACACAAGATGTGAACACACACCTTTCACCCTCCCTCATCAAAGTGCATCAAAAGTCAAATTTGTCTCCAATATCATGTCCCCTCCTTTTCTTCCTTTTTTCTGCTCCTGTGATCATCTCCTGAACTTCCCCTCCTCCCCCTTCATCCCTCTTTTGACTCCTCATCCATCACTCTTAGTACTTATAAGAGAGTCAAAGCCAGCAGTGGAGGAGGTACTTTGAAAGAAAAGCTTTGCATGCTACTTATTGCATCAGAGTGGAAGAAGCTGAACCACGGCTAAGACTTCATCGGAAAAATGAAGACTGGTGGAAACACACTTTTGAAAAGTTGTTGAAATGGGAAAGCCGGTGTGAACATGCAGCTATGCATCTATTATTTAGTACTTAGTTTTCCTAAGTTTTCCTTGTTAATATGTGCTGTTTACTCCAGATCTTAGTTGCAAAACCACAAAACATCAGAGAAACATGGGCTCAGCTTACCTCATTAGTCAGGCTAATGGCAGATTGGCTTCCCGATCACAGTGACCTTTTTATTTCGCCTTGAAGAGCACAAGAATACTTTGTCATTATCACAAGACAAAACTTTCCTCGACATGTGCCAGCATTGATCCAGTCATTGAGTCATTCAGTTGTTAGCAATGAACCAGCTAACAACTGAAGTGGTTTGAAACTATTAAACACTTGCACACTTGAAATATTCAAGTTTAACTTTTAATTTTGGGAATGAAAACATTCAAAACAAAAAGACACAGATTCCTTCTGTTGCAGGAATACAAACCCCCCAGGAAATTTTACATTTGCAATATTAATTTGGATTTTTAATGGTTTTAAAACTGTGCAGCAGTATTCTGTGTCAGAATATCATGTTCACCTATAATGACCTAATGTAGCTCTAACGAAAGTTCAGACAGGAAGACTATAAAAGCAATCACAGCAGTTGTTTAACTCTCCTCTCCCTCGTTCGATAGCTCACCCGCTTCCAGCTGCACGCTCCGGAGCTGTCATTGGTTAATCAGCAGCGGTATCATCCAATAGCTCAGTGGCGTGCCCTTATCATCAGCCTATCAACTCTTCAGGATTTCTTCAGCTGCCAAATTCACACATCCTACTCTCATAACATTATCCCCATAGAGTCCTTACGCCAAAGATTTCTGTCAAGTTTCATTATTCATTAAGTTGTAATAAATAACCTTGATATTCAAATTGTGTCTCTCCTGCTTGAACTATATTTGTAGTGTCAGTGGTTAACCAAACAGACTGGCCTAAAGGTTTAAGTACTAGGTGCAAGTAAGTACTGAGTATGTAGCTGGATGATGTAACCAAGCCCTGTGATAGGCTGGCGAACTGTCCATGGTGTACCCTTCATTTCCGCCCGATGTCATCTGGGATAGGCTCCAGCCTCCCGTGACCCCGAATGGGATTAGCGGTCAAGATGATGGATGGATGGATGGATGGATGGATGGATGGATGGATGGATGGATGGATGGATGGATGGATGGATGGATGGATGGATGGATGGATGGATGGATGGATGGATGGATGGATGGATGAAGTTACCAAGCTACAACAAAACTTGGTTGAACTCAGTTTTATAATTCATCTAAGTCCACCTCTCTCAACACTGGTCTAAACTACTGTGCCTCTCTGCTTAAAACTCTGTCCTTCCCTCTCTCTCTTAGTCAACATTTTGCACTTCTCTGTCCATGACTCAGTTTCTGGACGGTAACAACTGCTTCTTCTTTAGTGCCAGAAAGAACTACATTTTATCACCTCTCATAAAGTCCAACTGGACTCCTTAAATCATTCTGACGAGTTTAATACCGCTGTCATTAACATAAACTCGTCATCTTTCCTCAGCTCTCATCTGATCCTCCATCTCTTGAGTGTAAGAGACGTGTTGCAGTGTCAAGATAATTTAGGAAAGGAGATAAGAGAAGTGTGCTTGTCATGTAAGAGGGATTACATTCAACAGATACTGATCGGTCTTTGTCTCTCACCAGTGTTTCATTCACTGTACTTAAAGAGGGGGTTCTTTTTTGACTCAGGCCCTTCAACAACATGACAGAGAGATATTGATTTGTTATATATTAGTGTGTGTGTTTCATATTTTTATGTTAGTGTCTTACCAGAAATAAAAAGCAACCAGATTCCATTCATTTAAAGGTGACATATCACGCTTTTTTCATCAATATATATTGGTCTAAGAGGTCCCCAAAACATGTCTTTAAAGTTTATGCTCAAAAAAACACTTTGAAATCAGATTTTGGTCTGCCTGAAAATCCCTCTTCTTCAGGCCTCCTCAGAACACTCTGTTTTCCCTCTGACCACGCCCCCTCAGGAAGTGGATGTGGTCTCGGCTCTCCAGCACATTGATCTAATGTTTACATGTTGGCTGAATATACACGGCTGCTCAGAGATCACTTTACTTCAACCCTCTGAATCTGATCCAGAATCTGATCCTGACGGAGAGGCGCCTGTAGCAGGACCTTTCTGAAGGATTGGTCACAGGTTTAGTGTTTCTTGTTGTTTTATTTATCAGTACCTTGACGTGTGTCTTGGTACACAGCTACGAACATGTAGCTATGTGGCTATGCTAACTAGCGCTAGCACTTATCCATGATAAATAAAAATCATCCACTAGATCTTCAAATCTGCAGACGTGGGGAGTAAAACCGACCTCTACCAGAAAGGCAGCGGGACCTTTTCTGAAGGATTGGTCACAGATTTAGTGTTTCTTGTTGTTTTATTTATCAGTATGTTGACGTGTGTCTTGGTACACAGCTACAGCTATGAACATGTAGCTATGCTAACTAGCGCTAGCACTTATCCATGACAAATAAAAATCATCCACTAGATCTTCAAATCTGCAGACGTGGGGAGTAAAACCGTCCTTTGTGTTTATTAATACAGCCTACAACTAGCATGCCTCCCTCCTAAGTTCCTTGTTAGCACACATTTGTGCAGGGAATGAAAAACGGAGGGGGGATTCAGTATTATTTTATACAGTCTATGGGCTGAACAAGCTCCGAGCTCTGACTCCGTGACAGACCGGATATTGTTGTTACGTAACAAAAACACGGAAGTCTGAAACGGCTGGTTTCAGCACACATTTACAGAAAGGTGGAGAAATCAGAACAGGGGCAGAATGGATTTTTTTCATTCTCGGGGGGGTTTGTAGACATGGACACATATTTCAGGTAGAGAACCATTAAAAAGTCCATTTTGCATAATATGTCACCTTTAAAATAAAAAAAGTTAACTTTACCAAACATAAGAGTAGCTAGCCATGATTTCTTCTGAAACTTTGTTAGTTATATTAGTTTGTTAGATATTTTTTAAAGTCAATTTAAACCCAACACACCATGTGTAATGAAAATCCCAAATAGCCCCAAAGCCTACCAGTCAGCATAGCAGCACACCAACAGCTGCTGTAAATGATCTCTGCTTGAAATGATCATTTTTAATGGATTCTGGTGTCTTTAATAGAGACAATACAATGGTTTACATTGCAACAAATATGCATATTCTTACTCTAAATCAAACAGGTTTAGTCTCAGTAGGTATCTGTTCTATAATGCAATAATACAATTAAAAAGGACATAATTTGAAGACCATGTGAGAAGTTTTTATCCTCAATCTTTTACCAATGTCTCTTTGTGACCTACATAGTAAAATGAGAAATACTGAAATTTTGTTTTTGTGCTCAGGTTTGATCTTCTACCAAAAAGCTGAGTTGATATTCGTCACTCACACCTAAGTGTCTCTGTCTAGAACTCTGCTGGTGAAGTCTGGCAGAGAGAAGAAAGCTAGCAAGTAGGGGGAGTTTGTTTTCAGTTGATAATTTTCCTTTTATGTAATATTTAGGCCTTATTTGATATTGGAGCAGGATTAGCAAAAAATACATTTTCTGTTGAAGTATTGTTTTAGACAGAGAAACTGTACAACCAGGGCTTTGCAAGGTAAAAGAGGCAAATGGCTATAAACAGAATGTGATGTTTCTAATGTGTATATGCTCAAACTGTGAGCATATTTATGTTATTTAGACATTTATTGAGACACGGAGCTCACATCATGACGCCAGGACTGTTACGGGTAACGTTAAACTGGTGTGTCTGCTTACCTTTTGTAAGCTAACTGATGGTAATAAATCTGAGTATAAAGAGTTTAGTTATGTTGCAGTTAATGATTTGACATAGCTATAAATCAATAAATCACCTCATCACTCTGAATCCTGCAAAAGTCTTCATGCATAAAGAAAAGAAGTACTTAAAAGAAGTATTCATTCACTTCCACAGAAAATGCACACTTTGGAGCCACATCTTTAGGACGGTTGGCGGTAGTGCTCATGGGATGTTTCAGCATGGATCCACTCTTTTCCAGATGTACTTGCAGTGAATCCAGCACACACTTTGGGATCTAACATCTGGGTGTCCTGGGTGCACAGAGGCCCGGCCTGCATAGCTTGAACCAGAAACCTCAAAAATGATGGTAACAGATTTCTCTGACAATCACAGAGTTTTGTTGAGCAGCATTTTGAGATGTTTAGTGGGTCAACATTTAGAGTTTGGAAGTTGTCTGAGGTTACCATCAAAAACCTAAACACCACGGAAATACCTCTTAATCATATAGTGTAAGATCAACCAAGAGGGTATTTCCATTTCATAAACAAACCTGTGAGAAGTCTCTTTCTCCTTTTGTAGTGGTCATGGCCTGGAGCTATCTTGCTTTTAGCCCTGTGATTGGCTGAAACTTATATGGAAGGATGGCTGCAATGGGAAACAGCTAATTATACAGCAAGCTCAAACCACACTTCTCATAAAGAACATTTTTTACCAGCTGCATTTCCCCCACTCACGGCAGCCTGCTCCAGTTCAGGGTCAGCGACCAGTAAACGATGACCCTAAGGCCAATCCAACAGGGGACTGCATGGACTGGATGGATTAAGTCTTGGCTGCTGCAGAAAGATTCAAGCTGGTTCTTGACTTTACCTCTCTGTTTTGTTATAGAAATGTAAACAAAAAAGGAGCAAAAGGTCTTTTTTCTCTCCTTACATAATTCTCCTAAAGCTCCCATAATATATGTCTTTAACCCACTTGTATTGCCCTCCCCCCCTCTCCTCCGTCTGGCTATTCATCACCAAGGACTTCACCTCCTTTCACTCTGAGGATTTGGCTGTGTTCTACTTCTTCTGTTTCCTGTTGGCCAGCCAAGAATGGAAAGCGGTCAGCCAACCAGACGCCACAGAGGTGGAAGGACAAAATACAGCAAACATATGAAGAGGAGGAGTGAAAGCCCTAAATCTATGGGAGCTTGTACTTGTAGAGTGAAGACAAAATGTCCAAACAAAGCTTGACTGAAGAGGAAACCCATCCAAGGATACAGACTAGATTTGCCACTATCAACGTTTTAGATGTAAATGTTTAAATATCTGTTCAGTGTTTGAACAAGAATGAGATCTTTTAGACTTGAGTTAGATGTTAATACTTCCCATCTGAGCTTTATTTGGGTGCTTAATGTTAACGCAGGATGTAGATGATGTAATGATGTAGTCTCGGTGATGTCACCCACTGGTTTCTGGAGAGGCATTTTCAAGCCCAACAATGACTCAGTCCAACTTCTGATGAACCGACACAAAAAGAGGTGGAGCTGAAGCTAGCTTTTAACCTCCTGGCACAAGTGCCCACCTGTCAGTCAACTCAGCTGGGCCTCTAATTATGCAAATGTGTAACTACTACAATCCTTTGTATTATCTAAACAGATGTGTTATATATATTTAAAAAAGAAATGCCCATGCATTGAATGAAGGAATTAGCTACATAGACTGTATGTGGCAAAGTTGTGTAATTGTTGACTTATTTAACCTTAGTGTTAAAGTATGGGAAATTGTTAATGGATTTGGGGCTTTGGGTGTTTTAAGGGCCTTTTTGTTCCTTTTCGATAGAGGTTAGTGTCACTTTAAGATAGAGCTGTGTGTTGTACCAAACAGTGGGTGAAGTCAGTGGAGTTATGCAGTTCTCTTACTGTTACTCTTAGTTTTGATTCCTGCATCATCTTGGAAATATTTGGTTTGTGACACATTTGTTTGTGCACTCTTTTATAAATGAGACCCCAGGTCTTTGGCTGAGCAGCTGCACCGGGGCTGTCAAGCCTTATGAACCATTTCTATGTACAGTCATGGCCAAAAGTTTTGAGAATGACACTATTACTATTAACTATTAATTTTCACAAAGTCTGCTGTTTCAGTTTTTATAATGGCAATTTGCATATACTCCAGAATGTTATGAGGAGTGATCAGCTCAACTGCAATTAATTGCAAAGTCCCTCTTTGCCTTGAAAATTAACTTTATCACCAAAAACACATTTCCACTGCATTTCAGCCCTGCCACAAAAGGACCAGCTAACATCATTTCAATGACACACAGGTGTCACACACATTAACACAGGTGTGGGTGTTGATGAGGACAAGGCTGGCGATCAATCTGTCATGATTGAGTGACTGGACACTTTAAAAGGAAGATGGTGCATGACACCATTGTTCCTCATCTGTTAGCCATGGTTACCTGCAAGGAAACACGTGCAGCCATCATTGCATTGCACAAAAAGGGCCTAACAGGGAAGTTTATAGCAGCGAGTAAGATTGCACCTCAGTCAACCGTCTATCCAATTATCAAGAACTTCTTTGTGACATAAGTTGCTTGTTTTTTTAACACTCTACAACGGCCCTGGAGTGGATGATTGCATCGGATACATCAGGAAGATACAAGTAAGCCATGACGACCAGCTAGCTTGCAGTTTAGATTGGGTACATAAACGATAAATGTCTTTGGAACCAGGATGTTTATTTCTGTTGTACAGCTGGCCCATCTAAAGGCTGATTTATACTTCTGCATCGAATCAACGCTGTTGCCTAAGCCTGAGGTCTGCATAGCTCCCGTACCTACACAGAAGCCTAAACACATAGCTGATGAGCACCTCCTCCAAAATGTAACTATTCGTAGAATCCACACAGACCGCAAGCCTTTTGATTGGTCGGCTCAGCGACATTCTATTTCCTGCATTTACAGCACTTCCGGGATCCCCACTTTTCGGCCTGCATAGCCCGTGTATTTCATCTCCTCCTCTCTATTCTTACTGTAATCATGTCTGCATGATAAACAGCAACATGTATCAGCTGTAGATTAACATAACATGCTCTGAATCTCTGTGGAAAAGTAAACAGAGATCGTAGCGGGGCTGGAAACAGGCGACCGGACTATCAAAGAGACCAAACTGCCCACTAGCATTTCGGCAGAGAATTGCTGCACGTCACGGACACATCGATGCACAAGTATGTGGTGCTCATGTCTGCGTCAACCCCAGTCAGCCCCTGCTGCGTAGGGGCGACACAGAAGTACAAATCAGCCTTAACATGCATGTTAATGGGGTCTCTTCAACTTTTGGAGCCAGCTTTGAGAGGCCACTTGAGGAACTGCAGTTTCTCACTTCTGCACTGGCCTCTTTTCAGGAGGTTGCTGCTTGGTGTAAATACAACTTGTTTGACTTGATGGATAAAGATCATCATCATTTGACACATTGGATGGATGAATCAGTTTAATGTATCTTGATCAAAGTGATGCTCATTCTTATAGTATCCTGTGCTCGCCTGTGAAGGTGCATTTTCTTTGAGTTGCATATTATGATGAGCGTGTTTAGACAGGTCTGTGGTTTAAAGACAGATGGAAAATATATCAACTGACAGGATCTCTATTTCCTCCCTTGAAGGCGAGACCTTGTAAACAGTAGTTAGCTCTCAAATAGACACACCAGCACCGATCCGTGGGATGTTATTTTGACCGTGTTTGTGTGCCAGTCACTGAATTCAGAGCAGCAGTTGTAACCACAGGTTTAATTCAATTGAAATACAGTTCTGCTCTTTTTAGGCATCTTTATTTAGAAGCTTTGCCGAGTCCACAATTACAAGAGTTAAACACTTTGTACTCTCTTACAGAGATCTTCAAATCCATCATATAAAAATGAGCTTTGTGAGGATGATAAAAAGCAGAAAATAACTCCAACAGTTTGAACTCTAGGTGAAGAGTGTGAAATGTAAGCAGGTGGGCAGTGCTTGTTTATGTGATTTTAACACCTCTTGCTGAAACTGCGGTGTGAAGGGAGTGACTCATGATTTAACCACAGGATGTGACCTGAGAAACACTCTGGGCTAAGGCAGTACTCTTATATAAACCTTGTGCTCTTTCATATAAACGCACTTTCCTTTAAGGCTCTGATTTATCTTCTTACTAACCCACACTCAAACTTAACCATCCAGGGGTCTCATTTATAAAAGGTTGCTTACGCACAAAACGGGGCCTGAAATTGGCGTACGCCAGTTTTCACGCCGAGTTTGTGATTTATAAAAAACAAACTTGACGTGAAAATGTGACTACAGGTAAACAAACTCTGACCCAGGCGTACGTACATTTTAGAGGCAGGGGGGAAATTGGCGACGCAGTTGGTGAGAGGGGGAACTGAAGTCAGATTATATTTTGATGCCTTTTACACATTTCATTCATTGGATAACAACATTAACAGACCCGCGTCACCATCATCACTAAAATCTACACATTCTATTTGAATGTGTGTCTGTGGTGAGTCGTTTCCAATAAGCTGTCATTAAAAGATAAAAGCGTGACTTAAAGTTCAAATATTTAATCAGCTTTGTCTCACCGTCACATTTCTCCAGTTTCTCCAAGGGTAGAGGAAACACACGGGCCGTATCCTAACGTGTTCGTCGGGAGGTAAAATCAAAGTAACATCAGAAGACGTAAATAAGCTGCAGAGCAAAGTGACAGTCATGTTTTCAATGTTTCTAACGCTGTGCGGAGTCATTGAGTGTAGTTATACTTTAAATAAAGACCGCTGTACGACGCACGCGGAGCGCAGAGACACAGTGACGGCTGCCTCACACACTGATCACATCTTCATCACCTGCATGTGTTTACTGTGTTAATGAGAAAAGTGTGGAGTAAAGCCATGACCGGTTCTCACAGTTATTATCTTACATATCAGTCAGAGTGCAGGCCAAGCTGCGCGGGATGAAACCAACGCATTAAAACTTATATTCACGGATCAAACTTCTGTCAGATAATATCAGAGAGGAGATCTCTGAAGGACGTGAGCTCTCTGTAATGTGAAATAAAAGTGTGTGTCCTGTAAACATGAAACACTGCAGTGAGACGTGCGTAATGATGAATGATGGATGCTCTGGCACTGCTGACGGATACACGCTGTATTGCACTTTGCAGTATAGAGTTTACAATTTTTGAAAAAGAAGACATTCACATCCAGTACAGACCAAACAATGTAAGGGGTTTTGCAGGCAGTGCTTGCTATCTTAAATGGTTTAATCTGTGATGCTAGTATTTTCTGCCATTTAGCTTTAAAAACAGCTCAGATGGATGAGAATGTTACTAGTTTTGCAGGCATTTGGTCATTAAATAAATTAGTGGACATTAGGTGGCTTTATATTTCAAATATCTTAATTGAGTTTTCATCACATATATAAATAAAAACAGAAAACACCAGGGTTGAGCAGTAATATTCTACATTGCCACAAATAGTACAGTAATGTGCAGGACAAGTAAGACAAACAAGTCTCTGTGGCAGTGACGGTAATACCTGATATAGTGCAATAGCCCTTTCCACACTCCCATCCCCAGTCCTATCCTCCCATCACCAGCTGTCCTGAAAAAACTAAGGCATAATATCTAAGAGTTGCATTAGGTGATTTTGACATAATGATGGCACTTGAAAAGTCAGAAGCAAGCAAGCTGCGACAATTCATCCCAAGGGGAGCATGAATATCTGTATTTGATTTTAAGGCAGTAAAGTGAACAGTTTTGAAGACCCTTTGATTTGAAACACAGATGTTCTGCAGCTGATACCAAAAGAAGAAGTGATAAAAAGTTGGATCATTTCCAAGGTGAGGAGGATGCAGCTTCTGGAGAACAATAAAAAGTAAAATCCTTTTGGTCCTTCCTTAAAACAATGAATGAGTCACTGTTAATTCTGACAGAAATAGTAGCATTCACATTGAGCTCAACAGAAACAAGAAAGGCTCAAAGCTCAGTGAAATCAGAGTCTATAGTCTCTGGAGGATGATTCAAAATGACGAGATACTTAAACATAAAAAATGAGTGTTGGGCGGAGCACTGCTTAAAATAATCAGCACTGATTTTCGAGAGAGTGAAGGCTGGTATTACTCTCACAGTTCTTCAGCACTGATTTGGCCAGTGGGCTCGTAAGTTAAACCGGCAATCTTCCAATCTTCAAAGCAGGAATTACAGTCGAAATGCTCTTCATCACATGAGAGTCTACAATCCTGGTCCCTTTAAGCTTTTAGCTCCACGTGTTCCAAGTTAGCGCTCATGTCCTTAAAGTTCCCTTTACACTCATGTGCTTCCAGCTATACTGAGGATGAATGCAGATTATCATTAACAGCAGGCCTGACACGATCAGGGTGTTAAAGAACTGCTTCAGATGTGGCTGTTTATGTCTTTGTTAAGTTCACTGTGAGAGCAGAGGAGTAAATCAGAAGGGTGTGGAACTTGTGTTGAAGGTTGTTCAACTCAAGTTATGATTTGTCTGTTTTTGTAGGTTGAAGAGTCTGGCCTAACACGGGACTTTCACCAGATCTGTGTCCAGTCCATCTCCAATCTGCTGCGGTCCGGCTCCTTGCTCTCTCAGCCGTCAACACCCATCGGTTGCGTTTTCGGAATGCAGCATGGAGCAGGACCGCCGGACAGCTGGAGTCATGTGACCAAGGTTTTCCCGTGGCGATCACTGAATCAAGGGTTATCTTCCTCCTCTCCTCATCCATGTTATCTTTATCAGACTCTGAAAACCTCTGACCCGTTGACTCCAGGCCTGGCTCCGCTCATCATGACGGTTTGTTGTCATAGTTGAGTTAAAAATTATGTAACGATAACACAGTGTTTTATTCTGTGTGCCTAACTTCCTGTCCCGCTCCATCTGCTGTATGCATATTGATGCATCGTGCGCCGGCATCTGGCAAAAATAGAAGATAGATGACTAGAATAGAAACCTATCAGATCTGGTGCCATGACAGATCGGAGACAGACTGGACAAGGATCTGGTGGAATTTGGTCATTAGTTTACCCTGCATCCATGTTGTGTCAAAGTTATCTATAGAATAAGGTCTTCAAATTGTACACTGGGGTCAATACGGTATATACTGTAGATCTTGCACATCAATAGGCTGGTAGCACCATGGGGGCAGGTTAAATATGCATCACGCTGCAAGGTGAAGAAACAACAAAAAGTTCTTTCCACAAGTGGTAACAGAAAAGAGAAAGATCCTAGAAGTTTTTGATTGATGTTTACACAGTTTGGTAGAATAGACCAGCCCTCTGCTGGGATCAGGATAACCCAGATTTATTTTGATCAAAGTTATCCCCATCCTACTCAAAAGCTTTTAACTCAAACTGAAGGTTGGATCCAAAGAAAAACAGGGTTGGATAACCTGAAATTATCTGATCGTTACTATTTTTCTTTCCAACAACTGCTTTGTTTTTTTAAGATTTGATCCAGTGTGCAGAAGCTTTAACCATGTTTCTTTCCAACAACTGGATCCATGGTTTAAGAAAATGGAGACTACATCATCTTTATGAGCAGACACAGGAGTCCATAAAAAACAGACAATTCTCCCATCTCAAAAATGAGATATAAACAAAGTTAAAACAATGTAAGGATGAGGGGGTGTGGGACACAAATGTGGACCACTGGGTTCTTAAAGTTATTCCAAAAGGAATAACCACTACAACTGCAAGCAAGCAAATGCAGAGAGAAGAAAGAAGGCCAATGCAAAGGCTCCTTTAACCAAACAAAGCCTCAGAAAGATAAGGGGAATCTAAACCACTGCTGCAGAGTTATGAGAGGAACCCAGGAGGGCCCAGGAAAACTCCTTCAACTCAATGGCTATTGAGGATGCAAAAGACCGGGCAAAGACCTGCCCAACTCCTACAAAGCTCTTCTTTAATTGTGAGGAGCAATAGAGTAAATTGCACAGGAGAGGTTTTTGTGTGGTGCTTAGGCAAACAACACAGAGAACACACAGAAAAGAAACCACTCACTACCTCAGAAGGAGAGCTAATGAGTCAGCACAGGATGCTGGAGTCCAAGAGTTTATATAAGCTTCCCACACCTGCTCCAAATCAGGGGCAATCAGACACACACACACCTGACTCTGATGATTCCCTCACCAACACTCACTCACTCTAAGTTCTAAAATTTGGTGCAACAAAATAATGTAATAAATCAGGATAGATTTGAATAACACCGTGTGAAAAGCTGCCCATATTGCTTGCAAAAAAAGGTGTACTGTTCCTTTAACATCTTGTCTCACAGCTGTGAGCTACAGCAGTAAAAATCATTGAGGAAGCCTTAGCTGTAAATATTACAATCTTACATTTCAGAGTGATGTAAGTGAGGCTGTGTTCCTCCGAGCAGCCCCCACCTGTCACAGTATTCATGATCTCTCTGCTACCTCGCTGAATGAATATTAAACTTTTACAACACTTCCTGTCTCTCTATCACACATCTTCTCTTCCGAGTGTCTCTCTGCTCCTCTCTTTCTCTCAGCACGTCTTCCAACTTTTTTTTTTTACAGTGCAGTTTTATCATCCCGGCTCTGTGCGACACATTTGGGTCCCATAAGAGGATGAGACAGATGTTTGGGAGAGACCGGGGGAGTATGAAGTGTGTGTGGGTGTGTGTAATGATGTAGTTTAGCGGTGCCTGGAGAGTACTCTGTTTGTTTCTGCAGTGTCGCCCTCTCACTTTGTCTCTTCTAAACGACTCTCATGCTCTCTGTGTGTGAGTCTTTTTTTATGTGAGAAAGAGTGTTCGCATGCTGGAGTGAGATAATTTAGTTAAAAGCTGAGAGCTACATTTAAAAGCAGGAGGGCTAATTGCATCAGCAGCAGCACATGTGAGTATGTTATGTCTCTAAACCCTCTAACCATAGAAACACTAAAAACACTTCATTCTAATTTTTGAATCCACTCAGTTTAAGGATTCCTCTAAAACTGTGTAAACACATGTAAAACACAGAGACTGAAATAGAGTGTATCTTCTTGAGAGCCTCATCTTTCGCTGTTGTTGTAACATGAGTGAATGGAAAGCTTTTAAAGGGGAGACTCTCATCTATAAAGACGGATACAGGTATGCAAATTCAGAGCTGAGACTTTGAGGATGCTTAATGCATAAAGATGTTTTGATATCCTCTCTATCCTTTGTCATTCACTGTTCCACTTTTCCATTATATTGAGCATATCCCTCCTTTGCCCTTATAATAAAAATTGGGCTCATAAGGACAGTTAGGTCTTGAATTTCAATACAGTTGTATTTAAAGGGATCTTTCCATTTTTTTGAAGTGGGGTTGTATGAGTTGCATGTCACTAGTATTGTACTAAACACAATGGATGCTGGTCAGATTGGCCCCTTTCATGAGAAACTGCCAGTGGGAACATCACGCAAGCTAGGCTAGCAAGTTATCTGCAGATGGGGCCATGTAATTTGGCTAATCTAGAGAGACCCAAATGCCCCCTTGCAAAACTTTGTGATTACGTATGCAAAACGCCTCCTTAGAGTCCATCCATCCATCCATCCATCCATCCATCCATCCATCCATCCATTTTCTTCTGCTTATCGGGGGTCAGGTCGCCGAGTTAGCAGTCCAAGCAAATTGACCCCGACATCCCTCTCCCCAGCAACACTTTCCAGCTCCTCCTGGGGAATCCTGAGACGATCCCAGACCATGTGGGATATGTAATACCTCCACAGAGTTCTGGGTCTTCCCCGGGGCCTTTTCCCAATTAGACGTGCCCGGAACACCTCCGAGAGGCAACCTTATCAGATGCCCGGACCACCTCAGCTGACTCCTTTCAACACGAAGGAGGAGCGGCTCTACTCCGAGCTCCCTCCGGATGTCTGAGCTCCTGACCCTCTCTCTACCCTTCACAGGAAACTCATTTCAGCCGCTTGTATCCGAGATCTTATTCTTTCGGTCACGACCCACAGCTGATGACCATAGGTGAGGGTTGGAATGTAGACCGACTGGTAAATCGAAAGCTTTGTCTTCTGGCTCAGCTCCTTCTTCACCACAGCGGTCCAGTGCAGAGTGAATTCTAAAATAAGAGTCATGCATTTCCCAGGTGTAATGTGGCAAAACACTGAAGAGCTACACCCGGAGTCAAACTGAGGGACCTCGTTTATGTGCTGGAACTTTATATGTGGAGTTTTTTTCTTTGTTTCTTTTGCTAATTTGTCAAACTTTCTTAACTCTACTCCATCGACCTGCTTTTCTCAGACGTTCACTCATCTACTTCTCTGAAGTGTTGATTCATCAAGAAGAGTTTTGTGGAGACTCCCGGTTAGGGAGTCTAATATTTGTGTCAAAATTTCCACCATAAACAGCCTTCTGTGTTTTACCACTGTTTATCTGTGCATAGTTCCACTTGGTGCGGCCAAAAAGAATCAAGAATCTGGTATCGGGTTTCTAAAAAACATTCCTGACATGAAGACTGCAGAGAAGAAGACAGCTTTATCAGCTTGGGCAGTGCAGGCCGAGCATGCAGGCCACTTTTGTCCAAAGGCATATTCTTGTTGTGCAACTTGTTTTCACTTACATCCACAAAATGAGGAGGAAGTGGAATCCTTTACTTAACATTTTAGTACTGATGTTGGAAGTTTATTTACTCTATGGATACTCCCTCATCTACTGTCCTGCTTTGTTTAACTGTAATTGAATGTAATCAGACTTTGCAGAGTTGCTCAATATTACATTTTCATCCAGTGACATTCATTCCCAGCAGAAATAAAATACAGTAAAGCTTGAGTCAGACTCAGTGACACTAAATAGCTTTGGTTTATGTCCACAGAGGCAGCTCTGGCTCAAACTGTGTACACTGAGTTTGTTTTTGTTTAGTTTACTCGTCTCTGACTGTGAGCTCCACTTACTCTGCTGTCTGTTTCTGTCTGTTCAGCTGCCTTACACAAAGATGTCTGCAAACATTGTTACATGAGAGGAAAAAAAGCTCTGTGAAGAAGGTTATGTTTTTGGTGTTCTCTCATGTGTGCTCAACCCTTCCTCCCCCTCAGTGATTAACCTCTTCACTAACAATGCCACGTCATTGTATAGTAAGGTTTATTTGAAATATGCTCAAGGGTTGAGGCTGTGTTGGATGAGTGGTGCTCCAGCATAGACTGTGTAAATAATGGACGTAGTATCCGTGATGTCATCCATCTGTTCCTGAGCGCTGTTTTGAAGCCGATCGTTGGCGGCAGCCATATTGGTAATGCTGAACTCAACCAGTCAAAGTGTGAGGTAAAGAGGCGGGGTTTGAGCCTCCTAGCCAACAGCTATGTGTTCCCGCCAAGCGGCAAACTCCGGTCTCAAACGATGAAGCCAATGCGGAAGTGATATAAACTGCAATACATCGAAAATCCGCTTGAGGCTGGCTGCAGAAACACCGGAAACCACATAGATATGAATGGGAAAAAGACGATCTTTGCAGCATTAATAAACATGTTTACAGCCTGGTTCAAAAAACGGCTTGGCCCTACAACGCTAATCTCTCTAATGGCACACACTGTACGGGGGTGAATTTTTTTCTAACGTGACGGTTAAGAAGATATTAAGATTATGAGTTTTGCCCAAATAAGGACATAACTGACGTGACTCCCGGTCGGGAACACACAGCCATTGGCTAAGAGACTCACACTACGTCACACTCTGCCTAGTTGAGTTCCGCATTACCAATATGGCTGCCGCCGTCGATTTGCTTCAAAACAGCTCTCAGGAACAGATGGGTGACGTCACGGATACTACGTCCATATTTTTTACAGTCTATGGTTCCCGCCTGTCAGTCAAGTCAGTCATGTCCTTATTTGGGCAAAACTAGTAATCTTAATATCTTCTAAACCGTCTTGTAGAAAAAAATTCACCTCCTGTACAGTGTGTGCCGATAGAGAAATTAGCAAGCAACAAGCAATTAGCCATTTTTTTTAACCAGGCTGTAAACATGTTTATTAATGCTGCAAAGATCTTCTTCTTTGAATTGGTGTGTATGTGGTTTCCTGTGTTTCTGCAGCCAGCCTCAAGCAGATGCTCAATGAATTGCAGCTCAATCAAGAGAGACAGTTTGAAGATGAAATCTTATTAATCACAACTGAATGATTAATGAAACTTGACAGAAATCTTTGGTGTAATTACTCTATGGGGATAATTTTGTGAGGGTAGGATGTGTGAATTTGGCAGCCGAAGAAATCCCCCTGGAGTCCAGACACTGGTGGTGGTGGTTGATGAATTCTAGAAATTGAAGACTTACAGAGATCAGGTGGAGATGGGGAGGTGGAGGGGTGTGCGCCATCAATGCAAGAAGGAACTAGCTGGAGAGAGAGACACATTTAAAAAGACAGCAGAAAGTTGATAGGCTGATGATAAGGACAAGGACAAGTGCCACTGAGCTATTGGATGACAGCCGCCGCTGATTAACCAATGGCAGAGCATGCAGCTGGAAGTGGGTGAGCTATTGAACGAGGGAGAGGAGAGTTAAACAACTACTGTGATTGCTTGTATAGTCTTCCTGTCTGAACTGGGGGCATGGGCTTCATATTTTGAGACCGGAGGTTGCCGCTTGGGCTCCAGGTTGCCTGAACTGTCAGGAACTGGGGGATTGAGATCCAGGGCAGGGGCACAAGGCCTGAAATGTTATCCATGCAAGAGGTCTCCTCTTTCCTCCAAATATCTCTAGGATGAATCATGTTTATAAGTTGTGCACTTTTTTGTAAATCCATCCATAAAATTGGTATATCCTGAGCAGCTTTTGGAAGCTATGAAATACTTTATGTAACATCATATGGTAAGGTAGTTTTGTATTGCAACAGGGTCAAAATGAAAGAAGTTTAAACTTTAAACACAGTTTTCTCATCTGATCCGTCACAAAAGGTCTGAGTTTCTTGTCTTTCCGTGTCTTTCCCATAACCCTTCACTGTCAGCTATTTCCATTTCATCCGACATGCTCGGAGAAAAGGGAACTGTTTTGCGGCCCCCTTGTCTGCTTTAAATCTGCTTTTATGAGTCAGACACATAAACCTTGAAACAACCTTCTGCAGATCTCTCCACCCGAAAGTCTTACTAAACTAAATCTGCATGAACTCAAAAAAAGAGTTTCAGACAAAACTTTTCTGCTTTTCAACTTTTCAAGTTTGAACGACACTGCAGTTCTTTATAAAATTCACAACATATGACACTGTTAAACCCAAGCCAGCACAGCAGTGGGGATAGAGTTCAATCTGACATACGGTGTTAGCGTTTCTGCTCTAATGTTATTGTTGGAGAATTATACCACTAAACACCATAGCATAGGAAGTTTCATCAACATGTTGCATGGGGCCTTGACTTTATGAAAGAACACAAGTATTGTAAATGTCCAGAAGTTATGCTGTGCTGTGATAACACTCTGTTGTTTACGTGCTCGACTAATCATCCTGCTGCTGCTAGACATTTAAATCTGTTCTCCTCTGTTTCACTTTGAATTACAGCGTTTCACTTTGAGCATTGCAACCCTCCTCATCTTGCATCCTTCCTTCACCACCACCATTACCTGTGTTGTATTTTCTTTGTTGTAATATTTCTTAGATTTCCGGCTTATTTTGTAAGTTCCTTAAGTCCTGTGTGCGTGTCTCTTGGTGCCTTGTCTTGTGTTGTTATTCCTTGTGTGTTTTCAGCATATCATGTGTCCTGTTTTATGTTGTAGTTCTTGATCCCTGTGTGTCTGGCTTATAGTTTTGCTTCCTGTCCTTGTGCGTTTTCCCTCCTTTTTGAATATCTACATCTGCGTCTTGTTGCTCTCACCTGTGTCTCCTTACTCGTTCCCCTGTGTGTGTACTGTATATTCTCACTGTGTTTCCTCCCTTCTGTGCCGGTTCATTGTTATGTGTAGTCTGCCTGAGTGTTAGCATGTTTTCTCTTTTCCCAGTGCTCTTGTGTTTCTCGTGGATTTTGTGTTAAAGAAAGTTTGGTTTTACCCCCTGTTGTTGTTGTTGTTTTGTTAATTAAACTTTTATGTTAATCCTCTCTTTGTTTTTTCCTTAAACCTGTGTCTAGACCAAGCGGCAAATCTGGTCTCAAAATATGAATATATATGCAGAAGTGTTATAAACTGCAGTTCATCGAGCATCCACTTGAAGCTGGCTGCAGAAACACCAGAAACCACATACACACCAATTCAAAGAAGACGATCTTTGCAGCAGTAATACAATGTTTAAAGCATGCTTCAAAAAACATCTTGGGGCTACGTAATTCATTTCTCTATCGGCACACACCTTACGGGGGGTACATTTTTTTCTAACGCGACAATTCAGAAGATATTAAGATTACCAGTTTTGCCCAAAAAAGGGCATGACTGACTTGACTGACAGGCAGGAACACATAGCTGTTGGCGAGGAGGCTCAAACCCCGCCTCTGTACCTCACACTAAGGCTGTTTCCGAAATGGCCTGCTACATACTACTTACTAATGTAGTAGGCAGTAGGTATTGCCTACTACATACTGCGTTTGAATTTAGTATGTAGTATGACTGTTCTGTCCGATCTGTCATGCAGCATGCTGAGCCAGACTTCGCTGGATTTCCGGTTTCGGAAAGCGGAAGTAAACAACGGCGAAGCCGATAAATAAAATGCTTATTTAGCATCCATTTATGATTTAAAAAGTTAGGAAGTGGTTTATATGTAATTTGATAACTTTCACAGTACCCAAAAACGGATTTCCTCCTGTCAAAAAATGAGGAAAAAGAAAAAGCAGAACGAGCGCTGTGCATTATGGGAAACAGTACGCGAGGCAGACTGGTCCGATGCATACTGAGATATTTTCAGTAGACAGTAGACATCCGGGGAGTTTTGGCTTACTGCAGATTTTGCTCTTGTTCACATACTACTTACTACATTCTGAATTTTGGACATATCAGTACGTACTGCTAGTATAGTAGGCGATTTCGGAAACAGCCTAAGTTTGGTTGAGTTCAGCATTTCAATATGGCTCCCGCAGACGATTGGCTTCAAATCAGCGCTCAGGAACAGATGGGTGACGTCACGGATACTACGTCCATTATTGATACAGTCTATGGTCTAGACTGCTTCAGAGGGATCCAAACCTGCTCTTTGCCTCACTCATTGAGAAAAATCATTGCACATTTCTCACATCTTCTCAACTAGTTAAATAAATAATTCTCCACTCATAATGAAATCTCTCCTGATTGAAGTAAATTAACAGGTTGTGTGCTTGGGCAGTTTGACCCATGACCCATTCAAGATAAGAAGATGGCCTCAAGCTGCTGTAGAGTGTTGAATACAAACTGAACCTACCTCCTTTC
This sequence comes from Notolabrus celidotus, assembly GCF_009762535.1. Classification (NCBI taxonomy): domain Eukaryota; kingdom Metazoa; phylum Chordata; class Actinopteri; order Labriformes; family Labridae; genus Notolabrus; species Notolabrus celidotus. The sequence continues at coordinate 34,167,385 of NC_048278.1, forward strand.
CCGAAGTTACTCTCCCCATCATCTTCACCTCTTCTTTCAGCTAACATCGTGGTTTGTGTTGTAGTACTTTCACTGGCACTCTCACACATAGTTAAGTGTCATTGTTCATGTCAGCTCGCCCAGGGGTTCCCAAAATTCTCAGCTCTCAACAACCAAAATAAAGGCGCCAAACACTCGTGACCCCCACTGTCACTCGAAGTGCTTCAAACTTCATTTAACTGGTCTGCAGAAAATAAGCCTCCCTTTATGCACGTGGCTGTTTCCTGTGCTGTCATGAATTAACCTGCTGCTACTGATGCTTCTGTAAATTAACGGTTATATAACCCTAACTCAAACATGAGAAGTCATTTGGCATCAAAATAAATATTGTATTTGCAAGTTTAACTCAAATTTTTGTAGATGTTTTTACAATAATGGGTAAAATAATCAATTTTAGAGAGATTCTGGATGACATCTCAGGACCCCCCATTAGTGTGCTACGACCCCCCAGAGGGTCCCAACCATAGACTGTAAATAAAAATGGACAGCGTTGCTCCGCCTCTTCCCGTTGTACAGTTCTGAAGCCAAAAAATCCCTCTCCTGGGCGCAGCCATTGTGCAGCCAGAGCCTGTGAAGCCTTTGTAATAAGCTCCGCCCTACAGCGTAACGTCACAAGACGCTGTGTGCCCTTTGAAGTTTCATTCTACGGCGGCTGTGAATCAAAGGAAACAGGAAGTAAAACCCCGTTTTTAAACTCTAATAACTAACGAAAAATAAACTTTTCAGAAAAAAGAGGCCTTGGACACAAAACAGTCAAATACTAACTACATATCACCACAGCATACGGATGTGAGAGACATTCGTACGACGTGTATTTATTTTTTAAAGTTTGACTGCTCCCCCATTCAAATGAATGGGGGAGACGGATTTTTTGACCTATACTGCAGCCAGCCACCAGGGGGCAGTCACACTGCTGAAAGCCTCACCACCAGGGCCGTATCTGGCACGCTTGGTCCCAACCCACACTTTTGGAACCCCTGAGCTAGCCTATCCTGTCATTCAGCTATGTAGACATGTTGCTTTCCTCAGTATACTGTAAGTGTGTTTCTACTGTGACACATCTGTCTTTATGTAAAACTTCTTCCAAGTGGAGACAGATTTCTGTCATTGAATGTGACACGATCACCACCTTTCTTCTCTTCTCCCTCTCAAACACAGTGATTCTGTCTGGATTGACTGATTCAATGAAAAGCTCTGACAACAAGGCCTGGACTGTAAAAGGAAAAGGTCTTTTTTTTTTACTCGTCTAGTCTCAGATCTCATTGTGGCGCTCTTTTTCTGATCCATCTCCACGTCTATTTCACGCCCACCATTTCCCTTCTTCCATCTCTTTTCACTTTAATATCTTCTTCATTCTTTCAATCCAATTTTCTCCTCCTCCCTCCTCCTGTCATCTCCTGTCCTCTGTGCTCTGCGCCCTGACTCGCTCTCATCATTTACTTCTTTTCATCTCCCGGTCATGCTGTCTATTTGATTGGAGCTCGCCTAAATGGAGTTTTCCATCCTGTGGCTCTGGGGTCATTCTTTTTGTCTGTTTCATTCCCATATCCTCCTCCTACATCCATCCACTATCATCCTCTTCTTTTCAAAGGAACTTGAATTCTCTCCGTCTAGTTTTCCCTCCATCTCCTCTCGCTCTCAGATTTCTTCTCCCTCCTGCTGAGCTGTAACCTCTTCTTTTTTCTCTTGTTCCAGGCTCATAACTGTCCCCTCAGCTCCAAACGACCCCACTATCATGCTCTGGCTGTACTTCTTCTTTTAACCTCCAACTCTAATATTCTCTGTAATAAAATTTCACGAGCTATACTAATACCATATGCCACCGCTTTCCTAGGAGTGCATTTTTTTTGGCAGTGTGTCTCTTTAGAGTGCATGAAATGATGAAGACTTTGTAGCATGTTGGAAAATATATTATATAATAGTGATTTCATGTGGAAACACAAATCTGGTAACACAGCCTACAAGGCTCTAATGTCGGCATTGAGCTGAATATTGGGGAAATGCATGAGTCAAACATTCACAACACACCTAAGCACAATCCCCAAGTGAGACTAAAAGTCAATGTTGACTTACTTTTCATGAGGTATGTAAAGTACCTGCCCGTAGGCATCCTCCTAATGTGGATGTTCCAGACTCCAGCTGATACGGACGTGTTGGACTCCACACAATCATCGCTCCCTCCATCTCTTATTCTCCTCTAATGCCATCAGGTTGAAAGTGTAAAGCCTCCCCTGAAATATCAGCAGCAGCTTAGCTAAGTTGGTAAGCCACTGGCGTTGTAACCAACAGTTTACCCCTCTAGCCCTGGGTTAAAGTCCCCTAAAGGAGGGTTACTATTTGCCTCAACTTCTGATGCGTTTACAGCAAAAGTGTAAAGCTTCCCCTGAATAAGCAGTATCAGTTTAGCTCACCTGGTAAGCCATGTTACCAACATAGCTCATATAGCCTTGGTTTGAGTCCAACCTTGGCCAGGCCTGTTTTTCCATCCTAGATTTATTCTTTAGGAGCCATTAATTGAAGGAAAGATCAATGCAGCCAAGTACAGAGATATCCTGGACGAAAACCTTTTCCAGAGTGCTCAGGACCTCAGACTGGGTTGAAGCACACAGCTAAAATAACTAAATAGCTAAATAAGGTGTAGCTTCAGAACGACTCCGTGACTGTTCTTGAATGGCCCAGCCAGAGCCCTGACCTAAACCCAATTGAGCATCTCTGGAGAGACCTGAAAATGGTTGTCCACCAACGTTCACCATCCAACCTGACAGAACTGGAGAGGATCTGCAAGGAGGAATGGCAGAGGATCCCCAAATCCAGATGTGAAAAACTGGTTGCATCATTCCCAAGAAGACTCATGGCTTTATTAGCTCACGAAGGTGCTTCTACTCAATACTGAGCAAAGGGTCTGATACTTATGGCCATGTGATATTTCAGTTTTTCTTTTTTAATGAATCTGCAAAAAAATTCTACAATTCTGTGTTTTTCTGTCAATATGGGGTGCTGTGTGTACATTAAAGGCCCTGTGAGGAGTTTTGAGCTGGCTGAGAAACAGACTGAAAATGATACCGATGCCTCTTTATGACCTTCAATAGCAAACAAGACCATCAGCAGCAACACTAACACCTTCTCTGTTGTCGTTTTGAGTGCCTGAAACTGTAGGGGGGTAGGTGTCAGACCGGATGATGGACATCTCGCTTCAGAAAAAGCCTTTATTTGACTGTTTTCATGGAAAATAATCACATTCCCTGATAAAGTTGACTGTTGAAAACACAACACTACCTCTGCATGTATAGCACAAGAGATAAGAGGTATCACTTTGTCCACAAGGGGGCGCCAGAATCTATACAAAACAAGAGTTCCTCACAGCAGCTTTAATGAGGAAAAAAAAAAACTTCAATGATTTTGGAAAATGGCTGCAATATGACAAAGAGTGAAAAATGTAAGGGGGTCTGACCACTTAATGTACCCGCTGTAGCTCGCTGCTGTAGACCTGGGTTCAAGTCTCACCTTAGCTGTCCATTCTGTGTCCATTATTTGAATTTAATGTATCTTATTTTTTTGTAGTATTTGCGTTGTAGAGGTTTCAAACTGTCTTCATTTACATTTTTAACACTTAACTCAAAAGGGGGTTGCTGAGTATTTAATTTGTTACCATCAATTTGCACCTCTACTGTATAGCACAAGAGATAAGAGGTATCACTTTGTCCACAAGGGGGCGCCAGAATCTATACAAAACAAGAGTTCCTCACAGCAGCTTTAATGAGGAAAAAAAAAAACTTCAATGATTTTGGAAAATGGCTGCAATATGACAAAGAGTGAAAAATGTAAGGGGGTCTGACCACTTAATGTACCCACTGTAGCTCGCTGCTGTAGACCTGGGTTCAAGTCTCACCTTAACTGTCCATTCTGTGTCCATTATTTGAATTTATTGTATCTTATTTTTTTGTAGTATTTGCGTTGTAGAGGTTTCAAACTGTCTTCATTTACATTTTTAACACTTAACTCAATAGGGGGTTGCTGATTTAATTTGTTACCATCAATTTGCACCTCTGCATGTATAGCACAAGAGATAAGAGGTATCACTTTGTCCACAAGGGGGCGCCAGAATCTATACAAAACAAGAGTTCCTCACAGCAGCTTTAAGGAGGAAAAAAAAAAACTTCATTGATTTTGGAAAATGGCTGCAATATGACAAAGAGTGAAAAATGTAAGGGGGTCTGACCACTTAATGTACCCACTGTAGCTTGCTGCTGTAGACCTGGGTTCATGTCTCACCTTAGCTGTCCATTCTGTGTCCATTATTTGAATTTATCGTATCTTATTTTTTTGTAGTATTTGCGTTGTAGAGGTTTCAAACTGTCTTCATTTACATTTTTAACACTTAACTCAATAGGGGGGTTGCTGATTTAATTTGTTACCATCAATTTGCACCTCTAGTTCTAGGTTTGAGTCTCACCTTGGTGGGGACTGTTTATCCCCTGTAGTCTTGCAATGTTATTTTTTGTTGCAGCCAGACACTTGGGAAATGTGGGTGTCTCTTGTACATGAATGTGTTGGACCTGCTTTACCTTATTTTAAGGTATCATTATTATTTTCAGCTTCTCACTTTTTAGTAGTTGTGCGCAGTATGCAAAGTGGGTAACACTGCTGTTTCTGCTGTACGAAGGGAAGAATAAAGATTAAAATGGAGGAAGAATGTTTGAACGACAGACAATCTCATCCATTCCCATGCATCCATTTTAATGAATCTGTAAAAAGTACATTTTTACGCTGTAATCTGACATAAAACCATCATAAAAATGCTTTAATGGATGGAAAATCTTTGAAATATAGACTCTTCTGTTCCCTTTCCTCTGTTATCTCCCTCTTTAGAGATAAACCGCAGGCAGTGGCTGCAGGCTGCGGCCAGTCAGAGTTCTGATTGAGCGTCCGTGTCAGAGGGGTGAATGTGGGTCAGACTAATCAGTGCGCTTCATGCATTCACTCACACAGTCAGATGATATAATGAGCTTTCTCTATCTTTAGCTGTTTTTTTTATCTTCTGTCCTCTTCTCTCTTTTTGTGTCTTCATTTTTTCCTTACATAAACCAAACCCCAGAGCACGTGTGTATGGCTCGTGTTTGTGTGACTCTGTGTGGTTTATCTAAGATTTGATTTACTGAATTTTCCACAAGCATGTTTTATTTGTTATCTTTTTGATTCAGTGTGTTTGAGTTATTTTGCGGCTGCGGGCAGAAATATCGCAGAGATTCTCGAACACAGCATCCATTCCAGCGATGGGAAGTTCGGCTCTTTTCAGAGAGCCGGGACTTTTGACTCGGCTCCCAAAGAAGAGAACCAGAACCAAACTCAAGCAGACACAATCAGAACCAACTCAAGCAAACAGAACCAGAACCAAACTTAAGGAAAACAGAGCCAGAACCAACTCAAGCAAACAGAACCAGAACCAAACTCAAGCAAACAGAACCAGAACTAGAACCAAACTCAAGCAAACAGAACCAGAACCAAACTCAAGCAAACAGAACCAGAACTAGAACCAAACTCAAGCAAATAGAACCAGAACCAACTTATCAAACAGAACCAGAACCAAACTCAAGTAAACAGAACCAGAACCAACTCAAGCAAACAGAACCAGAACCAAACTCAAGCAAACAGAACCAGAACCAAACTCATACTCAAGCAAACAGAACCAGAACCAATTCAAGTCAACAGAACCAGAACCAAACACAAGCAAACCGAACCAGAACCAAACTCAAGCAAACAGAACCAGAATCAACTCAAGCAAACAGAACCAGAACCAAACTCAAGCAAACAGAACCAGAACTAGAACCAAACTCAAGCAAACAGAACCAGAACCAAACACAAGCAAACCGAACCAGAACCAAACTCAAGCAAACAGAACCAGAATCAACTCAAGCAAACAGAACTAGAACCAAACTCAAGGAAACAGAACGAGAACCAAACTCAAGCAAACAGAACCAGAACCAAACTGGAGAAAACAGAACCAGAACCAAACTCAAGCCAATTGAACCAGAACCAAACTCAAGCAAACAGAACCAGAACCAACTCAAGCAAACAGAACTAGAACCAAACTCAAGGAAACAGAACGAGAACCAAACTCAAGCAAACAGAACCAGAACCAAACTCAAGCAAACAGAACCAGAACCAAACTCAAGGAAACAGAACCAGAACCAAACTCAAGCAAACAGAACCAGAACCTACTCAAGCAAACGGAACCAGAACCAGAACCAAACTCAATCAAACAAAACCAGAACCTACTCAAGCAAACTGAACCAGATCCAAACTCAATCAAACAAAACCAGAACCTACTCAAGCAAACAGAACCAGAACCATCTCAAACAAACTTAACCAGAACCAAACTCGAGCAAACAGAACCAGAACCAAACTCAAGCAAACAGAACCAGAACCAAACTCAAGCAAACATTATTAATGTCCTCAGGTTGGCATTGAGAAAAATCAGATGCCTCAGCTTGGATGGGCTGATCCGGTTTCTTCTCTCAGTGAGTATTTGCCCTGCCTTTGAGAAGACCCTTTCAGAAGGTACAGATGTAGCCACGATACACAGCCTCCCCTCCATCACCTGTATCCTATATCCTCACATGTGATTGGCTGCATGGCCGCCATGCTGACCAATCAAAACAAAGTTCTGCTGTTAGCAGAGCTGGGGCTGAGCACTGTGAGAGCTAAGCAGCGAAAGGAAAAAACTGGGAGCCGGCTCTCTCTCAATGCGAGCCGGCTCTTCTGATTCACTATAAAGCATCGGCTCTCAGAGCCACAGCTTTTGATCACTAATCCAGTCCCTCTTGTTTGTTGACATTGCCCCCTCAACTATCTTTGCCTCTTTGCACTCGACTTGTTGTCTTGATGATGCAAGCGTTACCAAAAAATAAAGCTAACGCCCCTCTTCTCTTTCTCTTTCTCAAAATCCCTTCTTCTTCCCTAAAAATACGAATGTGGCATCACGTCAAGCAGCATGAGGATCCTTGAGACGCCAGCAGGCAAAGAAAGAAAGAAACATCTGATCCCCATTAACCTGGATGTAAACACACAAGCTGTGTCCCACTTCAGCAGCTTGACTGCCTCCTTCAAGGTTTCAGTTCAAGGCTGAAAATGTCGTAATGGTTTGACATGGTTTTCTAAACAGAAAAGGCTCCCACACATAGGAAATACAGTCTTGTTATGAATCTGGTGTAGTCACAGTCAGCCTGTCTTCAAGTCTGTGAATAAGGAACAGAGGCACACATTCATGTCTGCAGTGTACTCACCAATAAATGTGATGAATTATGAAATGACTTCACCTGATGATTATTACATGTCAAGGCCTTCCTGTCACTCTGTGTCCAATTTCCTGACATTGTGCTTATGTATTCATAATCCGAAATTGGTGGCAAAATAATAAAAACAAATCTTGTATGTGAGTCTTATAGTGGTTGATAAATTGTAAGAAAATATAACCATCTGCATGGAAACTCTGTGCACAGCCCCAGCTCTGCTACTCTGTGCACTGCTGTTACACACTGTGTCAGAGCTTGTATCAAATAGAGAAAGTCACGACACTGGTGATAGATGAAGCTTGTTTTTAAAAGTGTTTCATTCAGCTTTGGCTATTAGAAAGAAATAGTTACTGCATTCATCACTCAAGTCCTGATTGCCAGAACTTGTGACTTGGACCCAAGCATTGATGATGTAGTCTGGGACTCAAGCATTGCCTGCATTGAGACTCTGATGTTGGAGAGAATGACTCACACTGATTCATTGATTAACACTTTGTATTGTGTTGTTAGTTTTTCTTTTAGGCCCAAATAATGGATTCAGTTCTAAGTAAGAGCTGGCTCAGGTGTCCCCCTGCATGTGTTCATGTACCATCTTGTTCAGGTACTGTGAGGATGCCTAACGAGACATCACAGATTGTGCATTTTTGCTTCCAAAGATTTTTAAATGCACACTACAGCAGCAACATTTAGGATATGTTAAAAAAAACATGGAGGTGAAGACTTGGACAAGCTCAGACTTTACAATGTTATAATGTTACAATGTCATTTAGCAGACGCTTTTATCCAAAGCGACGTACATACTAGAACAAGAACAACACAAGCAAAGATCTAGACAAGAGGAAACAAGATCAGTAAGAGTAACAAAGTGCTTCAATTCAATTTGGGTGCAGGTACTGCCAAGCAGTGTAAAGGCAATGCACAAAAATGAATAAGGATTTTTTTTTTTGTAAAATAAGGAACATCTACAATGAAGCAACCAAACCATTTAAGACCTTCCGTTATCATCATCAACAATTAACATCACCACAATAATGACCAAAGTACCAAGTGCTGGGTCACTCAAGACCTGAACACAGATTCCTAGAGTAGAGCAGGACAGTGAGAGTCAACTGTAGCTGGACGACATGATCTGCCACTGGGGACAACAGTGGAGAACAGTCTAGCTAAGTGCATAGTGCTTCCTAAAGAGCTGGGTCTTTAGCTGTCTTTTGAAAGTAGAGAGGGACTCTGCAGATCGAATGGAGTTGGCCAATTCATTCCACCGTTTAGGGGCAACAGAAGAGAAGAGTCCAGCTAGTGATTTTGAGGCCTTGTGTGCTGGAAGCACTAGGCGCTTTTCAGAGGCTGAGCGTAGCGGGCGAGAAGGGCAGTAGACCTGGATGAGGGGTTCCAGGTAAACTGGAGTTGTTTTGGTTGTGGATGTTGTCCCCTCCCAAATCTGCACAAACTAAGATGTTATCTTAAACCGTATTAAAAATAAATAAGCACGAGAAGAGTGCCTCTGTCTGAAAGGCTTCAGCTGGAGGATTATGGGTGCAGAAGTAAAGTGTCTGGTTTGCTGGGATTTCTTTTCTTTTTCCACTTCTTAACCTCATGTGTTTACAGTGGTTGGGCCTACAGTTGAAACCATAAGTTTACATACACTGTATAAAAAGATACATAATCTTTTTTTTCTCTCACTGTCTGACATCAAATCAGACTAAACGTTTCTTGCTTCCGGTCTGTAAGGATTACCAAAATTATTTCTATTTGCTAAATGTCAGAATAATGAGAGAGATAATTTATTAGAGATTTTAGTATTATTTTCTTCCAAGCCAAAAGTTTACATACATTTCCCTAGTATTTGGTTGCATTGCCTTTAAACTGTATGACTTGGGTCAAATGTTTTGGGTAACCTTCTATAAGCCTCTTACAATAGTTAGCTGGAGTTTTGTCCCATTCCTCCTTACAGAACTGGTGTAACTGAATCAGGTTTGTAGGCCGTCTTGCTCGCACATACCTTTTCAGATCTGCCCACAAATTTTCTATGGGATTGAGATCAGGGCTTTGTGATGGCGACTCCAAAATATTGACTTTGTTGTCCTTAAGCCACTTTGTTACTAATGTGGCAGTATGCTTAGGGTCATTGTCCATTTGAAAGACCCATTTGCACCCAAGCGTTAACTTCCTGGCTGATGTCTTGAGATGTTGCTTCAATATTTCCACATAATGTTCTTTCTACATGATGCCATCTATTTTGTGAAGAGCACCAGTCCCTCCTGCAGCAAAACACCCCCACAACATGATGCTGTCACCCCAATACTTCACAGTTCGGATGGTGTTCTCAGGCTTGCAAGCTTCCCCCTTTTTCCTCCAAATGTAACGATGGTCATTATGGCCGAACAGTTCAATTTTCGTTTCATCAAACCACAGGACATGTCTCCAAAAATGAAGGTCTTTGTCCCTGTGTGCATTTGCAAACTGTAATCTGGCCTTTTTATGTTGCTTTCTGAGTAATGGCTTCTTCCTTGCTGAGTGGCCTTTCAGCCCATGTCGGTGCAGGACTCGTTTGACTGTGGACAATGACACTTTCTCACCAGCTTCAGCCAGCATCTTCCCATGGTCTTCTGCTTTTGTTCTGGGGTTGATAAACACATTTTGCACCAATAAAAGTTCATCTCTGGGACACAGGAGCAGTCTCCTTCCTGGGCGGGATGATGCCTGGACATTCCCATGGTGTTTATACTTGTGTATAATTGTTTGCACAGATGGATGTGGCACCTTCAGGCATCTGGAAATTGTACCCCGGGCGGAACCAGAGTTGTGGAGGTCGACAATTCTCTTCCTGATATCTTGGCTGATTTCTTTTGATTTTCCCATGATGTCTCACGAGGAAGCAGTGTGTTTGAGTTGTGCCAATAAAATACATCCACAAGTGTGCCTCCAGTTAACTCAATTGTTGTCAATAAACCTATCAAATGCTTCCAAAGCCATCATCATCATCATCATCTGGGCTTTCCCAAATTGTTTAAAGGCACAGTAATCTTAATGTATGTAACAAACTTTTGACTTTGAAGAGAGTAATACTAAAACCTCCAATAAATTATCTCTCTCAATATACTGACATTTAGCAAATATAACTAATTTTGTTGATCCTAACTGACCTAAAACAAGAAACATTAAGTCTGATTTGATGTCAGACAGTGAGAAAAAAAGATGATGTGTCTTTTTATAGAGTGTATGTAAACTTCTGGTTTCAACTGTAACTTCTGTAAATTACCCACCATGCCCTCTGTAAAGTGGAGTATAACTGTAATGTCCCAGTGGGGCAATTGTAGCCAACTCTGTATCTGTTCATGCTGCACCTGAAGACCGAACCTTCTCCCTGATGGAAGCAGCTAAAACTCCTCATGTAAAGGATGCTGGGGGTCCTGAACTATGACTTGTCGCAGAGATGGCTCTACCTTCATATATGTGCTAAATGTCAATAAGACAAATCTTAAAGCACTGCCTGATGGTTTCTATAAGATTTGACTTGTTTTTGGTTTTTTTCTTTTAAAAGCCCCACAGGGAAACTCCAGAGACAAACCAAACCATCTAACCACACTGTAAACCAGATAAAGTTGAAATAACTCAGAATGTTTGTCTTAACTGATTACATAAAAGTTTTGAAGTAGCTGAAACCCATTTTTTGAGTATAATTGAAGAGGGGAAAGAAACATGTATAAGTGATGAAAATTGGAACATGTATATTGTTAACTGGTTATTTACAGCTGAGGAAAAAAACGAACATCCAACCATCCTGTTGTTAAACCTGGTCCTCAAAGTCTAGGATCGTTGTGTTCCTGAAGAGCTTTCACCCTCTTTGCAAATCGAAATCGGACCGATTAACCACCCCTAATGTGTATGCATACGTATGCATGTGTGTGCATATGTGTGTTTATGTGTATATATGTATTTCTATTTATTTTATTACTTATCTTTGTTTATTTTGTTATTTAAAATCATTTCTCAACTAACATTTTCTTCACGTGTTTTCTATTAATTAATTTTTCTGTTTTTTATTTTTCATATTATCAATTTTATTTTATTTCATTTCACATGTCTGAGCCCCTGTTTGATTGCATTTGTTTTGTCTTGTTGTTACATTACAAAAGTTACAAATAAAATATAAAAAAAAATAAAAATGATGTATTGGTCTTTTGTCCCACCACTTTATTCTTTTAACCTCACGTTCTATTCTGTTTTGCGTTGCTAATATTCCTCCTCCTTGTCAAAACACTTTGTAAACACTTGTTTTTAAAGGTGCTATATAAATACAGTTATTATAATAATAATAATTATTGTTATTATCATTATTATTATTATCATTATTATAACTGAAAGCCAAAGTTAGCATTTAGGAGCCAAAACCAGATATTGGATATAAATGAAATAAATGATAAACAAATAGTTTGTTAGAGAATTACCTGACACAATTCAGTAACCTGATGAGTAACAGTAAATTATATTGTTATATACATACAGACGTAAATATAAACTTTTTTTTTTTCCAATCATTTTATTTTTTTCAATCGGTAAAGATACAAAAAAAAATCAAACTTTTACTGTGTGGGCTAACCGGAGTACCCGGGGAAAACCCAGACGTGTCAACAAGTGAAGTCCTGGCAGTCAGAAACTACAAGATTCTTCACATGGAAACACTGGCCTCTTCCTTCTCTTTCTTCATGCGTTTGGACTTATATAAACGTTTGTGTTTTGGAGTGAGAAATTTTTTGAACCTCCTCCAGAGAGAGATATTCTCCTCGTGTTCCTCCTTGTCCACTGGATGTTCTTCTTGGATCGTCTCAGGGTCTTCCTGGACAGCCTGTTCTTCCTGGACAGTCTGTTGTTCCTCCTCGATCATGGAATGTACGTCATGGACCGTCTGAGGTTTTTCCTGGACTGTCTGTTTTTCCTCCTTGTCCACTGGATGTTCTTCCTGGATTGTCTCAGGGTCTTCTTCAACCATCTCATGTCTTGGTTTGACTGTCTCTGTAGTGGGACTGATTGGTTCCCTCCTTCGAAGCTGTTCTCTGACCTCCTTCACCTCATTCTGCAGCGCCTGACTAATGTCCTTCAGAGCTCTAAGTTTGGAGGCCCTTTCCTCCAACTGAGCCTCTAATGTCTTCAACTTATGCTCAAGTTGTTCTTCCTGGACCATCTGAGGTTCCTCCTGGACAGTCTGTTGTTCTTCCTGGACTGTCTGTTTTTCCTCCTTGTCCACTGGATGTTCTTCTTGGATCGTCTCAGGGTCTTCTTCAACCATCTCATGTCTTGGTTTGACTGTCTCTGTAGTGGGACTGATTGGTTCCCTCGTTTGAAGCTGTTCTCTGAGGTCCTCCACCTCCTTCTGCAGCGCCTGACTAATGTCCTCCTGAGCTCTAAGTTTGGAGGCACTTTCCTCCAACTGAGCCTCTAATGTCTTCCACTTCTGCTCATGTTGGACTTTGATGGTGTCCACGAGATTCAAGGATCTGGAGCAATGAACCAGGTGCAGGTACATTCCATCATACATCTTCTTCTTTAGATTTTTAATCTTTAAGCCACGTCCTTTTGTATCTCTAGCCGAAAATATCAGGATCCTATTCAGTACATCGAGTTCAGCATCATATCTCCTGATGTATTCTTCAGTCTGTTTTCGCCATTTCTGCTCCCAGGGTTGGCTCTCCCTTCTATTAGTCTTAACCTTGCGCAGCTTCTTCACCTTGCGCTGCTTCTTCACCTTGCGCTGTTTATGGTATTCATCCTCTTCCATCATAACTCGGGCAGATGGGAGGAGGTTTCCCTCAGTTGCAGTCACGTACTCCTCCTTACTAGTAAAGGAACATACACTGACCACAGAATTAAATTGCCCTCCGTTCTTTAGGATTTCCCCAGAATCTTTCAATGGGTGCTTTACATAGCTCTTGAGCTTTGTCTGTTTTTCCTCCTTGTCCACTGGATGTTCTTCTTGGATCGTCTCAGGGTCTTCCTCAACTATCTCATGTCTTGGTTCGACTGTCTCTGTAGTGGGACTGATTGGTTCCCTCCTTTGAAGCTGTTCTCTGAGGTCCTCCACCTCCTTCTGCAGCGCCTGACTATTGTCCTCCTGAGCTCTAAGTTTGGAGGCACTTTCCTCCAACTGAGCCTCTAATGTCTTCAACTCATCCTCATCTTCCGACAAGGTGTCCACAAGGTCCAGGGATATGGAGGCATGACGCAGGTGGTGGTTACCTGCTTCATTCAGCTGGTTCTTTAGATCTTGAATTATTATGTCATCTTTTTTTAAATGTCTCAATGAAAGTGGAACTGAATGTATCGGGGTGTTATTCAGTTCTTCGAGCTCTGCCTCAGATATCCTGATGTAATCTTTAGTCTGTTTTCTCCATCTCTGCTCCCAGAGCGGCCTCTTCCTTCTATTAGTCTCAACAGGCTGCTTCTTCACCTTGCGCTGTTTATCATATTCCTCCTCTTTCATCATAACTCGGGCAGATGGGAGGAGGTTTCGCTCAGTTGTAGTCGGGTACTGGAGCTGATTAGAGCCCCCAACTTCTGGTACGGACTCCTTCTCCTTTCTATTAAAGTAACATATTTCGACCATCGAATTAAATTTCACTTTCTTCTTTGGGATTCCCTCAGAATCTTTCCATGGGCTCTTTAAACAGCTCTTGAGCTTTGGTGCTGTTAGTTTAGTCCACATTTTTGAAAAAGTCGTTGCTAATGCTGATGACATTGTTAGGTTTAAAAGAATTAAAAGCGATTCGCAAAGTCTTTTTCCACACGGTTGTGTCTCAGGTCTGGATCTGTGAGCTGCTTGTTGGCTTTTGTGGTTTACAGCCTACCCTGACTCAACACTCCAAACTACTTTGTGATGTCATAGTCAAAAAAAAAATTGCCAGTGATCTTTCATCACATTCAGTTTCTGTGTTGCCATGGTAATTTCATCAAAGAGAACAGTGGTCAGTGGTGTTGTCTGTTGTTGGAGAGCTACATGTGTCTGCTTTGCAATCCAGCTGTTCAGCTTTAACATGGCCGTTACCGAGGAGCAGGAGGAGAACACAGTTGTAAAAACGTTTTTGTTCTCAATGCTTTTATTTTGAAACACAGGCTTTTATTTTGAAACACAGGTTTTTATTTTGGTGAGTCCAGTTTGAGTTTTTTCTACTGATCAGCATGGTAGCCATTTTGAACACATTTCCAGAGGATCACGCAATCCAGTTCCATCCTGCTTTCGTTTAACACCTTGGGAATTGCCAGTAAGAAATATTGTCCAGATACAAAGAGCGTTTGCACCAATGGCAGTACTTAAATACAACAACTGTACTGGCCTTTTCATGACCATAACCCCAAGCCCCTCCCACCCAAACCTCACATTACTTACATAAGAAAAAACAACAATGATATTTTTTAATAAATTCTCAGTTTGTTTAACCCTCCTGTCATGTTGTGGGTCAAATTGACCCTTTTAAAGTCTATTTAATGCAATATGTGCCTTCCAAACCAGCTAAATGAAGCTTAAAAATCTGGGCAGCATGTGACAGAAGAGGTGTCTTGTGTTCATTTATTAACATCACTTCATAAAAAGAAAAAAATTCAAAAAGTAAAACTATTGTATTTATATTTAGGACCTTCCAATGTACATTAAAAATGTGTTAACATGAATTTTCATGAAAAACAAGTGAGTTGTCCACATTGAACTATGATCTGTGAGAATTAAAGAACACCAATGGACTAAATATTGATTTAAATGGTTAGTAATGGAGTTAAAAATTAGATTTAAAAAATGTGTATTGGGATTTTGTGGACAATGACACTTTCTCACCAGCTTCAGCCAGCATCTTCCCATGGTTTTCTGCTTTTGTTCTGGGGTTGATAAACACATTTTGCAGCAATGAAAGTTCATCTCTGGGACACAGGAGCAGTCTCCTTCCTGGGCGGGATGATGCCTGGACATTCCCATGGTGTTTATACTTGTGTATAATTGTTTGCACAGATGGATGTGGCACCTTCAGGCATCTGGAAATTGTACCCCGGGCGGAACCAGAGTTGTGGAGGTCGACAATTCTCTTCCTGATATCTTGGCTGATTTCTTTTGATTTTCCCATGATGTCTCACGAGGAAGCAGTGTGTTTGAGTTGTGCCAATAAAATACATCCACAAGTGTGCCTCCAGTTAACTCAATTGTTGTCAATAAACCTATCAAATGCTTCCAAAGCCATCATCATCATCATCATCTGGGCTTTCCCAAATTGTTTAAAGGCACAGTAATCTTAATGTATGTAACAAACTTTTGACTTTGAAGAGAGTAATACTAAAACCTCCAATAAATTATCTCTCTCAATATACTGACATTTAGCAAATATAACTAATTTTGTTGATCCTAACTGACCTAAAACAAGAAACATTAAGTCTGATTTGATGTCAGACAGTGAGAAAAAAAGATGATGTGTCTTTTTATAGAGTGTATGTAAACTTCTGGTTTCAACTGTAACTTCTGTAAATTACCCACCATGCCCTCTGTAAAGTGGAGTATAACTGTAATGTCCCAGTGGGGCAATTGTAGCCAACTCTGTATCTGTTCATGCTGCACCTGAAGACCGAACCTTCTCCCTGATGGAAGCAGCTAAAACTCCTCATGTAAAGGATGCTGGGGGTCCTGAACTATGACTCTTCGCAGAGATGGCTCTACCTTCATATATGTGCTAAATGTCAATAAGACAAATCTTAAAGCACTGCCTGATGGTTTCTATAAGATTTGACTTGTTTTTGTTTTTTTTCTTTTAAAAGCCCCACAGGGAAACTCCAGAGACAAACCAAACCATCTAACCACACTGTAAACCAGATCAAGTTGAAATAACTCAGAATGTTTGTCTTAACTGATTACATAAGAGTTTTGAAGTAGCTGAAACCCATTTTTTGAGTATAATTGAAGAGGGGAAAGAAACATGTATAAGTGATGAAAATTGGAACATGTATATTGTTAACTGGTTATTTACAGCTGAGGAAAAAAACGAACATCCAACCATCCTGTTGTTAAACCTGGTCCTCAAAGTCTAGGATCGTTGTGTTCCTGAAGAGCTTTCACCCTCTTTGCAAATCGAAATCGGACCGATTAACCACCCCTAATGTGTATGCATACGTATGCATGTGTGTGCATATGTGTGTTTATGTGTATATATGTATTTCTATTTATTTTATTACTTATCTTTGTTTATTTTGTTATTTAAAATCATTTCTCAACTAACATTTTCTTCACGTGTTTTCTATTAATTAATTTTTCTGTTTTTTATTTTTCATATTATCAATTTTATTTTATTTCATTTCACATGTCTGAGCCCCTGTTTGATTGCATTTGTTTTGTCTTGTTGTTACATTACAAAAGTTACAAATAAAATATAAAAAAAAAAAAAAAATGATGTATTGGTCTTTTGTCCCACCACTTTATTCTTTTTAACCTCACGTTCTATTCTGTTTTGCGTTGCTAATATTCCTCCTCCTTGTCAAAACACTTTGTAAACACTTGTTTTTAAAGGTGCTATATAAATACAGTTATTATAATAATAATTATTATTGTTATTATCATTATTATTATTATCATTATTATAACTGAAAGCCAAAGTTAGCATTTAGGAGCCAAAACCAGATATTGGATATAAATGAAATAAATGCTAAACAAATAGTTTGTTAGAGAATTACCTGACACAATTCAGTAACCTGATGAGTAACAGTAAATTATATTGTTATATACATACAGACGTAAATATAAACTTTTTTTTTTTCCAATCATTTTATTTTTTTCAATCGGTAAAGATACAAAAAAAAATCAAACTTTTACTGTGTGGGCTAACCGGAGTACCCGGGGAAAACCCAGACATGTCAACAAGTGAAGTCCTGGCAGTCAGAAACTACAAGATTCTTCACATGGAAACACTGGCCTCTTCCTTCTCTTTCTTCATGCGTTTGGACTTATATAAACGTTTGTGTTTTGGAGTGAGAAATTTTTTGAACCTCCTCCAGAGAGAGATATTCTCCTCGTGTTCCTCCTTGTCCACTGGATGTTCTTCTTGGATCGTCTCAGGGTCTTCCTGGACAGCCTGTTCTTCCTGGACAGTCTGTTGTTCCTCCTCGATCATGGAATGTACGTCATGGACCGTCTGAGGTTTTTCCTGGACTGTCTGTTTTTCCTCCTTGTCCACTGGATGTTCTTCCTGGATTGTCTCAGGGTCTTCTTCAACCATCTCATGTCTTGGTTTGACTGTCTCTGTAGTGGGACTGATTGGTTCCCTCCTTCGAAGCTGTTCTCTGACCTCCTTCACCTCATTCTGCAGCGCCTGACTAATGTCCTTCAGAGCTCTAAGTTTGGAGGCCCTTTCCTCCAACTGAGCCTCTAATGTCTTCAACTTATGCTCAAGTTGTTCTTCCTGGACCATCTGAGGTTCCTCCTGGACAGTCTGTTGTTCTTCCTGGACTGTCTGTTTTTCCTCCTTGTCCACTGGATGTTCTTCTTGGATCGTCTCAGGGTCTTCTTCAACCATCTCATGTCTTGGTTTGACTGTCTCTGTAGTGGGACTGATTGGTTCCCTCGTTTGAAGCTGTTCTCTGAGGTCCTCCACCTCCTTCTGCAGCGCCTGACTAATGTCCTCCTGAGCTCTAAGTTTGGAGGCACTTTCCTCCAACTGAGCCTCTAATGTCTTCCACTTCTGCTCATGTTGGACTTTGATGGTGTCCACGAGATTCAAGGATCTGGAGCAATGAACCAGGTGCAGGTACATTCCATCATACATCTTCTTCTTTAGATTTTTAATCTTTAAGCCACGTCCTTTTGTATCTCTAGCCGAAAATATCAGGATCCTATTCAGTACATCGAGTTCAGCATCATATCTCCTGATGTATTCTTCAGTCTGTTTTCGCCATTTCTGCTCCCAGGGTTGGCTCTCCCTTCTATTAGTCTTAACCTTGCGCAGCTTCTTCACCTTGCGCTGCTTCTTCACCTTGCGCTGTTTATGGTATTCATCCTCTTCCATCATAACTCGGGCAGATGGGAGGAGGTTTCCCTCAGTTGCAGTCACGTACTCCTCCTTACTAGTAAAGGAACATACACTGACCACAGAATTAAATTGCCCTCCGTTCTTTAGGATTTCCCCAGAATCTTTCAATGGGTGCTTTACATAGCTCTTGAGCTTTGTCTGTTTTTCCTCCTTGTCCACTGGATGTTCTTCTTGGATCGTCTCAGGGTCTTCCTCAACTATCTCATGTCTTGGTTTGACTGTCTCTGTAGTGGGACTGATTGGTTCCCTCCTTTGAAGCTGTTCTCTGAGGTCCTCCACCTCCTTCTGCAGCGCCTGACTATTGTCCTCCTGAGCTCTAAGTTTGGAGGCACTTTCCTCCAACTGAGCCTCTAATGTCTTCAACTCATCCTCATCTTCCGACAAGGTGTCCACAAGGTCCAGGGATATGGAGGCATGACGCAGGTGGTGGTTACCTGCTTCATTCAGCTGGTTCTTTAGATCTTGAATTATTATGTCATCTTTTTTTAAATTTCTCAATGAAAGTGGAACTGAATGTATCGGGGTGTTATTCAGTTCTTCGAGCTCTGCCTCAGATATCCTGATGTAATCTTTAGTCTGTTTTCTCCATCTCTGCTCCCAGAGCGGCCTCTTCCTTCTATTAGTCTCAACAGGCTGCTTCTTCACCTTGCGCTGTTTATCATATTCCTCCTCTTTCATCATAACTCGGGCAGATGGGAGGAGGTTTCGCTCAGTTGTAGTCGGGTACTGGAGCTGATTAGAGCCCCCAACTTCTGGTACGGACTCCTTCTCCTTTCTAGTAAAGTAACATATTTCGACCATCGAATTAAATTTCACTTTCTTCTTTGGGATTCCCTCAGAATCTTTCCATGGGCTCTTTAAACAGCTCTTGAGCTTTGGTGCTGTTAGTTTAGTCCACATTTTTGAAAAAGTCGTTGCTAATGCTGATGACATTGTTAGGTTTAAAAGAATTAAAAGCGATTCGCAAAGTCTTTTTCCACACGGTTGTGTCTCAGGTCTGGATCTGTGAGCTGCTTGTTGGCTTTTGTGGTTTACAGCCTACCCTGACTCAACACTCTAAACTACTTTGTGATGTCATAGTCAAAAAGAAAAATTGCCAGTGATCTTTCATCACATTCAGTTTCTGTGTTGCCATGGTAATTTCATCAAAGAGAACAGTGGTCAGTGGTGTTGTCTGTTGTTGGAGAGCTACATGTGTCTGCTTTGCAATCCAGCTGTTCAGCTTTAACATGGCCGTTACCGAGGAGCAGGAGGAGAACACAGTTGTAAAAACGTTTTTGTTCTCAATGCTTTTATTTTGAAACACAGGCTTTTATTTTGAAACACAGGTTTTTATTTTGGTGAGTCCAGTTTGAGTTTTTTCTACTGATCAGCATGGTAGCCATTTTGAACACATTTCCAGAGGATCACGCAATCCAGTTCCATCCTGCTTTCGTTTAACACCTTGGGAATTGCCAGTAAGAAATATTGTCCAGATACAAAGAGCGTTTGCACCAATGGCAGTACTTAAATACAACAACTGTACTGGCCTTTTCATGACCATAACCCCAAGCCCCTCCCACCCAAACTTCACATTACTTACATAAGAAAAAACAACAATGATATTTTTTAATAAATTCTCAGTTTGTTTAACCCTCCTGTCATGTTGTGGGTCAAATTGACCCTTTTAAAGTCTATTTAATGCAATATGTGCCTTCCAAACCAGCTAAATGAAGCTTAAAAATCTGGGCAGCATGTGACAGAAGAGGTGTCTTGTGTTCATTTATTAACATCACTTCATAAAAAGAAAAAAAATCAAAAAGTAAAACTATTGTATTTATATTTAGGACCTTCCAATGTACATTAAAAATGTTTTAACATGAATTTTCATGAAAAACAAGTGAGTTGTCCACATTGAACTATGATCTGTGAGAATTAAAGAACACCAATGGACTAAATATTGATTTAAATGGTTAGTAATGGAGTTAAAAATTAGATTTAAAAAATGTGTATTGGGATTTTGTGGACAATGACACTTTCTCACCAGCTTCAGCCAGCATCTTCCCATGGTTTTCTGCTTTTGTTCTGGGGTTGATGAACACATTTTGCAGCAATGAAAGTTCATCTCTGGGACACAGGAGCAGTC
Organism: Notolabrus celidotus; assembly: GCF_009762535.1. Classification (NCBI taxonomy): domain Eukaryota; kingdom Metazoa; phylum Chordata; class Actinopteri; order Labriformes; family Labridae; genus Notolabrus; species Notolabrus celidotus. Next base: position 34,187,889 of record NC_048278.1, read on the forward strand.
TCCTTCCTGGGCAGGATGATGCCTGGACATTCCCATGGTGTTTATACTTGTGTATAATTGTTTGCACAGATGGATGTGGCACCTTCAGGCATCTGGAAATTGTACCCCGGGCGGAACCAGAGTTGTGGAGGTCGACAATTCTCTTCCTGATATCTTGGCTGATTTCTTTTGATTTTCCCATGATGTCTCACGAGGAAGCAGTGTGTTTGAGTTGTGCCAATAAAATACATCCACAAGTGTGCCTCCAGTTAACTCAATTGTTGTCAATAAACCTATCAAATGCTTCCAAAGCCATCATCATCATCATCATCTGGGCTTTCCCAAATTGTTTAAAGGCACAGTAATCTTAATGTATGTAACAAACTTTTGACTTTGAAGAGAGTAATACTAAAACCTCCAATAAATTATCTCTCTCAATATACTGACATTTAGCAAATATAACTAATTTTGTTGATCCTAACTGACCTAAAACAAGAAACATTAAGTCTGATTTGATGTCAGACAGTGAGAAAAAAAGATGATGTGTCTTTTTATAGAGTGTATGTAAACTTCTGGTTTCAACTGTAACTTCTGTAAATTACCCACCATGCCCTCTGTAAAGTGGAGTATAACTGTAATGTCCCAGTGGGGCAATTGTAGCCAACTCTGTATCTGTTCATGCTGCACCTGAAGACCGAACCTTCTCCCTGATGGAAGCAGCTAAAACTCCTCATGTAAAGGATGCTGGGGGTCCTGAACTATGACTTGTCGCAGAGATGGCTCTACCTTCATATATGTGCTAATGTCAATAAGACAAATCTTAAAGCACTGCCTGATGGTTTCTATAAGATTTGACTTGTTTTTGTTTTTTTTCTTTTAAAAGCCCCACAGGGAAACTCCAGAGACAAACCAAACCATCTAACCACACTGTAAACCAGATCAAGTTGAAATAACTCAGAATGTTTGTCTTAACTGATTACATAAAAGTTTTGAAGTAGCTGAAACCCATTTTTTGAGTATAATTGAAGAGGGGAAAGAAACATGTATAAGTGATGAAAATTGGAACATGTATATTGTTAACTGGTTATTTACAGCTGAGGAAAAAAACGAACATCCAACCATCCTGTTGTTAAACCTGGTCCTCAAAGTCTAGGATCGTTGTGTTCCTGAAGAGCTTTCACCCTCTTTGCAAATCGAAATCGGACCGATTAACCACCCCTAATGTGTATGCATACGTATGCATGTGTGTGCATATGTGTGTTTATGTGTATATATGTATTTCTATTTATTTTATTACTTATCTTTGTTTATTTTGTTATTTAAAATCATTTCTCAACTAACATTTTCTTCACGTGTTTTCTATTAATTAATTTTTCTGTTTTTTATTTTTCATATTATCAATTTTATTTTATTTCATTTCACATGTCTGAGCCCCTGTTTGATTGCATTTGTTTTGTCTTGTTGTTACATTACAAAAGTTACAAATAAAATATATAAAAAAAAAAAAAATGATGTATTGGTCTTTTGTCCCACCACTTTATTCTTTTTAACCTCACGTTCTATTCTGTTTTGCGTTGCTAATATTCCTCCTCCTTGTCAAAACACTTTGTAAACACTTGTTTTTAAAGGTGCTATATAAATACGGTTATTATAATTATAATAATAATAATAATTTTTATTATCATTATTATTATTATCATTATTACAACTGAAAGCCAAAGTTAGCATTTAGGAGCCAAAACCAGATATTGGATATAAATGAAATAAATGATAAACAAATAGTTTGTTAGAGAATTACCTGACACAATTCAGTAACCTGATGAGTAACAGTAAATTATATTGTTATATACATACAGACGTAAATATAAACTTTTTTTTTTTCCAATCATTTTATTTTTTTCAATCGGTAAAGATAAAAAAAAAAATCAAACTTTTACTGTGTGGGCTAACCGGAGTACCCGGGGAAAACCCAGACGTGTCAACAAGTGAAGTCCTGGCAGTCAGAAACTACAAGATTCTTCACATGGAAACACTGGCCTCTTCCTTCTCTTTCTTCATGCGTTTGGACTTATATAAACGTTTGTGTTTTGGAGTGAGAAATTTTTTGAACCTCCTCCAGAGAGAGATATTCTCCTCATGTTCCTCCTTGTCCACTGGATGTTCTTCTTGGATCGTCTCAGGGTCTTCCTGGACAGCCTGTTCTTCCTGGACAGTCTGTTGTTCCTCCTCGATCATGGAATGTACGTCATGGACCGTCTGAGGTTTTTCTTGGACAGTCTGTTGTTCTTCCTGGACCATCTGAGGTTCTTCTTGGACAGTCTGTTGTTCTTCCTGGACTGTCTGTTTTTCCTCCTTGTCCACTGGATGTTCTTCCTGGATTGTCTCAGGGTCTTCTTCAACCATCTCATGTCTTGGTTTGACTGTCTCTGTAGTGGGACTGATTGGTTCCCTCCTTCGAAGCTGTTCTCTGACCTCCTTCACCTCCTTCTGCAGCGCCTGACTAATGTCCTCCAGAGCTCTAAGTTTGGAGGCCCTTTCCTCCAACTGAGCCTCTAATGTCTTCAACTTATGCTCAAGTTGTTCTTCGTGGACCATCTGAGGTTCCTCCTGGACAGTCTGTTGTTCTTCCTGGACCATCTGAGGTTCCTCCTGGACAGTCTGTTGTTCTTCCTGGACCATCTGAGGTTCCTCCTGGACAGTCTGTTGTTCTTCCTGGACTGTCTGTTTTTCCTCCTTGTCCACTGGATGTTCTTCTTGGATCGTCTCAGGGTCTTCTTCAACCATCTCATGTCTTGATTTGACTGTCTCTGTAGTGGGACTGATTGGTTCCCTCGTTTGAAGCTGTTCTCTGAGGTCCTCCACCTCCTTCTGCAGCGCCTGACTAATGTCCTCCTGAGCTCTAAGTTTGGAGGCACTCTCCTCCAACTGAGCCTCTAATGTCTTCCACTTCTGCTCATGTTGGACTTTGATGGTGTCCACGAGATTCAAGGATCTGGAGCAATGAACCAGGTGCAGGTACATTCCATCATACATCTTCTTCTTTAGATTTTTAATCTTTAAGCCACGTCCTTTTGTATCTCTAGCCGAAAATATCAGGATCCTATTCAGTACATCGAGTTCAGCATCATATCTCCTGATGTATTCTTCAGTCTGTTTTCGCCATTTCTGCTCCCAGGGTTGGCTCTCCCTTCTATTAGTCTTAACCTTGCGCAGCTTCTTCACCTTGCGCTGCTTCTTCACCTTGCGCTGTTTATGGTATTCATCCTCTTCCATCATAACTCGGGCAGATGGGAGGAGGTTTCCCTCAGTTGCAGTCACGTACTCCTCCTTACTAGTAAAGGAACATACACTGACCACAGAATTAAATTGCCCTCCGTTCTTAGGATTTCCCCAGAATCTTTCAATGGGTGCTTTACATAGCTCTTGAGCTTTGTCTGTTTTTCCTCCTTGTCCACTGGATGTTCTTCTTGGATCGTCTCAGGGTCTTCCTCAACTATCTCATGTCTTGGTTTGACTGTCTCTGTAGTGGGACTGATTGGTTCCCTCCTTTGAAGCTGTTCTCTGAGGTCCTCCACCTCCTTCTGCAGCGCCTGACTATTGTCCTCCTGAGCTCTAAGTTTGGAGGCACTTTCCTCCAACTGAGCCTCTAATGTCTTCAACTCATCCTCATCTTCCGACAAGGTGTCCACAAGGTCCAGGGATATGGAGGCATGACGCAGGTGGTGGTTACCTGCTTCATTCAGCTGGTTCTTTAGATCTTGAATTATTATGTCATCTTTTTTTAAATTTCTCAATGAAAGTGGAACTGAATGTATCGGGGTGTTATTCAGTTCTTCGAGCTCTGCCTCAGATATCCTGATGTAATCTTTAGTCTGTTTTCTCCATCTCTGCTCCCAGAGCGGCCTCTTCCTTCTATTAGTCTCAACAGGCTGCTTCTTCACCTTGCGCTGTTTATCATATTCCTCCTCTTTCATCATAACTCGGGCAGATGGGAGGAGGTTTCGCTCAGTTGTAGTCGGGTACTGGAGCTGATTAGAGCCCCCAACTTCTGGTACGGACTCCTTCTCCTTTCTAGTAAAGTAACATATTTCGACCATCGAATTAAATTTCACTTTCTTCTTTGGGATTCCCTCAGAATCTTTCCATGGGCTCTTTAAACAGCTCTTGAGCTTTGGTGCTGTTAGTTTAGTCCACATTTTTGAAAAAGTCGTTGCTAATGCTGATGACATTGTTAGGTTTAAAAGAATTAAAAGCGATTCGCAAAGTCTTTTTCCACACGGTTGTGTCTCAGGTCTGGATCTGTGAGCTGCTTGTTGGCTTTTGTGGTTTACAGCCTACCCTGACTCAACACTCTAAACTACTTTGTGATGTCATAGTCAAAAAAAAAATTGCCAGTGATCTTTCATCACATTCAGTTTCTGTGTTGCCATGGTAATTTCATCAAAGAGAACAGTGGTCAGTGGTGTTGTCTGTTGTTGGAGAGCTACATGTGTCTGCTTTGCAATCCAGCTGTTCAGCTTTAACATGGCCGTTACCGAGGAGCAGGAGGAGGACACAGTTGTAAAAACGTTTTTGTTCTCAATGCTTTTATTTTGAAACACAGGCTTTTATTTTGAAACACAGGTTTTTATTTTGGTGAGTCCAGTTTGAGTTTTTTCTACTGATCAGCATGGTAGCCATTTTGAACACATTTCCAGAGGATCACGCAATCCAGTTCCATCCTGCTTTCGTTTAACACCTTGGGAATTGCCAGTAAGAAATATTGTCCAGATACAAAGAGCGTTTGCACCAATGGCAGTACTTAAATACAACAACTGTACTGGCCTTTTCATGACCATAACCCCAAGCCCCTCCCACCCAAACCTCACATTACTTACATAAGAAAAAACAACAATGATATTTTTTAATAAATTCTCAGTTTGTTTAACCCTCCTGTCATGTTGTTGGTCAAATTGACCCTTTTAAAGTCTATTTAATGCAATATGTGCCTTCCAAACCAGCTAAATGAAGCTTAAAAATCTGGGCAGCATGTGACAGAAGAGGTGTCTTGTGTTCATTTATTAACATCACTTCATAAAAAGAAAAAAATTCAAAAAGTAAAACTATTGTATTTATATTTAGGACCTTCCAATGTACATTAAAAATGTTTTAACATGAATTTTCATGAAAAACAAGTGAGTTGTCCACATTGAACTATGATCTGTGAGAATTAAAGAACACCAATGGACTAAATATTGATTTAAATGGTTAGTAATGGAGTTAAAAATTAGATTTAAAAAATGTGTATTGGGATTTTGTGGACAATGACACTTTCTCACCAGCTTCAGCCAGCATCTTCCCATGGTTTTCTGCTTTTGACCTGGGGTTGATAAACACATTTTGCAGCAATGAAAGTTCATCTCTGGGACACAGGAGCAGTCTCCTTCCTGGGCGGGATGATGCCTGGACATTCCCATGGTGTTTATACTTGTGTATAATTGTTTGCACAGATGGATGTGGCACCTTCAGGCATCTGGAAATTGTACCCCGGGCGGAACCAGAGTTGTGGAGGTCGACAATTCTCTTCCTGATATCTTGGCTGATTTCTTTTGATTTTCCCATGATGTCTCACGAGGAAGCAGTGTGTTTGAGTTGTGCCAATAAAATACATCCACAAGTGTGCCTCCAGTTAACTCAGTTGTTGTCAATAAACCTATCAAATGCTTCCAAAGCCATCATCATCATCATCATCTGGGCTTTCCCAAATTGTTTAAAGGCACAGTAATCTTAATGTATGTAACAAACTTTTGACTTTGAAGAGAGTAATACTAAAACCTCCAATAAATTATCTCTCTCAATATACTGACATTTAGCAAATATAACTAATTTTGTTGATCCTAACTGACCTAAAACAAGAAACATTAAGTCTGATTTGATGTCAGACAGTGAGAAAAAAAGATGATGTGTCTTTTTATAGAGTGTATGTAAACTTCTGGTTTCAACTGTAACTTCTGTAAATTACCCACCATGCCCTCTGTAAAGTGGAGTATAACTGTAATGTCCCAGTGGGGCAATTGTAGCCAACTCTGTATCTGTTCATGCTGCACCTGAAGACCGAACCTTCTCCCTGATGGAAGCAGCTAAAACTCCTCATGTAAAGGATGCTGGGGGTCCTGAACTATGACTTGTCGCAGAGATGGCTCTACCTTCATATATGTGCTAAATGTCAATAAGACAAATCTTAAAGCACTGCCTGATGGTTTCTATAAGATTTGACTTGTTTTTGTTTTTTTTCTTTTAAAAGCCCCACAGGGAAACTCCAGAGACAAACCAAACCATCTAACCACACTGTAAACCAGATCAAGTTGAAATAACTCAGAATGTTTGTCTTAACTGATTACATAAAAGTTCTGAAGTAGCTGAAACCCATTTTTTGAGTATAATTGAAGAGGGGAAAGAAACATGTATAAGTGATGAAAATTGGAACATGTATATTGTTAACTGGTTATTTACAGCTGAGGAAAAAAACGAACATCCAACCATCCTGTTGTTAAACCTGGTCCTCAAAGTCTAGGATCGTTGTGTTCCTGAAGAGCTTTCACCCTCTTTGCAAATCGAAATCGGACCGATTAACCACCCCTAATGTGTATGCATACGTATGCATGTGTGTGCATATGTGTGTTTATGTGTATATATGTATTTCTATTTATTTTATTACTTATCTTTGTTTATTTTGTTATTTAAAATCATTTCTCAACTAACATTTTCTTCACGTGTTTTCTATTAATTAATTTTTCTGTTTTTTATTTTTCATATTATCAATTTTATTTTATTTCATTTCACATATCTGAGCCCCTGTTTGATTGCATTTGTTTTGTCTTGTTGTTACATTACAAAAGTTACAAATAAAATATAAAAAAAAAAAAAAATGATGTATTGGTCTTTTGTCCCACCACTTTATTCTTTTTAACCTCACGTTCTATTCTGTTTTGCGTTGCTAATATTCCTCCTCCTTGTCAAAACACTTTGTAAACACTTGTTTTTAAAGGTGCTATATAAATACAGTTATTATAATAATAATTATTATTGTTATTATCATTATTATTATTATCATTATTACAACTGAAAGCCAAAGTTAGCATTTAGGAGCCAAAACCAGATATTGGATATAAATGAAATAAATGATAAACAAATAGTTTGTTAGAGAATTACCTGACACAATTCAGTAACCTGATGAGTAACTGTAAATTATATTGTTATATACATACAGACGTAAATATAAACTTTTTTTTTTTCCAATCATTTTATTTTTTTCAATCGGTAAAGATAAAAAAAAAAATCAAACTTTTACTGTGTGGGCTAACCGGAGTACCCGGGGAAAACCCAGACGTGTCAACAAGTGAAGTCCTGGCAGTCAGAAACTACAAGATTCTTCACATGGAAACACTGGCCTCTTCCTTCTCTTTCTTCATGCGTTTGGACTTATATAAACGTTTGTGTTTTGGAGTGAGAAATTTTTTGAACCTCCTCCAGAGAGAGATATTCTCCTCGTGTTCCTCCTTGTCCACTGGATGTTCTTCTTGGATCGTATCAGGGTCTTCCTGGACAGCCTGTTCTTCCTGGACAGTCTGTTGTTCCTCCTCGATCATGGAATGTACGTCATGGACCGTCTGAGGTTTTTCCTGGACTGTCTGTTTTTCCTCCTTGTCCACTGGATGTTCTTCTTGGATTGTCTCAGGGTCTTCTTCAACCATCTCATGTCTTGGTTTGACTGTCTCTGTAGTGGGACTGATTGGTTCCCTCCTTCGAAGCTGTTCTCTGACCTCCTTCACCTCCTTCTGCAGCGCCTGACTAATGTCCTTCAGAGCTCTAAGTTTGGAGGCCCTTTCCTCCAACTGAGCCTCTAATGTCTTCAACTTATGCTCAAGTTGTTCTTCCTGGACCATCTGAGGTTCCTCCTGGACTGTCTGTTGTTCTTCCTGGACTGTCTGTTTTTCCTCCTTGTCCACTGGATGTTCTTCTTGGATCGTCTCAGGGTCTTCCTGGACAGCCTGTTCTTCCTGGACAATCTGTTGTTCCTCCTCGATCATGGAATGTACGTCATGGACCATCTGAGGTTCTTCTTGGATCGTCTCAGGGTCTTCTTCAACCATCTCATGTCTTGGTTTGACTGTCTCTGTAGTGGGACTGATTGGTTCCCTCGTTTGAAGCTGTTCTCTGAGGTCCTCCACCTCCTTCTGCAGCGCCTGACTAATGTCCTCCTGAGCTCTAAGTTTGGAGGCACTTTCCTCCAACTGAGCCTCTAATGTCTTCCACTTCTGGTCATGTTGGACTTTGATGGTGTCCACGAGATTCAAGGATCTGGAGCAATGAACCAGGTGCAGGTACATTCCATCATACATCTTCTTCTTTAGATTTTTAATCTTTAAGCCACGTCCTTTTGTATCTCTAGCCGAAAATATCAGGATCCTATTCAGTACATCGAGTTCAGCATCATATCTCCTGATGTATTCTTCAGTCTGTTTTCGCCATTTCTGCTCCCAGGGTTGGCTCTCCCTTCTATTAGTCTTAACCTTGCGCAGCTTCTTCACCTTGCGCTGCTTCTTCACCTTGCGCTGTTTATGGTATTCATCCTCTTCCATCATAACTCGGGCAGATGGGAGGAGGTTTCCCTCAGTTGCAGTCACGTACTCCTCCTTACTAGTAAAGGAACATACACTGACCACAGAATTAAATTGCCCTCCGTTCTTTAGGATTTCCCCAGAATCTTTCAATGGGTGCTTTACATAGCTCTTGAGCTTTGTCTGTTTTTCCTCCTTGTCCACTGGATGTTGTTCTTGGATCGTCTCAGGGTCTTCCTCAACTATCTCATGTCTTGGTTTGACTGTCTCTGTAGTGGGACTGATTGGTTCCCTCCTTTGAAGCTGTTCTCTGAGGTCCTCCACCTCCTTCTGCAGCGCCTGACTATTGTCCTCCTGAGCTCTAAGTTTGGAGGCACTTTCCTCCAACTGAGCCTCTAATGTCTTCAACTCATCCTCATCTTCCGACAAGGTGTCCACAAGGTCCAGGGATATGGAGGCATGACGCAGGTGGTGGTTACCTGCTTCATTCAGCTGGTTCTTTAGATCTTGAATTATTATGTCATCTTTTTTTAAATGTCTTAATGAAAGTGGAGCTGAATGTATCGGGGTGTTATTCAGTTCTTCGAGCTCTGCCTCAGATATCCTGATGTAATCTTTAGTCTGTTTTCTCCATCTCTGCTCCCAGAGCGGCCTCTTCCTTCTATTAGTCTCAACAGGCTGCTTCTTCACCTTGCGCTGTTTATCATATTCCTCCTCTTTCATCATAACTCGGGCAGATGGGAGGAGGTTTCGCTCAGTTGTAGTCGGGTACTGGAGCTGATTAGAGCCCCCAACTTCTGGTACGGACTCCTTCTCCTTTCTAGTAAAGTAACATATTTCGACCATCGAATTAAATTTCACTTTCTTCTTTGGGATTCCCTCAGAATCTTTCCATGGGCTCTTTAAACAGCTCTTGAGCTTTGGTGCTGTTAGTTTAGTCCACATTTTTGAAAAAGTCGTTGCTAATGCTGATGACATTGTTAGGTTTAAAAGAATTAAAAGCGATTCGCAAAGTCTTTTTCCACACGGTTGTGTCTCAGGTCTGGATCTGTGAGCTGCTTGTTGGCTTTTGTGGTTTACAGCCTACCCTGACTCAACACTCCAAACTACTTTGTGATGTCATAGTCAAAAAAAAATTGCCAGTGATCTTTCATCACATTCAGTTTCTGTGTTGCCATGGTAATTTCATCAAAGAGAACAGTGGTCAGTGGTGTTGTCTGTTGTTGGAGAGCTACATGTGTCTGCTTTGCAATCCAGCTGTTCAGCTTTAACATGGCCGTTACCGAGGAGCAGGAGGAGAACACAGTTGTAAAAACGTTTTTGTTCTCAATGCTTTTATTTTGAAACACAGGCTTTTATTTTGAAACACAGGTTTTTATTTTGGTGAGTCCAGTTTGAGTTTTTTCTACTGATCAGCATGGTAGCCATTTTGAACACATTTCCAGAGGATCACGCAATCCAGTTCCATCCTGCTTTTGTTTAACACCTTGGGAATTGCCAGTAAGAAATATTGTCCAGATACAAAGAGCGTTTGCACCAATGGCAGTACTTAAATACAACAACTGTACTGGCCTTTTCATGACCATAACCCCAAGCCCCTCCCACCCAAACCTCACATTACTTACATAAGAAAAAACAACAATGATATTTTTTAATAAATTCTCAGTTTGTTTAACCCTCCTGTCATGTTGTGGGTCAAATTGACCCTTTTAAAGTCTATTTAATGCAATATGTGCCTTCCAAACCAGCTAAATGAAGCTTAAAAATCTGGGCAGCATGTGACAGAAGAGGTGTCTTGTGTTCATTTATTAACATCACTTCATAAAAAGAAAAAAATTCAAAAAGTAAAACTATTGTATTTATATTTAGGACCTTCCAATGTACATTAAAAATGTTTTAACATGAATTTTCATGAAAAACAAGTGAGTTGTCCACATTGAACTATGATCTGTGAGAATTAAAGAACACCAATGGACTAAATATTGATTTAAATGGTTAGTAATGGAGTTAAAAATTAGATTTAAAAAATGTGTATTGGGATTTTGTGGACAATGACACTTTCTCACCAGCTTCAGCCAGCATCTTCCCATGGTTTTCTGCTTTTGTTCTGGGGTTGATAAACACATTTTGCAGCAATGAAAGTTCATCTCTGGGACACAGGAGCAGTCTCCTTCCTGGGCGGGATGATGCCTGGACATTCCCATGGTGTTTATACTTGTGTATAATTGTTTGCACAGATGGATGTGGCACCTTCAGGCATCTGGAAATTGTACCCCGGGCGGAACCAGAGTTGTGGAGGTCGACAATTCTCTTCCTGATATCTTGGCTGATTTCTTTTGATTTTCCCATGATGTCTCACGAGGAAGCAGTGTGTTTGAGTTGTGCCAATAAAATACATCCACAAGTGTGCCTCCAGTTAACTCAATTGTTGTCAATAAACCTATCAAATGCTTCCAAAGCCATCATCATCATCATCATCATCTGGGCTTTCCCAAATTGTTTAAAGGCACAGTAATCTTAATGTATGTAACAAACTTTTGACTTTGAAGAGAGTAATACTAAAACCTCCAATAAATTATCTCTCTCAATATACTGACATTTAGCAAATATAACTAATTTTGTTGATCCTAACTGACCTAAAACAAGAAACATTAAGTCTGATTTGATGTCAGACAGTGAGAAAAAAAGATGATGTGTCTTTTTATAGAGTGTATGTAAACTTCTGGTTTCAACTGTAACTTCTGTAAATTACCCACCATGCCCTCTGTAAAGTGGAGTATAACTGTAATGTCCCAGTGGGGCAATTGTAGCCAACTCTGTATCTGTTCATGCTGCACCTGAAGACCGAACCTTCTCCCTGATGGAAGCAGCTAAAACTCCTCATGTAAAGGGTGCTGGGGGTCCTGAACTATGACTTGTCGCAGAGATGGCTCTACCTTCATATATGTGCTAAATGTCAATAAGACAAATCTTAAAGCACTGCCTGATGGTTTCTATAAGATTTGACTTGTTTTTGTTTTTTTTCTTTTAAAAGCCCCACAGGGAAACTCCAGAGACAAACCAAACCATCTAACCACACTGTAAACCAGATCAAGTTGAAATAACTCAGAATGTTTGTCTTAACTTATTACATAAAAGTTTTGAAGTAGCTGAAACCCATTTTTTGAGTATAATTGAAGAGGGGAAAGAAACATGTATAAGTGATGAAAATTGGAACATGTATATTGTTAACTGGTTATTTACAGCTGAGGAAAAAAAACGAACATCCAACCATCCTGTTGTTAAACCTGGTCCTCAAAGTCTAGGATCGTTGTGTTCCTGAAAGCTTTCACCCTCTTTGCAAATCGAAATCGGACCGATTAACCACCCCTAATGTGTATGCATACGTATGCATGTGTGTGCATATGTGTGTTTATGTGTATATATGTATTTCTATTTATTTTATTACTTATCTTTGTTTAGTTTGTTATTTAAAATCATTTCTCAACTAACATTTTCTTCACGTGTTTTCTATTAATTAATTTTTCTGTTTTTTATTTTTCATATTATTAATTTTATTTTATTTCATTTCACATGTCTGAGCCCCTGTTTGATTGCATTTGTTTTGTCTTGTTGTTACATTACAAAAGTTACAAATAAAATATAAAAAAAAAAAAAAAATGATGTATTGGTCTTTTGTCCCACCACTTTATTCTTTTTAACCTCACGTTCTATTCTGTTTTGCGTTGCTAATATTCCTCCTCCTTGTCAAAACACTTTGTAAACACTTGTTTTTAAAGGTGCTATATAAATACGGTTATTATAATTATAATAATAATAATAATTTTTATTATCATTATTATTATTATCATTATTACAACTGAAAGCCAAAGTTAGCATTTAGGAACCAAAACCAGATATTGGATATAAATGAAATAAATGATAAACAAATAGTTTGTTAGAGAATTACCTGACACAATTCAGTAACCTGATGAGTAACAGTAAATTATATTGTTATATACATACAGACGTAAATATAAACTTTTTTTTTTTCCAATCATTTTATTTTTTTCAATCGGTAAAGATACAAAAAAAAATCAAACTTTTACTGTGTGGGCTAACCGGAGTACCCGGGGAAAACCCAGACGTGTCAACAAGTGAAGTCCTGGCAGTCAGAAACTACAAGATTCTTCACATGGAAACACTGGCCTCTTCCTTCTCTTTCTTCATGCGTTTGGACTTATATAAACGTTTGTGTTTTGGAGTGAGAAATTTTTTGAACCTCCTCCAGAGAGAGATATTCTCCTCGTGTTCCTCCTTGTCCACTGGATGTTCTTCTTGGATCGTCTCAGGGTCTTCCTGGACAGCCTGTTCTTCCTGGACAGTCTGTTGTTCCTCCTTGATCATGGAATGTACGTCATGGACCGTCTGAGGTTTTTCCTGGACTGTCTGTTTTTCCTCCTTGTCCACTGGATGTTCTTCCTGGATTGTCTCAGGGTCTTCTTCAACCATCTCATGTCTTGGTTTGACTGTCTCTGTAGTGGGACTGATTGGTTCCCTCCTTCGAAGCTGTTCTCTGACCTCCTTCACCTCCTTCTGCAGCGCCTGACTAATGTCCTTCAGAGCTCTAAGTTTGGAGGCCCTTTCCTCCAACTGAGCCTCTAATGTCTTCAACTTATGCTCAAGTTGTTCTTCCTGGACCATCTGAGGTTCCTCCTGGACAGTCTGTTGTTCTTCCTGGACCATCTGAGGTTCCTCCTGGACAGTCTGTTGTTCTTCCTGGACTGTCTGTTTTTCCTCCTTGTCCACTGGATGTTCTTCTTGGATTGTCTCAGTGTCTTCTTCAACCATCTCATGTCTTGGTTTGACTGTCTCTGTAGTGGGACTGATTGGTTCCCTCGTTTGAAGCTGTTCTCTGAGGTCCTCCACCTCCTTCTGCAGCGCCTGACTAATGTCCTCCTGAGCTCTAAGTTTGGAGGCACTTTCCTCCAACTGAGCCTCTAATGTCTTCCACTTCTGCTCATGTTGGACTTTGATGGTGTCCACGAGATTCAAGGATCTGGAGCAATGAACCAGGTGCAGGTACATTCCATCATACATCTTCTTCTTTAGATTTTTAATCTTTAAGCCACGTCCTTTTGTATCTCTAGCCGAAAATATCAGGATCCTATTCAGTACATCGAGTTCAGCATCATATCTCCTGATGTATTCTTCAGTCTGTTTTCGCCATTTCTGCTCCCAGGGTTGGCTCTCCCTTCTATTAGTCTTAACCTTGCGCAGCTTCTTCACCTTGCGCTGCTTCTTCACCTTGCGCTGTTTATGGTATTCATCCTCTTCCATCATAACTCGGGCAGATGGGAGGAGGTTTCCCTCAGTTGCAGTCACGTACTCCTCCTTACTAGTAAAGGAACATACACTGACCACAGAATTAAATTGCCCTCCGTTCTTTAGGATTTCCCCAGAATCTTTCAATGGGTGCTTTACATAGCTCTTGAGCTTTGTCTGTTTTTCCTCCTTGTCCACTGGATGTTCTTCTTGGATCGTCTCAGAGTCTTCCTCAACTATCTCATGTCTTGGTTTGACTGTCTCTGTAGTGGGACTGATTGGTTCCCTCCTTTGAAGCTGTTCTCTGAGGTCCTCCACCTCCTTCTGCAGCGCCTGACTATTGTCCTCCTGAGCTCTAAGTTTGGAGGCACTTTCCTCCAACTGAGCCTCTAATGTCTTCAACTCATCCTCATCTTCCGACAAGGTGTCCACAAGGTCCAGGGATATGGAGGCATGACGCAGGTGGTGGTTACCTGCTTCATTCAGCTGGTTCTTTAGATCTTGAATTATTATGTCATCTTTTTTTAAATGTCTTAATGAAAGTGGAACTGAATGTATCGGGGTGTTATTCAGTTCTTCGAGCTCTGCCTCAGATATCCTGATGTAATCTTTAGTCTGTTTTCTCCATCTCTGCTCCCAGAGCGGCCTCTTCCTTCTATTAGTCTCAACAGGCTGCTTCTTCACCTTGCGCTGTTTATCATATTCCTCCTCTTTCATCATAACTCGGGCAGATGGGAGGAGGTTTCGCTCAGTTGTAGTCGGGTACTGGAGCTGATTAGAGCCCCCAACTTCTGGTACGGACTCCTTCTCCTTTCTAGTAAAGTAACATATTTCGACCATCGAATTAAATTTCACTTTCTTCTTTGGGATTCCCTCAGAATCTTTCCATGGGCTCTTTAAACAGCTCTTGAGCTTTGGTGCTGTTAGTTTAGTCCACATTTTTGAAAAAGTCGTTGCTAATGCTGATGACATTGTTAGGTTTAAAAGAATTAAAAGCGATTCGCAAAGTCTTTTTCCACACGGTTGTGTCTCAGGTCTGGATCTGTGAGCTGCTTGTTGGCTTTTGTGGTTTACAGCCTACCCTGACTCAACACTCTAAACTACTTTGTGATGTCATAGTCAAAAAAAAAATTGCCAGTGATCTTTCATCACATTCAGTTTCTGTGTTGCCATGGTAATTTCATCAAAGAGAACAGTGGTCAGTGGTGTTGTCTGTTGTTGGAGAGCTACATGTGTCTGCTTTGCAATCCAGCTGTTCAGCTTTAACATGGCCGTTACCGAGGAGCAGGAGGAGAACACAGTTGTAAAAACGTTTTTGTTCTCAATGCTTTTATTTTGAAACACAGGCTTTTATTTTGAAACACAGGTTTTTATTTTGGTGAGTCCAGTTTGAGTTTTTTCTACTGATCAGCATGGTAGCCATTTTGAACACATTTCCAGAGGATCACGCAATCCAGTTCCATCCTGCTTTCGTTTAACACCTTGGGAATTGCCAGTAAGAAATATTGTCCAGATACAAAGAGCGTTTGCACCAATGGCAGTACTTAAATACAACAACTGTACTGGCCTTTTCATGACCATAACCCCAAGCCCCTCCCACCCAAACCTCACATTACTTACATAAGAAAAAACAACAATGATATTTTTTAATAAATTCTCAGTTTGTTTAACCCTCCTGTCATGTTGTGGGTCAAATTGACCCTTTTAAAGTCTATTTAATGCAATATGTGCCTTCCAAACCAGCTAAATGAAGCTTAAAAATCTGGGCAGCATGTGACAGAAGAGGTGTCTTGTGTTCATTTATTAACATCACTTCATAAAAAGAAAAAAAATCAAAAAGTAAAACTATTGTATTTATATTTAGGACCTTCCAATGTACATTAAAAATGTTTTAACATGAATTTTCATGAAAAACAAGTGAGTTGTCCACATTGAACTATGATCTGTGAGAATTAAAGAACACCAATGGACTAAATATTGATTTAAATGGTTAGTAATGGAGTTAAAAATTAGATTTAAAAAATGTGTATTGGGATTTTTTGGTGGTTCTGACACTTTTGGATAATTGAATATGCCCTGGGACAAATTGACCCAGGAACATTATTGCTGTTCCAGAGAAACGAACATAACAGGAGGGTTCATTTTATATGGCATCCATTCCATTTTTTGAGTAAACCTGTTTTGCAACACACAAGCCAGAAATATCACAACCTGCAGAAGTGGCCCAGAAGGTTTTTGCTAAAAAAGTTGCCATTACAGTGTGTTTGTGTGTGTTTCAGTGTGTGTGGCACAGTTCCAGTGTCCAGAGGACAGCCAGTGTGTGGATTACTACAAGGTGTGCGACCAACACCCGGACTGCCCTGAAGCAACGGACGAGATGAACTGTACAGATGGTAACATATTCAAACCACATGTACAGACTCAACGTATCAGATGTCACACACACACAAAATACCTCACAGCTATTTACAGTCAGTACGTCCTTATACCTTATCTACCTGGAGGCAGTGGTGGACAAAGTACACAGCTTCATTACTTAAGTCAAAGTAAAGATACACCAGGTCATATATTACTCCAATACAAGTGAAAGTTGCTCTGTCAGATTATTACTTGAGTTAAAGTACTGAAGTACTTACTTTTAAAAATACTTAAGTATTCAAGGTACTTCTTAAAAAATCTCAAAACATTGTATTTTCATTATACATAAATGCAGTTAAGAATACATAGGAGTACATTCGGTTACATTACATTACATACATACCATGGAATAAAAACAGCACCTAAGTTACTCCAAACACAGACAACTTAGTTTGAAATGTTCATCTGGAATGAAACAAATGTTATAGCTCAACACGCTTTCTCAGGTTGGACAGTGAATGTTTGTTTGTTTGGGCAGAGTGGTAAACAGAGAGAACATTCTAAACAATAAGTATCATTCTTCATTTCAAAAACCTCTAACACGGGCTGAAGATATGGACATGGGAGCTCAGGTGGAGAATTATAGCCATCATTACCACCTCGAAATGAACTGCCTGATCTGAGTGAAATCTGCTCTGTGTTTGCTCCACGTTCAACTGTGGAGACGCACGATATACAGGTATGACTAAACCACTGAGACAAACAGAACTACACAAACACATGTTACTGTCTTAGGGATCAGATTTCAGAAAAGAGATAAATATTCATGAGCTGACTCCACAGCAAAAATAGTGAGTAACTAGAGCATTGATAGAAATGTAGTGGAGTAAAAAGTACAATAATTGTCTTCTGAATGTAGTGGAGTAAAAGTAATAAGTTCCCCAAAAAATAATACTCAAGTAAAGTACAGATTCTCAAAAAGTGTACTCAAGTACTTTAACTCTATTACAGTACACCACTGCCTGTAGGTCATAGTTACACCTCCTGAGATGTCTTCTACCCTACATCCTGAGTTCTTCACAACACATGCTGTACGTTTGAGAATTTCTTTGCAAAGACTTTTACATCAAAAGTATTACAAATATGTGTGTGTGTGTGTGTGTGTGTGTGTGTGTGTGTGTGTGTGTGTGTGTGTGTGTCCAGCTGTGCAGTGCACAGATATGACCTATGTGTGTGCCGATGGAACATGTCTGAAGAAACCAAACCCAGAGTGCGACTTTGTCACTGACTGCCCCGACGCATCAGATGAGAAACAGTGTGGTAGGAAGATAATCACGCCATTTTTATTATTACATTTATTCTTATTGTTTTAAATTTTTTTATTTTTGACACACTTTTATAGAAAAATTGAAAAATACTCTTAATTAATGTAGAGCTAGTTTTTTCTTTTTCCCACAATGAAAGAAGAAAGACACATTTCTCTAGTACAGCTTTGCTTGTTTAGTATTATATGTACTATAAGTATTATATCAAGCTATCAGTACATCCACCCATGCTTTGCTCTGTGTGTCAGACTGCGGCCTGAGGCAGTTCTCCAGCCGTATCGTCGGGGGTACAAACGCCTCAGAAGGGGAGTGGCCGTGGCAGGTCAGCCTGCAGGTGCGAGGTACCCACATCTGCGGGGGCACGCTGATCTCCAGACAGTGGGTGGTGTCTGCTGCTCACTGTTTTGATGACGACCGGTGAGTGCAGCAAGAGAGTGGAGGAAGTGTGTGTTGACTAAGGTGTTAAAATGTTCTCAAAACTAGGGCAGAGGAGAGGACAAATATAAGAGAAAGGTTTTTACTCATGTTGTAGAGAAGAAGTTTTTTGTCTCTCCAGACTTCATCTACACTCAGTGCTCCTGCTGCGTCTCGGTTATATAAGGTTAGACATCTGCAACACTCAGTCTGACTGACAGACTTCATGCTGGTGTATTTTAAAGTCAGAAAAAAACTGATGCAATTATGTGTGTTTGACATATATTTTGAGGCTTTGGCAGGTATGACCCCAAACAGCTTGAATTGGCATGATGCCTTCATTTATTATGACCACATTTAAGCTCCACCCCTCCATGACCCTGTACAGGATAAGGAGTGTAGACGATGGATGACTGCATGGAAGATAAAGAGATGTGACCGAAGGTTTGAGACTGTGAATATTGTGTTTAAATGAAGTGTTGGAACACATTGGTTTTATTTTATTCTGTCTTTGGATTCAAACCAACGTTGTTTGAAAAAGTTTTTGTGAACTTTTGCTGGAAAAGTCTCAAGAGCTTGAAATGTTTGAGTTGCTGAATTAGATTTAAGAACCAAGGTTGATGCTTTTGGGGTGATGTTTGGCTTTTCCTTCCTCAGACTCATTTAGAGTAGAGTGGATGAAATATACAGTGTTTGACACTAGTGGATGCAGATCTTGTTTTTTAATCTTGTTTCAAATTGTGCAAAGTTTCCTAAATCCTGTGGTTTTATTTTTTTACAATTTTTTAAATTTTTTTAGGAGTTTTGTGTTTGTTGTAATCTTACATAAAAACAAAACACTTATTTGAATCTTTATTCTAAAGTAGGTGGTATATTTTCAAGACAGATACAGCTCTTGTCAGCAGTAATTGAGATCACTGCAAAAACTCAAAATATTACCAAGTGAAATTGTCTCATTTTTAGTCAAAATGTCTTCTCCCACTTGATTTAAGATACATTTACTTAACAAGTAACATTTGAGCAAGAAAGAGGGACTTGTTTTAAGACATCTTAAATATCTTGTTAAGTCAAACAATCTTGAAATGATCTTTTTTTAAATTATAATTTAGAAGAAACAAGGTTTATTTTACATTTCAAACATTTTTCAAGCTGAGATCTTATTTGTAGAAGATGGACAATCTTGATTTAAGACAAACCCTCCACTTAAGTAAATGCATTTATTAGAGTATCTATCAGAAAACAGCTCCATTGATAAAAGAAAGAAAGAAAGAAAGAAAGAATAAAATAACGAAAGAAAGAAGGAATAAAAGAAAGAAGAAAGAAGAAAAGAAAGAATGGAAGAAAGAAAGAAAGAAAGAAAGAATGGATGGAAGGAAAAAAGGAAGAAAAGAAAGAAGAAAGAAAGAAGGAATAAAAGAAAGAAAGAAAGAAAGGAAGGAAGGAAGGAAGGAAGGAAGGAAGAATAAAATAACGAAAGAAAGAAAGAATAAAAAGAAAGAAGAAAAAAGAAGGAAGAAAGGAAGGAAGGAATGATGGAAGGAAGGAAGAAAGAATAAAAGAATGAAAGAAAGAAGGAAGAAAAGAAAGAAAGAAAAGTTGTTGTTTTTAAGGGTGGGTTTCAGTTTTCAGGCACTGTTTCTTCTAAATCAGATAAAAATAAACATCCTCAAACTACATGCACACAATGAAACATCTACTTTTTAGCATAGCTGTCTTATCCTAAAAAACAACATGACTGAATATTAGTATATCCAGCTCACTATGAGAAGACATTATATCTCAACATGCTCAAATTAAACTTTGGAATCTTATTTCAAGTACAAGATGCTCTTAAACCTAGAGAAGTGCCACTATGATACAACTCAAATTAAGGTGAATATATCTCAAATGATGAAGTTGACATGAAATGTTACCTTAAAGAAAAAAACATTTCTCCCTGTAAAGCGTAACCGTCCTCCTCCCTGTCTTGCAGTCTGTTCTCCCCTTCAATGTGGACGGTGTACCTGGGTAAACTCCTCCTGAACCGCAGCAGCCCCACTGAGGAGGTGGCTCGAGTTCAGAGGATCCTCCTCCACCAATACTACGATGACGAGTCCCACGACTACGACCTGGCCCTGCTGAAGCTCGACAGGCTGGTGGTACATGCTCGACCCGCCTGCCTGCCTCCGCCCACGCACCAGCTGGAGCCTGACCTGCTCTGCTGGGTGACTGGCTGGGGGTCCCTCCGTGAGGGAGGTGAGGAGGGACAGAGGGAAGGGAAAATTGGGGCATTGTGAGGGATGAAGTAATAGTGGTGTAGTGTCTGTAAGGTGCAGTTTTCTTCTGGAATCATTTGTGTTTCAGAGAGGCCTTTTAGGAAGTCTTTCCTAATCTTGACAGGTTTTTTGACCTCTTTAAAAAATATCTGCTCCTCCCATACACTTGAAAAAATTACCCTCCAAAAAACAAGAAAAAAAAAAACTTATTTCAAGGTACTTTTACCTTGAAATAAGAAAAAAAAACTTCCAATAGAACAATTAAAATTTGCTTGGTAAGATTTCTTAAAATAAGACATAATATTTAGAAAACTGTGATCTTAAAATTAGCAGGGAAAACTTATTATAAGTAATATTTTACCAGTATTTTAAAGCTTAGTGTCTCAGAATGCTAACAATTAATATTTTTTCATTAAAAAAAAAGATTTTTGCACAAATAAATTTCACAAACAAATTTTCTTCTTCATTTGAGATATATTCACCTTAATTTGAGTTGTATCATAGCGGCACTTCTCTAGGTTTAAGAGCATCTTGTACTTGAAATAAGATTCCAAAGTTTAATTTGAGCATTTTGAGATATAATGTCTTCTCATAGTGAGCTGGATATACTAATATTCAGTCATGTTGTTTTTTAGGATAAGACAGCTATGCTCAAAAGTAGATGTTTCATTGTGTGCATGTAGTTTGAGGATGTTTATTTTTATCTGATTTAGAAGAAACAGTGTCTGAAAACTGAAACCCACCCTTAAAAACAACAACTTTTCTTTCTTTCTTCCTTTCTTACTATCTTTCTTTCTTTTTTTTTCTTCCTTTCTTTCTTCCTCTCTTTCTTTCTTTTTTTCTTTATTTCTTTTCTTTCTTTACTTTCTTTCCTTCTTTCCTTTCTTTATTTATTTCCTTCCTTCCTTCCTTCCTTTCTTTCTTTCTTTCTTTTTTTCTTTCCTTCTTTACTTTCTTTCTTTCTTTCTTTCTTCCTTCCTTCCTTTCTTTCTTTCTTTCTTTCTTTCTTTCTTTCTTTCTTTCTTTCTTTCTTTCTTTCTTTCTTTCATTCTTTCCTTCATTCTTTCCTTCCTTCCTTCCTTCCTTTTTTTCTTTCTTTCTTTTTTTTCTTTATTCTTTCTTCTTTCTTTATTTATTTCCTTCTTTTATTCCTTCTTTTTTTTCTTTATTTCTTTCTTCCTTCCTTCCTTCTTTCTTTCTGTATTTCTTTTTTTCTTTCTTTTCTTCCTTCCTTCCTTCCTTCCTTACTTCCTTTCTTTCTTTCTTTCTTTCTTTCTTTCCTTCATTCCTTCTTCCTTCCTTCCTTTCTTTCTTTCTTTTCTTTCTTTCTTTCTTCTTTCTTTCTTTCATTTCTTCCTTCTTCCTTCTTTCTTTCTTTTCTTTCATTCCTTCTCTTTCCTTCCTTCCTTCCTTTTTCTTTCTTTCTTTCTTTTCTTTCCTTCCTTCTCTTTCCTTCCTCCTTCCTTCCTTCCTTCCTTCCTTCCTTCCTTCTTTCTTTCTTTCTTCTTTCTTTCCCTTCCTTCCTTCCCTTCCTCCTTCCTTCCTTCCTTCCTTCCTTCCTTCCTCCTTCCTTCCTTCCTTTTCTTCTTTCTTTCTTTCTTTCTTTCTGTCTTTCTTTCTTTCTTTCCTTCCTTCCTACACTTCCTTCCATCCTTCCTTTCCTTCCGCCCTTCCTTTCTTCTTTCTTTCTTTCTTTGTTGCTTTCTTTCTTTCCTTCTTTCTTTCCTTCTTTCTTTCTTTCTTCTGCTGTAAAGATTGGCTTTTTAGAATTGGTGTGTATGTGGTTTCTGGTACTTCCAAGGCCAGCCTCAAGCCGATCCTCGATGAACTGCAGTTTTTAGCACCTCCACATTGGCCTCATATTTTTAGGCCGGAGGTTGCCGACTGAGTTTAATGCAGTCTTTTCACAGGAAGGGGATTTGTGCAGCTTTTAAAACAACATTCTTCTGTTGCACTTTCTGATTGTGACTGGATGTGGGAAGTCTCTGTGGAGGAACATTAATTTGCCATTAAGATAGCAGAGTGAAAACCTATTAAATGAACAGGATTAGATTAAAAGATGCAAGAAGCAGGTAGAGTGATCTGTCTGGTGGTGTCTTGGTTGTGGTTTCTGAAGAACAATGAAAACAATGAAACTAGGTGAGAGGTGAGATTGAAAAAGAAGGTGTTAAAAAACATTGTTCTGCACAAACAGTTTCCTAGAAATTCAACACATTTAAGTGGCTTTAATGGGCATTGAACACCACAATATTTTGTGCATCGGGGGGTTTTATGGTTCTGTGATCTGCAGCTCTAGAATTGGCTTCCAGCAGGTGAATGGAAACTGAGCATTACAGATGTCAGTTTGAGTTTTCTGCAGACTCAAGAATCATTTCTCCTTTACAGTGTAATCAAATATGACTCTTTGCTTGATGTTGCAAATATAACTCTTGAACACAATGAGGAAAGAATCCCAGCAGGATGAACACTGGCTGACTGTGTCCCTCTGACCTCTTCAGGCCGTGCCAGTAATGTGCTTCAGAAGGTGGATGTTCGCCTGGTCAGCGAGGAAGCTTGTGTACGCTCCTATGGCCAGCTTGTTACTCCCAGAATGCTTTGCGCCGGTTATCGCACTGGGGAGAAAGACGCCTGTCAGGTAAATATAAATTTATGCATGAGTTTTTAGCTTTTGCAGAAGGCAGCTTGCTTTTAGACAACAGCTACACAAACCCACTGAATGATATCTGACCAGCCCCACACAGCAGACTGACTAAATTAACAACTGTCTGAGTAACAAAGTGGATGATTTCACAAGTTTAAGTGTCCAGGATGTCTTTAAAGTTTGGACACACCTTCTCATTCAATGGTTTTTAATTATTTTAAATATTTTCAACATTGTAGTTTAATACTGAAGACATCAAAACTATGAAATAATCTGGTTTTACCATAATCTGGATTACAACAGTAGTCCCATTGTGTACTAACCCTACCTCTGAAAAACACAACTGATGGTCTCAAACACATTAAGAAGGCAAGTCATTCTACAAATGAACTCTTGATAAGGCTCATGTTAATTAGAAACCATTCCAGGAGACCACTTCATGAAGCAGACTGAGAGAATACCAAGAGTGTGCAAAGCTGTCATGAAGGAAAAAAGGGGGCTACTTTACAGAATCTAAAATATAAAACATATTCTGCTTTGTTTAACACTTTAAAATAATTCCATATATGTTCTTGCATAGTGTTGATGCCTTCAGTATTAATCTACAGTGTTTCAAATACTTAAAATAAATACAAACCCTTGAATGAGAAGGTGTTTCCAAACTTTTGACAGGTAGTGTACATGTTGTCAGTGTTTAGTTTGGAGCTGGAGTTTCACTGCCCTCAAGTGGAGGAAGATAATTCCTGCAGCTCTGAGGCTCTCCTTCCGTTTTTCAATGAATATTTTAACTGCAGTTACATTAAGAAACAAGACTCATGACACATGAAAACACTTGAAAAAGCCAAAGCTTTTCATGTTTCATTTGTAAGATACAGTGTAAAAACAATCTACCCCAATATAACCCATTTTAGTTTACATTTGTTATACAAAAGGCAGTAAAGTTAAAGAGAGTGAATATTTATTAAAAGCATTATATGTTCACCAGAAGGAACATATGATGCCGCCTGTATTTCAGCAAACCTTTCCTCTCTCTATCAGGGAGACTCTGGAGGTCCCTTAGTTTGCCAGGAGCCGTCAGGTCGTTGGTTCCTGGCAGGTGTGGTGAGCTGGGGCAGAGGCTGCGGGCGTCCGGACTACTATGGTGTCTACACCCGCATCACCAGGCTCACCGACTGGATCAAGGTGGTCATCAGCAGCCCCTGAGACACCTGGGATGTTCTCCATGTTCTTCTTCCACCACCTGAAGCGAGGTGCTGATGAAAACATGAACATGTGAGGGGAGAGAAGATGTTGGATTGATTCTCCTTTAAATGGGTCAGACAACAATTACCTACTTTACTTATGCTGGACCTTTCAGAGACTTTCAGGAATGATAATGTCAAGTTTTTTCACCAGAATTCACCAAAACATTGAAAATAACATATGTTAACAAGCATGAATGTTGAGTTAGAGACAACACTACAACACTGTGATCATGTAATTGCTTGTTCAATCATATAACGAACCAATCCCCTTCATTTCAAAGAAAATGAACTTTTCTATAATAAAGGATCTTCAATATTCACATAAAGTTTCCACTGTACTCTGTTTGTTTGCATGCTTGGTTAAATAATACTCCAACTCAGGGGCGTTGCTAGGCACAAAGCTCTACTGGGGCACAGGCCTCCTACTACTTCCCCTTCCTCACACACACACACACACCCATACACACACACACACACACACACACGCACACACACACACACACACTTTTTATGAGTAGGTGTTTTCTCGTGCCCTCTAAAGAGATCCAGAGCTTTTTTCCAGTTAGTGAAACCAGTGCTCACAAATGTGTCATGTTTCATGTGTTTACCAAACATCCTACATGAGAAACAAAAAGCTGCATCTCTATTTACAGAGTATTATAACCAGGGAAAGCTTTCAAACCATTGTGAATTTAATGATGTTTTTTTTTTAACCCCAAGCAGTGCTGGGGATAGTGGGACTTCACTTGTTTAGGAATTAATGAATGTATGGGAAACACTGCGGTGGATGCAACACATTAACAACTGCACCTAAAGTCTTTTACTTCACTTCCCATGGCCAGTCCGCCCCTGATACTGGGGCACAGCTCATTTATACTGAGGCATGTGCCCCAGTAAAGGGGGTCTGGCGACACCCCTGCAGTCCAACTAGAGTCGTACACATATCATGCCAGCTTCTGGAGCATTTTGCAAAACAAGAAATATGAACATCTTAGTGACGCCTGGGGAATACGGGGATAACCAAAGTCATTAGGATTTGAGCCTATACACACACACACACGCACACACGCACACACATGCACACACACTGGGTAACGAGTAAGGAGATAGGTGAGAACAACATGGCACAGGTGAAGATGATCAAAAAAGGAGGGAAAACACAGGAAGTAAAACTAAACCAGACACACGGGGATCAATAACTACAAAATAAAACAGGAAACAAGATAGACTAGAAACACACAAGGATCACTAAGAAACATGGCACAAGACAAGAATCACTAAACATAAACAATACAGAATATAAACGGGGATGAAACAAGGTAAATCTACAGTGATACAGGAAATCAAACAACACAAAGGCAATAGAAAGTAAACAAAATGACAAAATTGACTTTCTTGATAACCTGCAGAGACTCCTACTGAGGTCTGACTCAGAGCTGTATAACCAAAAAAGCCCCATGATGTCCTCTTATCTTAGCACACCCTAGAAAGATAGATATAGATCAAATAATACAATCTGTGTTTGGGATCTGTGATGCATCATGGCATATATGAAAAATGATACTCTGTGGGAAACATAGTGATTGGTAAATTGACTTCTACTTAAACATCTTTGTTCTAGTCTTTCTGACCACTAGAAGAAATTTAGCAGATTGGGATTCAGTGTCTTGCCCAAGGACACTTCTGCATGTGACTGCAGAAGCTGGGACCGAACAGCCAACTTTCCAAATGAGAGACGACCAACTCTGCCCACTGAGCCACAGCCATTAGGGGGCAGTTGTTGACTTTTCTCTGCATTTCCTTATAAGAAAACTCCTTAAATACATTTTGAGCGCCAAACAAATTTGCATCGTACCAAATCAAAATCTCATAGGGTGCAAAATTGGCCCTTCTTTTCTACTTCTTTTACCGAGACAAAACAAGAAGATCTTTTGGGGATTTGGCTCTAGAAGGACTTCAGAGTCTGCAGAATAAAGGTTTGACCTTGCGTTTGACTGTTTAATGTACAGTTTAGCATGTCCTGACTTAATGCAGGTACTGCGGTCAGTGAGTGATCAGATTTGAGCCGAGACACGACAGGACATTATGCAGGTTGGCTGGAGGAAGCTCCATCTGTCCTCCTAGCTGTTCTCATGACTGCAGCAAAACATAAGAGCAGCAAGATGGCTGATGTTCATAATTTAATCACCATCCCACATCAAGTCTGTCGGCCTTTTTCTTCTGGCTCCCCCCTCTGCTCTTTGAGTTTGGTTAATCAGTCCTCCTCTGTGGACCACACACTCTCTTAAGTTCTTCTACTTTACGTCATATTTATGAACTGATTGTGTGTTTGACCTCAAACATAAATTGATGGATACGACTTAATCTTAATTGACCGTAGAAAGAGAGGTTAAGGAAGCTGCATCCTGAACTCAGTCACACTTCATTTTTTTCCTGGCACTGTAATCCTTTAAACCCTCGACTTCTCCGAGGCTGAGTGGAAACAGCTCATTATGCAGTAAAAAAAAACAAGCCAACACACTGCACTGGTCCCTGTAACCATCCAGGGATCTAACTTTTATGATCTCGGGTTGCTGATGGTGACATGTTTTTAAAAAGTCATCATTTCTGGTGGGTAAGCAAACAACAACCTCAATCTTAAGACCTCTGGGGATTATTATTATATTTATATAATATTATATATATTATAGTATATAAGACAGTCCAAACCTCTTTGTGTGTTTGATCCTCGTGAGATTGACCTCTGGACAGAGAACTTTCAGATGGTAACCTTGAATGAGATCATGAGACAGAAGGATGACTTGGTGTTTGCTGAGATGTTGAACAGGCTCCGTGTGAAGAACAAGTCAGATGAGCTTTCTGAAGCAGACCGAGCTTTGCTGTCACAGCGTATCACAGAACCAGAACTCTGTCCCACTGATGTCCTGCACATTTTTGCAACCAACAGACAGGTCGACGCACACAACTCTGCAACGCTCTCTCTGCTCCATTCTGACATCACCAGCATCGATGCAGGCGACTTTAAAAAGGACCAACACACTGGACACATGAAAAGACAAGGTGCACCGTGTAAAGGAGGCATAAGTGATTTACCTGACACACTGAATGTTGCCGTAGGTGTTCGAGTCATGCTCACCAGAAACATAGATGTGTCTCAAGGATTGGTGAATGGATCATTTGCTACGGTAGGTAAAGTCGTCAACACTGAAAGAAATGATTCTTCCCACGTCACTATGCTTGGGCTCAGGATGGATGATGAAACAGCTGGTGGGAGCTATCGTTCCAGAGGAGACAATCTGGTGTACATAGACAGATCAGAGGAGGCCCTGAAACACAAAGGAGTGGTATGTAGACAGTTCCCCGTTAAACTTGCCTTTGCATGCACGATCCACAAGGTTCAAGGTATGACAAAGAAATCAGCTGTAGTCTCTCTGAAACACATTTTTGAACCTGGCATGGCCTACGTAGCGATCAGCAGAGTGACCTCTCTGAGTGGACTCCACATTCTTGACTTGGATGAGAGTAAAATCCACGCTAACCCTCATGTCAGTGTTTCCTTAGAGACCATGAGACAAGCCAACTTAGACCACATGATGCCTCTTCTCCAGATCCAGCATTCACTCAGCAGACGTGACACTGTGACCATCGTTCACCACAACACAGAGGGACTACCATCTCATGTGAACGACATCAAAAGCCATCATGAGCTGTGTCTTGCAGATGTTTTGTGTCTCACAGAAACTCATGTTTACTAGAATTCCGCACACGTCACAGTTAATCTGTGGCGTGATGCCGCCCTTTGTGAGGTGATGGTTGGTGCAGAGGTCTGCCTGACACACCTCAAAGGGAGTGACTCTGCATTTGGCTACCGGCTGCAGTCTTCACTCTACACCACAGTCAAGGTGATTATTAATAATATTTTTTTTAATATGTAACACCTAAAACGGCTCTCAACCCAATTTATCCCAGCAAACTGAGCCAAAACTAATTTTTACTTTTTATTTTCAGTTTCTATTGATGCTTTTGGTGTTTTTTCCTGAAAGACAGAGAGAGAAAAAGACATAGAGAGTGATTGAAAGATACAGACAGACTGACAGTCAGAGAGACAGAGAGGGAGAATAAGAGACAAAAGTCAGACTGATAGAAAGGCAAAGGGACGAAGCTGAGTGTTTCATAGCGTGGGCTTAAGAAGTATAGTGTGTACAGTAACAGCACCCTTTTCCAGAAGGAGCAGAGTAGTAAAATAAGAAAAGAAAGAAAGAAAGAAAGAAAGAAACATGGACAGAGCACACACGCACACACGCACACACACATACAAGTGATTAAGACGACCTCATCAGTGCTGACACACACACACACACACCCACACACACACACACCAACACACACCCACCCACCCACACACCCACACACACACAGGTTACACATTTTCATAGTTTGTCAAGCAGTTTTATAGGTGCTACTACTTCTACCACTTCTGCTTTTTCTTCTTTTTCCACTTCTTAAAATGTTTAAGACCCTTCTACTTATTCTGCTCTTTTTAACTTTTGTTTATATTTTCTTTACTTCACATTTCCACATGTTCAGCTGTGTTTCACAGCTTTCAGCCTTCAGCTTCAGCATTTCAACGCATTTGCTTTCAGGAAATGCAACCTTTCTAGTTATTCTATTTATCTAGATTTTTTTTTAGTACACAAGAATGTAGCATGTTAACATATGGCAGCTATATAAATTATTTAACTTGAGCATATTTTCGCTGCTTATTAGATTAAAAAAAAAGAACATGAACAATAACAAACACAAACTCAAGATTTTATTTAATTTTATGGTGATTTAAATTACACTTCTAAAATTATCCTTTAAACTCTTTTTGGAGAAATTGTTCATTTTTAAGTGTGTAGTAATATTATGTCATATTTAGTGTGTGTGTATGAGAAATGTGGGAGCCAGTCAAATAACTAGGTCAGGACTTCACTCGAGTAGCACACAGTGGGCGTGGCTTTGAATACTGTAGCCAATCAAATCCCCCCATTTCCAAGTGGGCGTGGCAAACACGCAGCTACCAGACACCGAAGCTAACCCGAATAAACAACTAAGTTAGCTTGAGAGACAGCTAGCAATATCTGGTATGACTGCTTCTAAAACGGGCTTTAATTTACACTGTTACCTTTAATATGTATAGTATAAACGTTTGGGGATGTGGTTGATGTATTAACAGCTATAGGGAATCATTATGTTTCCTTATTCGATTTAAAAGTGGTATATTTAATAACAGCAAGTTCGGCTAGCTTAAGCTAGCTGAGATAACATCCTAACTTTCTGTATTTTGTTTACTTCTCTTCTTTGTTGTTGTTTGTAGACATGGCGTCGTTACAGGCGACAGAAGCAGCAGTATGCCCGGTAGTAATACCAGCAGCAGCAGCAGCAGTAGAGTCCATAGTGCCCGCTTGTATGTTTGCACCAGACCAGGGATGTGTCGACGACCCAGCCGGCGGAGAGGGCTCTGAAGACGGGGACGGCACCAACGGAGAGCCCGGGGATCATCTAGACCTCAGCAGCAAGGTGGGCCTCACTCAGAATTAAATATAGTAACGCTCACTTTAAAGATATTTGTGTGTTGATTTAGGAGACGAGTGTTGTGCTGTTGCATTGCAAATTCCACTTGCATGTAATCTGCACACTTAGCATATTTTTGCTGGCTGTGCAAAAACACCAAAGAGAGTGACACGTATATATGCATGCATGTGGGACTGCATCCAGCTGGCACTTCTCTGCAGGAGGATCACCCAAGGACATCAGACTCCATTTACATATGTTTTGACTGATATGCAAAAGCACGTTGCATGACATTAGAAGTTAATATTTGGGATTACTTGTGGAAGTTGTCAGTGTTTGCCTTTGAAGTGTTTGCTCTCACTTTGCAGATGGTCCTCGTGAGTCCAACAGGGGAGCAGTATGATTCATTACTGAGGCACCTGAGGGAGCTGATAGATGAGGGCTGTGGAGAGACAATCTATGTGGTTGGGATGGGCTCAGGTAAGAGAGACTAATGAGGAATCTTTATATGCCAATAACTGAGTACATTATGAAGGCAAAGGATGAGGTTTTCTGTGTTAGAAGCACTCTGGTCTCTGTTTTAACCCTAGAACACTATCGCTGAAATTAGTAACAAGTTAGAGTAGTGTTCTTTTATTGTAAACTGTGCCATGTCTAACAAAATGAAAAAAAAATGTATCATGGGGGGACCCTATAAAAATGGGACCAAAAAATTCTTAAACAAAAAGTGATGAAACTGGAAACTTGGTGTTTGGTCCACCCATTCCCTGGGATATTTGAGATTTCCCTGATGAAGGCACAGTCTCCTTGACACACAAACAGCTGCAGGAGAGAGAAACAAATAAGGGTGAAAATCACCCGAACACGTGCCTTTTAGGAAAAAGGGAGTTTTGGAGTAGGGAAACTCCCACACCTTCAAAGACGTCAAAGACGATGCTGAAGTTACCCAGTGACCCATGACACTCAGATAAACGCAACATAATGAAAATCATATAAATGTGCTTGCTCGGGTGAAAATCACCCGGCGATAGTGTTCCATGGTTAAGATGGAGTGTTATAAACAAATCATATTCGAGTAAGCTGCCAGACCATAGTGTATGCAGAGAGCAAAAATCCATTGTAACTTCTTGGTTGATTAAGCTGTAATTAAGCCCTGTAAAAATCAACTGCATAAGTGTACAGGTATGTTTATAGGGCTACTACTTCCTGATTAAATGTCCTGTTGTTAAAAAAAACGTCTCCCGTGAGTAACAGAAAAATGAAAAAATAAATAACAGAAGAGTCACAGTGCTAATTATTCATATTAGTATAAGAGCCCTGTTCACAAGAGTCAAAATCCCTCTATGTGCACACATACCCGCCCAATAAAGCTGAATCTGGTATCCTCCCAGTTGTGGATGTGGCCTCAGGTTTCTCTGCAAACTGTCAACAATGACCGACAGATAGAAGAGGAAGTATTGGCTCAGATTAATCAATTGTTGGCTATGTGCTGACTACGCCAAAGTCTTAAATCCCAAGAGGTCAAATCTTCTTTAAAAAAAAAGCAGATGGTGTCTTAGATTGTCTTTTGAGCAGCTGCAGGATGAACTCTTTTATTGAGCGTTCACTTGGAGCTCTAAATTGAACATTCCTTTAAATTCAAGCAAATTTTTTGGAACAATTAGAACCTTTAAGTCATAGAGGAAGCAGTGTGTAGTGCTAAATAACATTGAAAGTTGAGTTTAAAGGGACTCTGGGACTGTGATCCGTGTACAGCATGATGGGGGGATTGCACGGTTTCTGTTGGTAATGTGAAACAGCTCAGAAGACTCATCAATAAACTATGTCGTCCTGAAACAACCTCTCCCCTGTTATCACCTCTGATTAGACCTCCACTGATAGTCTACTGACCTCTAGACTTTCACATGTATGTTACCTGAAAGTTACAGTCCTGACTCCTGAGTAAACAAATCCAAATAAATATTCAATATCTGGAATAAAAGGTGGCAGAATATATTCATTAA
The DNA here is from genome assembly GCF_009762535.1 of Notolabrus celidotus. Lineage (NCBI taxonomy): Eukaryota > Metazoa > Chordata > Actinopteri > Labriformes > Labridae > Notolabrus > Notolabrus celidotus. The sequence continues at coordinate 34,219,568 of NC_048278.1, forward strand.
GTTGTTTTTAAGTGATGATAATAAGAGGTTAATGTAAGTTGTCTTACTGGCAACTCTGACAACATAAAAATATGATATTACAGTAAAATAAAAACATGTTTGTTGATATTAATTTAACTATAGAAAGGACGTTGGATGATGCTCATTTCCATTTTCTTTAATTTTCTTTGTTTTTGAATGTTTTTTCATATATTCATATATGCAGTCTGTCTTATAATAATCATCAAATGATGCTCATATAAGATTGTAAGCATCCTGACTCACATGAGCACAAACAAAAACTAATAGACCTAAACACGGCCGTAAACATAATTTAATGACAAGACAGAAATGTCCTTGTATAAATGAAAATGAAATGATTGACAGGCTGAGAGTTTGAGAAATGTTTTGACAGCACTTTAGAAAGAAATATCCCATCAGTGTTTTGAGGGAGATTGATTGGTCTTGGGCTCATTAATGTCAAACTAAGCTTTGGAAATGTTTTGGCCTGTGATGCTCTTTACTATCAAGACAATGTTGGTTTATGATTCAGTCTGATGAGGCTGAACATGCCATTTGAAAAGCAAGGACAGGAATTGTTTTAGGAGTGTGGTGTGAGGCAAATATTTCCAGTAGATGGCACCAAAATCTTTTTTTGAATGTACCAAAAGTAGAAAGGAAAACCAAAGAGATGTTCTGTGAGACTACTGCTGTTTGTTGTCCTCGGGAGATATAGATATTGAAGCTTGTGGAATTTATATATTTAATCAAAAGAGGACATTCTTACAAATCTGTCGTACCTTATTTTTTAGTATATTTAGGACCAGGACACCAATGTGTGTTGGTGAAGATATCACATCTGTCATCTGTGCGCCCCTCCCAGACAGCTGACCCTGTTTATGTGCTGTTCATTTCACTCTCAAACCTCCACAGACACACTCACACACTCACACACTCACACACAGACACACCGACAAACTATCCCACCGACACCACAGCTTTTGTCAGAGTTATTTCTGCCTGTTACAGCAACATGTGTGACCTATGTGGCCTGTCAGCGGGTCAAAGTGCACGCAGTGAAAAGGGTGTCCTTTTTCCCTCACTCAGCACCGGGCAGGACTGTCACTAATTCACCAGTTCATGTCTGTCTGTCTGTCTGGTTGGCTGTTTGTCTGGAGGGGCAGCGTGCTGACTGGTCTACTGACCCGACCAGTTGTTTCTGTTTCCTCTGACTCATAATAACCTTTGTGGTCAGTCAGGGGGAGTTAGTGTTTGTGTTTCTATTCAAGACTTTAGAGACATATTGTCATGTGATTTTGGAGAGTGCAAAAAGTACAAAAGTAATATGTATCTGTTTATCTACAAAGATAAAAACAAGAATCCTGCAGTTCTATAATTAGTAGAGCTCCACAATAGAAACACTCCACGAGTGTTGACAATGATATGTTCAACTTCAAAGATTACACATGTTTTGTCATTAGATTGAGGTAAATAAATATATGGAATATAATAATCCAAGGGAAATAATGCAATAAGAATCATTGACAAAATATTTAATAATCTGTTTTATATTTAATATAAATAATATTGATACAAAACATTTGGGATTAATAATAATAATAATAATAATAATAATGAAAATGATAATGATAATAATAATAATAATAATAATAATAATAATAATGGAATGATAAAAAAAATAAAAAAAATAATAATAAAAAAAATTGAATAAAATAAAAAAGCTTGATATTTGTACCATGATTTCTAATTCATGTTTGTATACAAAGGCTACACAATGTTACACTTAATCATCAGAATACAATTTAACTGATTCACTTTATTATATTAACTGCAATTGATATTGCCTGAAAAATAATAAAAAAACATCTGCAATATAAATCTAATATATAAATTTAATATAAATAAAAATAAATAGATAAATAAAAATAAATTATAATGCAATAAATGCATCTAATGTATCACATAAATAGCAATGTAATAAACAAAAATAAATAAATAAAAATGAATTATAATCTAATACATAAATCGAATATAATAAATAAAAATAAATAGATAAATACAAATAAATAAATTAAATATTATTATAATGTAATAAATAAATCTAATATATTACATAAATAATAATGTAATAAATACAAATAATAATTAAAAAAAATATATAATCTAATAAATAAATCTAATATAAACAGAAACAGAGCATGTTTTAAACACGCTCTATTTTTTTTTATATTAGATTTATTGAAACATGATTATGGACACAGTGATATCCTGAATCCAGTATATGGCCTCCTGCATGTTTTTGCCCTTATCTACACTACAAATAATGACATCATCAACAAATGTACAGTGTGATGGCCGGACTGATAAAAGCCTGAACGTTTTTCTGCAAAACTAAGTTCTGACGCCGTCATAGTTCTTATTCCTGTTAAGAGAGACTCCCTCAGACACCTCAAGGTTGTCCTTTACATCGGGTTGATTACGTCTGAGGCTAGATTTTTAAAACCCAGTCATACCCTCATGCACCCACCTGTCCTTTTAGTCACACCTCTAAAAGTCTGCCCCCCACTGTGTCCCAGAGCAAGTCTCACAATCCTCAGAGCAAGGCTAGACAGCAGATGTGTAAAATTACAGTCCTCAGTGTCTTCTTTACGCTACAATTAGTCCCTCTCTTCTTCTCTCTCTCTCTTTGTTTAGACGGCGGTGACTATGGTTTGGACGACAAGGACATGGAGGCGTCAGTGGCCACCGTGAGGTCGCTGTGTGAGCAGATCGAGGCTGACCTGATCCTTCTTAGGGAGAGGACAGACACCGGCGGAAAGCTTCAGGACTACCTCATCCGCAGGCGTGTGGGGGAGCAGGACTTCCTGGAAGTCAGGTAACTTTAAGAGAATACCCAATTAGCTGCTGATAAGGTGCTCATGAGCTCTGGACCACAGCTCCGCATCAGTTTGGAAACATTTTACACGTTTATCTTCTAAAAACTGCATCAAAATGTTGCCTTACCTTCATGAAAATATTCAAACCATTTCTCCTTATCTCTTCTCTTCAGGGTGGCGGTTGTGGGGAACGTGGATGCAGGCAAGAGCACTCTGCTGGGGGTACTGACCCACGGGGAGCTGGACAATGGCAGAGGCTTCGCTCGCCAGAAGCTGTTCAGACACAAACATGAGATGGAGAGCGGCAGGACCAGCAGCGTGGGCAATGACATCCTGGGTTTTGACCAGGAGGGACAGGTGAGCCTCTACTTCTGATTTAACTCACAAACTTATGTGAGAGAACTTTGACGCCATCTAATTATGTCTGTTCCTTTTAGGTTGTGAACAAGCCGGACAGCCACGGCGGCGGTCTAGACTGGACTAAGATCTGTGAGAAATCCTCAAAAGTCATCACCTTCATCGACCTGGCTGGCCACGAGAAGTACCTCAAGACCACCGTATTCGGCATGACGGGGCACCTGCCTGACTTCTGCATGCTCATGGTGAGAGAGAGGAGTGGCGTGCAAGATTTACCTAGTCCTTAGTTGTTTGTTATTCAAATTTAGAGCCATGATTAACTTCCTGTTTCTCATCTTCTTTGTCTCAGGTCGGCAGTAACGCTGGCATCGTTGGCATGACCAAAGAGCATCTGGGTCTGGCGCTGGCCCTCAACGTGCCGGTGTTTGTGGTGGTTACAAAGATAGACATGTGTCCAGCTAACATCCTGCAAGGTGAACAGATATGTCACTACAGTGTATCTCCTTTAAGTCTTGGATCTGATAGTGTGACATCCTAGAAGAAGTTGAATAACTTCAGAGATTTAGGTGCCGTGTCCACTAACTCCTTTTTTTGCGCTTGGGGTTTCTGTCAAAAACCAAAGCCAAACATTTTTTCCCCTGAATCTTATTTTCACGACACAATGTATATAACTGACAGTCTTGAATATCTACTGATCGTATTGAGGTGTTTGAAACGTTAAACACCCTGAATATTAACATGTGGAGCAGGCTCATAATCTCTGCAGACACACAGTCATAAAAGTGAAGGCTCAGACTTCAACAAGGGAACTGAACAGAAACATATTTCAGACACAGTGTCCAGTTTTCTGTCTACTCGGTCTTATTGAGTAAAATAAGCATGTGAACACAGTCAGGTGTCAGCCAGGAGCGCAACCGGGTCATAATCGGTCCGGCGGCAGAGTAAAAAAAGCGCTCGTGGAGACCTGTCACTCAGCTGCAGCCCCCAGCTGAGAGTCTCCGCTGTGTGCAACACCTTCAGTCAGCTGATTCACTTGAAACATGCTTTAAACTTTAAACACCTCCCTGATAGCAGAACCAAATATGAGACCACATGATGTTTGTTCCACGGGATAGAAAATCGAAACAGAAAAATGTGTTAGAGTAAGTTCTTAACAATCAATTAATCGATACTGGATTAATTGATTCCATCCCTAATTCAAACCAAATGTGATTCAGTGTCCTTCCTGCAAAAACGACCTTAGCGTTTGTTGCAGTTCTCTCAGTTGAGAACAGTCCAACTCTTCCAACACCACTGCGCTCACCTATGTCACTTCTTGATCACTGACCAATCAGAATCAAGTAGGGGCGGGGCTTGTGGTATTAACTTTGGATGAGGAAGTTATCACACTCGTATTTTTGAGCTACAATATCCAAGTCTAGAGCTGCTGCTGATGCTACGACACAATTTCTATCTATATTTTACAGTTTCTTGTTAAGATGTCGTTGAATGAAAGCAAATATGAAGTATACAGAGCATTTTAAAACTGACCTAAAGGTTGATACCATAAGACGCGGCCGGGAAGCGCTCTGAAATTGAGGTTGTGGTCTCTGCCGACACAAAAAAACGCCTTAATGAACACGGCTCCTCATATCCCTCGACCAGCTTCTTATTTTTCCCCTTAATAAGGGAGAATAAAGTTAGTTTGAATTAATTAAGACTCAGAACGCATCCTGTGCTGCATGCTGCAATTATTCCTGTGCTGCAGTGTGAGGATACTCAACACTCACTTACTGTAAAAGCCTCTGAGGGAAGGTTAATGTTTAGACCCACAAACTTCTGGAAAGTTGTTTCATGTAAACTAAAGGAAAAGTTAAGATATCTTAAAGAGCAAATTAACAACGCTAGTGGGAGCAGTTAAGCAAACAAGGTGTCTTCTTACTTAAATATGATTGAATATGTGGGCAAGTTAGGAAGAGAAGGCTGTATCTAATGAAGTCCTGTGTTTACCTCCAGTTCCTTGTTGTGTTTAGAATTACCTCAGGCGTTTTAACAGCCTTTAATTTAGTGTTGAGTTGTACTCGTGTTGAATTTCTGTGCTGATTGTTGTTTCTTATTTTGTGTTTCTGCAGAGACGCTAAAATTGTTACAAAGGTTATTGAAGTCGCCGGGCTGCAGGAAAATCCCCGTGTTGGTCCAGAACAAGGATGATGTCATCGTCACAGCCTCCAACTTCAGCTCTGAGAGGTAAAGACACAGCCTGGAAAAAAAGACAGAGCAAAGACAGTGAAGAGGACAAATCAGACTGACAAACACAGGCAGGAAGGAGGAGGAGGATGTAGAGGGAAATGTCCTGTGGTTTAAGTTACTATCAGTATCTCAAAACAGTGACGGACACACTCCTCTTCAAGTTGATGTGAGGAGTTTTTAGCTACAACAGATCAAAAATTCATACTGATGCCTCTTTATCATCCACAGAAGTAAACAAAACCTTCAGCATGCACAATGAATCTTTCTTTTTTGAGTTCTGAAACTCATTGAGGAGGTTTGGTGTCAGATAATGTTGTCATAAGGAAGCAGCCGAACCGGCTGCGTCTTTCGATGAGTGATGCATTTGATTGTTGACATATAGGGACATGATCAGCAAAGAGATGAGGTGCCACTTTGTCCGGAGGGGGCGCCAAAGTCAAGGAAAACCAGAAGTCTCTCACTGGAGCTTTAAAACTCATGAAATGGAAGATTAATTGCAACACAATTATTTCTCTGGAGCACAAAACATACAACTTCCAAGTTCAGTTTCAATTAATCATTATCTTTATTTGTACAACGCCAAATCACAACAAACGTTATCTCAAGACGCCTTTGCAACCACCACCTTAATCCACCATGAGCATTGCACCTCACAGTATTTAGCTAGTTACAGCAGCGAGGACAAACTTCCTTTTAAAAGGCAGAAACCTCGAGCAGGACCAGACTCATGTTAGACACACATCTGCCTTGACCGAGTTGGGTCTGGAAAGAGGGATAGAGGAGAATAAGAGATAGAGGGAGCGATGATAGTGATGAGACGAGTAGTAGTAGCTGTTGCCACTGGAGTCCAGCACGTCCACAGCAGGAGGACATCTACAGCAGCTCAGAGGAACCTACGAGACAAGGGAGCTCAGGGACTTCAGAAAGGTCTATGGTTAGTAACTTTAATGGGACAGGAAGAGTTAAAGTGAGTGACAGGCAGACAGAGGAGAGAGAGGGGGATCCCAGTGTGTCAGTTCCCCCGGCAGTCTAAGCCTATAACAGCCTGGTCCAAGCCTGATCCAGCTCTAACTATAAGCTTTATCAAAAAGGAAAGTTTGAAGCCTACTCTTAAAAGTAGAGAGGGTGTCTGCCTCCCTGACCCTGACTGGTAGATGATTCCAAAAGGAGAGGGGCCTGATAACTGAAGCTTCTACCTCCCATACTACTTTTAGAGACTTTAGGTACGATGATCAGGCCTGCATGTTGGGAGCGTAGTGTCAATGTGAGGTTGTCTGTTTGTTAGAGTTCACAATCCTGTGTGATATCCAGCAGAACATGTCGTCCAGACAGTGTTGAAATATTCTGCAGATCATAAGATTCACATTGAAACATGTAAGTGTAAAACACCATGCTTCTAATGATCATGAGAAAAGAAGCAAGCCCTCTAATAAAACATCAGTCTGTTTCCACACCATTTTATTTTTGCATAATTTTACTTATTTTATGTGACCGTAACAATGAGTCTCATGTATTTTAATTTGGCTGAACATGAACCCTTCCTACTGCAGGTTCTGTTTGCGTTTTAGGCTCTTAAGAAAGCTGCAGATTTCACTTTAATATATTTCCTTTTGCATTTTATATTAATTTGCAGTATTTCACCTATATTGCAGAATTCTGCAAATGTTCAAGTCCTGGATTAGTTAGCATCTCTCATAGAAAATCTAACAACAGGGGAGGTCAGACGTCAGGGTTGTTGAAGCTACAGCAGCTAGTGTCCTTGAACATGCAGACCAGATGCTTGCAGACACTGTGTCTCTGTTTTGTAGTCACTATGTTGCTCTCTCACTCCTCTCTCTTCTGCCTCCCTCCCTCCCTCTCTGCAGGATGTGTCCAATCTTCCAGATCTCCAACGTGACGGGGGAGAACATGGACCTGCTCAAGATGTTCCTCAACCTCCTCTCCTCGAGAACGAACTTCAGCAACGATGAGCCCGCTGAGTTCCAAATAGACGACACATATTCAGTACCGGTAAGAAATCAAACCCACACAGAGCCACACATGTGGATTCCTCCTCCCCCTCTAGCTGGTTCTCTCCTCTCTGTTCTGGTTCCTCTCGTCTCTTTTTAACACTTTAAAGTGTTTACCAACAGCGGTCCAAATGTTAGAGTCAGGCCCTGAGGGGAGACAAACAGCAGAGTCTGAATCTGCAGCGTCACTGTCAGAGGTCTGTCTGTGAAGCCACATCAACAGCAGGGCTGAGTGTGAAAGCGAGGATCATGTGTACTCTTCTACGGCACATTAAAACCCTCGAAGCCCCCCAGGTACCAAAAGTGTACATTCATATTTTCGCTATTCAATATATCGGTCAGTTTAATGGGTAATGGTATGAGGATTTGTCATGAATTCCCCCCCCCCCCCCCTCTTTTGCAAAATGTACAGCATAGGAGATAGTACCAATTCGCACACTATATGTCTTAGGCAATTTTGGTCCCCCATCTACTCCCATTATAAACACGTAAATATTCATATTTTCGATATACTGTAATCCTGACATGTTATGATGATTTTCCCATGATTACCAAATAAATCTAAGCATCCCCCTTCAAAATCAAGGGAAAAAAGGTTTTAGGTCTACTTTGACCCCTAAACCACCAGATGGAGCCAGATACACTTTCAATGTGCTTTGCCATCTGCTTATCATTAAAAACAGCTATAAACCAGAAAAACTGGTCTTGGTGTGTTGGGATTGATATTTAAGTGGTTGGATGTGGTTCAAAGTGTATTGTGTGTGTGTGTGTGTGTGTATGTGTGTCTGTGTGTGAGAGATACATTTTAGTCATAAAGGTCAAATCAGCTCCCTTATGCCTTTTTCTTGTCCAGGGCCTAATTGACTCGTACCATCGGGCCTGTCCCCTCTGACCTGATGAGGTGCTTTGCTCAGGACTGTAGTCCGGATCAGAGTCTAAAAAGCTCTCACCAACAAGCAAAATAATAATGACATTTAGTAAGTCCTACAGAAAAATATATGTACTGTAGCGTCCGTCCGGACGCTGTAGGGATGACGAGCCGATTGGTGAACACGTTGATCTTTAATAACCGGTCACTGTCGGCCGTGATCACAACAACCAACAAAACAACAATCAATGTTTGAATGAATGAAGAACTTCTCCTCTTGTCTCTCCTCTCTCCCGCTCACACACTCTACACCTCTCCTGATGCCTTCACTGACTGTCAACACTGTAGGAATTAAGAACATCTACACTGAACAGGTTTAACAAACAGTAGAGCTGTTACAGTATTATATATGTGTTATAACTTTTCTCCTGATATCGTGTCACCAGGACAACTGGATAATGCTAGCATGCTAGTTGTGAGTGCTAACAGCAACCATGTTTGTTTGTGTTTTTAACTTTCACTATGATAATGTTTTGGTGAGGACCGGTTTTGAATCAGTCACCATCATATGGTCGCAATTTCGGAGGAGCTCCGAGAGGAGGAGGGGGGGGTTAGACGGAGTCCTGAGGAAATGCTACATTCACATTCATGCTAGTTTTCCGAGATTACCGACCCTAGCTTTAAATTGTTTTCCTTTAATGTGTTTTTTGATATCTTAGTCATGATTCTTTTAACGTCTTCTATGAAGCACTCTGAGTTTCCTTGTTGCTGAACTGTGCTTTATAATGAAACTTGCAGTAAGTGTGTGATCTTCGTCTCTTTGCAGGGCGTGGGCACGGTAGTATCAGGAACTACGTTACGTGGAATGATCAGACTCAACGACACGCTACTCTTAGGCCCAGACCCGCTGGGCACCTTCATCCCCATCGCTGTTAAATCCATCCACCGCAAGAGGATGCCCGTCAGAGAGGTCCGCGGGGGGCAGACGGCGTCCTTCGCTCTCAAAAAGGTGTGTGAGGAAGACGACCAAGAAAGTTTCTGAAAAGTTGAATTACTCTGAAACTTTAGGATGTGACGTGAATTTGAATCAGAGGTCTAACTTTCTATTTATAATTATGTAAAGTGAGGGAGCAGGCAGGGGTCTCTCTCTGGCTCTGCTCTGACTTCACCGTTCTCCTAAAACCACAAAACCTGAGCCCCCCTCTTCTTCTTCCCCTAACTTCTGTTTTTTTCTCAAACGCTCTCTCAGATCAAACGTTCGTCTATAAGGAAAGGCATGGTGATGGTGTCCCCCAAGTTGATGCCACAGGCCACCTGGGAGTTTGAGGCTGAGATTTTGGTGCTGCACCACCCCACAACGATATCCCCGAGATACCAGGCCATGGGTAAGTGACAGCAGAGTCAGATCCTGTGATGTGCACCAGACTTCTGAGGCTTTGTTTGATCTTTTTCCCCATGTGTTCACCTTGCATCCACACAACTCCAGGATGTTTCATCCCCAAGCTCAGAAATGTCTCTCTTGAAATGCTGCCGTCAGGTGTCAGATTTTCAAACTCTTCTTTTCCTTCACACCAGTGCACTGCGGCAGCATCAGACAGACAGCCACCATCCTGACCATGAACAGAGACTGTTTACGGACAGGAGACAAGGCCTTAGTTCACTTCCGCTTCATCAAGACTCCCGAGTATCTGCACTGTGACCAGAAACTGGTGTTCAGGGAAGGACGCACGAAAGCAGTGGGCACTATCACAAAGGTAATGCAGAATATGCAAACATCTGTCTTTAGATGTATATTAAAACTGCAGCTCTTTGAGTGACCCCTGAAACACAGGTGAACTGATTCTGTCTTTGCTGTTTCAGCTCCTCCAGTCGGTGAACACTCAGGCAGCTAAGGCCCAGCAGGCGAAGATGCAGGCCAGTAAGAAGACTTTCAAAGACGGCACAGCAGCCAGCGAGGAGGCTGGATCATCAGGACGGCCGCCCAGTCCCAACACAGCACAGCTACCAGTGAGTACATCAACACGTAGGGAACATTTTAAAGCATGCAGGATGTTTTTACAGTGAGAAGTTGTTGTGGTGCTGGTTTTAAGCCTCACTCTTTCAATCCAGAACTTTGCAATCCTCAAATTATTTTGTAAAGCTTTTAACGATGCAGTATTTTGATTTCAGAGACAGAAACACATTTAGAGTTTGAGTCTCCATTAAAAAGATTTAACTTCACCTCATCTTATTAACGATGGAGATTAGGGGTGGGAATTGATAAGATTTTATCAATGATCAAAAGGAATCATTTTATGTTTTCCAAAATGATATCTGCACAAGACTGAACATGAACAGATTCAACTTGAACATACTGAACAAAAGGTTGACCTCATTCTCGGCCGCGTGAGTCCGGACGTGGACCCTCGAGCCTGGAGGAAAAGACCTTGAATTTGGAGAGGAAAGCGCTTTCCTCTGGGGGTCATCGCGGAGGTATTTTACCCGCTCTCTGTGCCTCCTTTTCGGCCGTGTGAGTCCGGACGTGGGCCCCGGAGCCTGGAGAAAAAACGCTTTTCCTCCGGGGGTCATCGCGGAGGTATTTTACCCGCTCTCTGTGCCTCCTTTTCGGCCATGTGAGTCCGGACGTGGGCCCCGGAGCCTGGAGAAAAAAGGCTTTTCCTCCGGGGGTCATTGCGGAGGTATTTTACCTGCTCTCGGGGCCTCATTTTCAACCACGTGAGTCAGGACGTGTCCCCTCAAGCCTGAGGGAAACCATCCCGATTCTGAAGGGGGAGAGGTAGGCGGGGGTTCACCTCCCCGACGCGAAAGTGTTCACATGGAACCCTTCTCCACTTCTACCCTACGCAAACCCCAAGCTTTAAGGCCGAGTCGACAAATGCTTCATCATATTTGAGGTAATTGCACCTAGGAGTTCTGCGTCGCAGAGTGTGTGATGTAATGCAACGTACCGCGGCATGACGTCGTGCTGAGAAATGAATCGTTAAGAAGAATCGATAACATTTGAGGTGTACAATTCATGTCGGATCCGGTTTTCGATTCCCACCCCTAATGGAGATTATATACGTTTTTGTTTCATGCTCTTCTTTAAAAGTGACCTGTCTCCTCTCATTCCTGGTCTTGACGGTCTCGCTGCTTAATAATCTCTCCATTCTGTCCTCTCTCTCTCCTCCCTCAATGATGTGGTTTCTCTCCCTCCCCTGTTAATTCCCTTTGTTCACAAACCTCCTGTCATATGCCTTCTTACCCTCCCCTTAAAACCCTCCTTTCATCCTCATGTATGGATACACCTGTCCACCTGCATCATCCTTCCTCATTCACTCACATCCTCATTCCCCCTCCTCGCCCTTCATGCTCTTTCCTTCAACTTTAACGCTTTCTTTTTTCTGCTCCTCTCTCTCTCTCTTTCTCCTGCTTCCTGCTCCCTCTCTCCCTCCCTCTCTCCCTGTCTTGGCACGCTGCGTCAGACAGTGGCAGAGGAGGAGGCTCTGTGTAAAGAAGGCAACAAAGAGAACAAGGTAAAGAAGTTTGTGCAGCCTGCGGGAGTCATGACGAGGTCCCTGTCTTCTTAAGCTTGGCTGTGTTTTTGTTGTTTTGGTTCCTTCCCTTTCTAAACTTTGTAAACAATGTTTCCTGAGCATGCACACTTACTCAGACTCAGAGTTCTGCAGAGTGACACGAGGAAACCGCTGCAGCCGTTCTGCAGTGTTTTACTGCTGGCTTTTAAGACGCCTCACTCTGTGAGTTATTAAATGCTTAATTGCTGAAGGAGCTTCTGAACTGGACCCCGGTGGGTTTTAAGTCAGAATCAGTCGACGTTCTTTTCTGTAAAAGAGAAAAATGAGAATTTGTTCATAATTTAGAGTTCCCTCTGGTCGAGGAAATTAAAAATTAACATGTTTTCTTGAGTATGCACTCAAAAAGAGCTGCATTTAAGTACAACAAGAATATTAAGTGCTTCATCAAGACTGTGTTAATGCAGAGGCTGAACACCCAGCCTGCAATGACATCACCTGCCAAAGTCAGTTTGTAAGGCCGCAGAAGACAGCAGTCACTCAAATTAACACCGTGTTGAAGTAAGTGTCATAGCAGGCGTGCTTCCCCCCTTGTGCTGTATCTAGGGATGGGCGATAATTATCGTGTATTCATGTAATAATCATGTAATTACACCCCAAACCATTGGAAAGAGAGGGGCCTCAAACGCAAGTTGCCGCCCAACATTTGACAGAAGAAGAAGACGGCATTAAACAGCCAATCATGTCGCAGGATGAGAGGTAGGCGGGGCTTAAAGACGTTCGGCGCAGAATGTAAACACAGCTGAAATGAGCGCCAGCGACACAACTCAAAACCTAGCAGCTCAAAGCAGAGTTGTTAGTCTGACACTGTGTCGACTCTGTGTTAACTTTTAACTTAATACACTTCATTAAATAAACTTTCAGGATGTGGGTAAAGGAAGACCACAGAGACAACTTCTGCTGTGCATTTCTAACACGTTCAATGTCCACCACGACCATTGGAACACTGAATAACCGTGATGCATTCACTGCACTGTGGGAAACGACATCGCTCTGCCAGTGACCTTTAGAAATCTTAAAGGGGAGAGCACAACTCAAAACAAGGCTCTACTAAACTGATACACAGTTTACATATGGATTTACCTTTGTTGTACATTTAAATTAAATTATGCAAATGACCTCAATCTGAGAAAAATAAGAATCTACAAACTAAAACTCCACAAAAATCTCATCTTACATTAAAGACCTGCTTCCTGTTAGCACCGTCAGAAATGATGGATTCAAGAAGTTGATCAGAAAACTAAACCCAGGCACAAACTAACAAACCGTCTGGTTTCTTCAACTTTCACTCAGGAGCAAAAATCTGCATTAACATTTAAATGAAATACTGATTTGATATTCTATCACGATAACATCATTTTCAGTATTCCCCAGCACTAGCTGTGTCTGTATCATTTTTAGTGAAGCTCAGCCAAACTGTGGATCGTCTGTAGCGGTCTGCCATGATCCTCTACTCGCAACTTTGTTGACATGCTGCGTGCGTCACACAATGTTAAGCCGACACAGCAGATTCCTTGCGGGGGAGAAAAACTTTCTGTGGACTGCAAAATTCTCACTGAGGTTAAATCCTGAAAGATCTAAGTCGCTGTAAGGAACCAAAGAGCCAAAGCAAAAAGAGCATTTCTTATCAAATCCACAAATCTGAGAAATTTGGAACCGGTACACAAGGCTAAGCACAGTTGTATCATATTTGACTGTAGAATGCAAACATTAAACTATGCATTTACCATTTTCAGTGCAGCATTGATCCTCCTCAGTCACATCAGCTGTTATGAGTTTCATGTTGTACCTCGTCTAGAGTGTTTGATCTCCAGTCCACCATGGTTTGAAACTGTAAAACAGAACGTAGTGATCTAAAGCGAGTGATCACTCAGCTTGAAAAGTCCCAGAAACTGCAGAAGGACTTTTGAATGATGCAGGACTGTGAGTAATTTTGAGACTGAATGTAAAGTTTACAGTCTGCCCTTCTGCTGCCCCTCCATCGCTCTGCGTACGATGCCCACGCTGAAAACAACAGTACAGAGATTCAGCTGACAGCGTAGGTCAACTCAGGGTCGTCTGGATTGATGGTTTGAAGTTGAGAAATGTAAGAGTTTGTCCTGGACACGATTAAACTTTAATTCTACATAACAACAAACCTGCAGGAAAATCAAAGTGCTGCATCACAGAGAGACGATCTGCATATTTAATGACTGACAGAGTTGTAAAGGGCTTTCTCCCTCCACTTAACATCTCCTGCAGGGAACCCTGAGTTGTTGTGATTTACTTTTTTCATTTGATTCCTTCCAGACTTCAGAAAAACTTTAACCGAGTCTGTGCCCTCTTAACCTTTCCAAGTTTGAAGCTCTATTTAAAAATGCATCAACACCTTCAAACTCATGTGGACCAATCCCTGTATGTCTTTAGTAAGCCTCTAAACTCTGTTTAAAGGTGTCTTTCAGCCCCCAGAACTACTTTACCCTGAACTAAAAGGTTCCTGTGCCCCCATTGTTGTCTGCGTTTCGAGCGTGGGCTGAAGTCCCGGGTAGATTGTGCAAATCAGGCCAGTGACATATGGAGAAAAACAAAAAGTAAAGGCACTACACCACCAGACCAGTAGAGGGCAGTAAAACAAAGAAGCACCATAGAAGCAGACGGACAGGCAGGTATCATTATGAGCAACACGACAGTTAGCCTGTTAGCATGAAGAGACTCAGCTGGCGCTGTTTTAGATGGTGCTATATTTCATCACAGATGGATTCAGTGAATCAACACGTGAGAGGAGATAAGCGCGAGTAGCAAAGACGTTTCAACACGGCTTTAAAATCCTTTTGAACTCAAAAAGCCGTGGCAGAGATCGGCCGGTGTTTTGGTTTAAACAGCGACCCTGTTAACTGGAGACTCTCAGCCGGATGCATCCCTCATAAACGTCTTTAGACGATCATTAAATATCTGATGAGGATATTTTGAAATCTTAATAAAAACTAAACTAGTTTGCATTCCCAGGAACTCCCTCTGTGTTTCAACAGCTGTGTAAACTCCACAAACACTGACACGTTCAGCTGAAGGTCTCCAGTTTACAGGGTCACTTTTAAAACCGGAACACCGGGAGAGATGCATTCACGGTGGGCTGAGAGAAGACTACTGTTACAAGCTGCTAAATCAAGAGAATCACAGCTTCTTCTTTTGAAAAGTACACACACATACAAAAAAGATAGAACAAATAAAAACTAATGAAAGAAAGAGAAATCAAGTGAATCACAGATGTGTGTGATGTTATTGTGGACGGCGGGCGGAATAAAAACACTGCGGTTAATCTACCAATCAGACATGTTCAGCATTGCAGACCCTGCCCCCTGAAAGTCCTGGGACCTTTGAAAAGTACTACCCCCCAAGCAGGGGCTTTTCAAGGGGGGAGATTATCTACCCCTGAACTAAATTTAGACCCTGGGTCCACCGGTCGAAACGCACGTAGTTCAGGGGTTAAGTTCCTGGGGTTGAAAAACGCCTATGCATCCTGTGTCTCTGAAATGCATCATCATCTTCAAACTCAAGTGGACCAATCCCTGCCTGTCTTCAGTAAGCCTCTAAACTCTGTTTATGTAACAGCCGGCTCACTCTGGTGTTTCTGTCTGTCTGTCTGCAGCTCAAGTCTGGAGGCGGGGGACGCAGGAGAGGAGGTCAGAGACATCGAGGGAAAGGCCTGAACGCTGCGACAATCTCAACAGCCGTTCCTGCAGGAACAGCAGGCACCGCCTAAAAAACACAAACCTTTCTTTCCTCTCCTCAGCTGTCTGCTCCCTCCCAGGGAGGTGGGGGAGTGACTGCATCAGCCGTCTGGATGCACATTTCTCCAGCATCATAAGAGAGTGAAGTTTGTTCCATGTTTAGTCATCTGGAAGCTTTATTGTTGTAATCACTCAAGTTTTAATTTAGTTTGAGCTTTATTTTAGTTTTCTGCAATTTGAAGATAACGTGATGGACTTTATATTTTTCAATTTCAAAGCAAGCAGTCGGGGAAATCCATGTTGTTCAGCAGAACTTCTTTGATAGCATTAACAGTGTTTCCAGCCTGCAGCGGCCCCCAGTCACTCCCCCTCCTTCCCTCCCTCTCCTCAATCTACCGTTCTTCCTCTTCTTTTTCCTCATTCTCCATCCTTATGTTCTCACACACCTAGCTTTCTGTCACATCATTCAAAGACATAGAGTGTGTTCAAGTAGTGGAAAGTCGACCAGTGTTTTTCTTTTACAAAGCAACTTGTCGTTGAGCGTGGCAGTTTGAACGCACGTCGGGGGGAAATTGGTTGAAGTGAAAGGGAAATGATGCCAAGCAGAAATGAGACTTCCACTCTGTTTTTAAAGGAAGCTTGATCAGCCTCAGAATAATCCAAATATGACTTTTTGGGAAGATTCACGTCACTGGTGTTGCGGTCATGTTCCAACAGATCCGTGTCCGGTCCGTCTCCGATCCGTCACTGCACTGGATCCGAGAGGTTTCTACTCTAGTCAATGTATTAACTTCCACTGGATCCGCTCCGTTGCACACAAGACTTCTAGTTTTGCTGGATGCCGGAACGGAGCCAGGCCTGGAGTCAGAAGGTCAGAGGTTTCTCAGAGGCTGATAAAGACAACGTGGATAAGGAGAGGAGGAGGAGAAGGGAAAACCTCGGTCACATGACTCCAGCTGTCTGGCGTTCCTGCTTCCTTGACCTCAGCGGATCGGAGACGGACCGTAAACGGATCTGGTGGAAGTCCCATGTTAGTGGGGCGTCACCAGAAGTGTGGATCTTTTGATACTACTTGTTTAAAAAGATAATCTCTGTTGGTTTCACCTTTCATACTTTTGAAAAATATGAAGCACAAACTGAACAAATTAACCTACATTGAGATTCTCACCAAAAGGACACTAAGAACACGGGAAGCGAGCACAAAGCGACCAATCAGAGACTTTAGATCTGTGTATACGCAGCAGTGAGGCTCCAGAGTCTTGCTTCCTCCTGACAGCCACCATGCAACATACATTTTCTACTCCCAGGTTGGCTGACACCTCGTCACCACCGTGGTTTCAGCAGAGGTTTCAAGAGCTGCTTTTGTTTTTTACACTAGCATCACTGATGTGTAAAACGTTGGTGTCTTGACAGCTCTACGTAACACTGCCAGGGTTCGGGGTTATTTTTCTACCCAAACCTTGTGGCTGTACTGACGCCATCTTCATCTCCTGTCTTTTGAAACATCCACAATTATGGAGCGCATACCTTCTCATCCACTGGAGGTTAATTCAGCTCTGGAAAGACGACTTCAACGTTCCTGCAAAAAAAATAACAGGTTAAATAAGATCTCATGAGATCCAAAGTATCTTATATTTATGTTGCAAGCCACAAGACTTCATCATGTCTACTAAATACCTCTCTGAAAACTAAACATCAATAAACCAGAGGCTGACAGATCCAGAATTATGTACCATTTTTATGCAAAAAAACTAAACAAAACCTGAAGTTGTCTCACATCTCGAATGTCTAAAGCCAAGAAGAACATTTTTAATTGACATAAAAAGTTTTGTACTTCCTTTTAAATCAGATTTCAGCTGCACAAAAACCCCAAACATTTAATGCATCGCTTCAACCAGAGACTAAATCTTTTATACTTGATCAGTTTGCAGATCCTGAACCTCACATGACTTCAGTTTAACCATGAGACACAAGCGACCTTCAGTAAAAACAGCATAGTTTACAAGGAGTCAGCAATGCTTACAAGTGAGAACATTTATCACATAAACTAAAAACTTAATTGTGTTGTCATTTTGTATTTCAACAGACAACATCCTGTTTCCCATTCTTCTTCTGCTGGTTAAATGAAGTTGTTCAGCGGTGCGTTCCCTTGTTCATACTGAAAAGTAAACTTAGTAAACTGATTGGTTTCTCCCTCTGGGGTCCTTCCCTTCCCTTCATATACAGCACCATGATTTCATTCTGATATGATTTTTGTTTCCTTTTCTTTTCAAAAGATCTCACTGGTTTTATTTTGAAGGGACACATTTTTAGTGTGTATGTTTGTTCTAAAGCTGCGCAGAAGAACTGAGGATGAAAAAGATGCCATTTAAATTAAATGCTGCCACTTTGTGTTGTAAATCCTTTTAAATAAAGATGTTCTAAAAAAGTTTATCACGGGTAATATTTTTTTACATTTAAATCTTGGAGCTAACGCCTTTATGCAGATGATTGGATTCCGCCTCAGACGGTTATTGGCCCCCATTACTACACGTGTTATAGAAGACTTTAAAAACAACTCTTAAGTCACATCATCAACAGAAGAAGTTATGAAGTAAGCATGAACTGGCATGGGACCTTTGGGGTATTAACCAAGTGGCAAAGACGTTTCAACACGGCTTTAAAAATCCTTTTTAACTCAAAAAGCCGTGGCAGAGATAGGCCGGTGTTTTGGTTTAAACATGACAACAATGACAAAAAAAAAATTTGAAAAAAAATATTTTGAGAAAAAAAAATGAAAAAAAAATTTTCTGAGAAAATAATTTGGTCATTTTTTTTTGGGAAAAAAAAAAAAAGACCAAAAAATTTTGACAAAAAATAAATTTGAAAAAAAAATTTGAAAAAAGAAAAAATTTGAAAAAAGAAAAAATTTGAAAAAAGAAAAAATTTGAAAAAAGAAAAAATTTGAAAAGAAAACTTTGACAAAAAAGTTGACCCGGAGTCTGTCGAAAAAACAAATTTTCCTAAAATTTGAAATTGTGCTCCAAAAGCAGAAAAACATGAAAAAAAGTGAAAGTTTTGCACCTGCGGTTAAAAACATGGAAAAAGCAATGAATGAATCAACACGTGAGAGGAGATAAGCGTGAGTAGCAAAGACGTCTTTAAATATCTGATTAGGATATTTTGAAATCTTAATAAAAAACTAAACTAGTTTGCATTCCCAGGAACTCCCTCTGTGTTTCAACAGCTGTGTAAACTCCACAAACACTGACACGTTCAGCTGAAGGTCTCCAGTTTACAGGGTCACTTTTAAAACCGGAACACCGGGAGAGACGCATTCACGGTGGGCTGAGAGAAGACTACTGTTACAAGCTGCTAAATCAAGAGAATCACAGCTTCTTCTTTTGAAAAGTACACACACATACAAAAAAGATAGAACAAATAAAAACTAATGAAAGAAAGAGAAATCAA
Organism: Notolabrus celidotus; assembly: GCF_009762535.1. NCBI lineage: Eukaryota > Metazoa > Chordata > Actinopteri > Labriformes > Labridae > Notolabrus > Notolabrus celidotus. Next base: position 34,238,636 of record NC_048278.1, read on the forward strand.
GTGAATCACAGATGTAAAAAACAATGAATGTGAATGGTTTTTGGTAAAATATGACCCAAAAAAATTGACAAAAAAATGAAAGAAAAAAATTGAGAAAATAAATTTTGAGAAAAAAATTGACACATTTAAAAAAAAAAAAAAAATTACAAAAAAAAATTGACCAAAAAAAATTTGAAAAAAAAAAATTACAAAAAAAAATAATTTAGAAAAATAAATTTGAAAAAAAAATTATTTCGAAAAAAAAATTTGACAAAAAAGTTGACCCGGATCCTGTCGAAAATACTAACACTGACCACAAACACTGACACGTTCAGCTGAAGGTCTCCAGTTTACAGGGTCACTTTTAAAACCGGAACACAGGGAGGAGAGACGCATTCATGGTGGGCTGAGAGAAGACTACTGTTGCAAGCTGCTAAATCAAGAGAATCACAGCTTCTTCTTTTGAAAAGTACACACACATACAAAAAAGATAGAACAAATAAAAACTAATGAAAGAAAGAGAAATCAAGTGAATCACAGATGTGTGTGATGTTATTGTGGACGGCGGGCGGAATAAAAACACTGCAGGTTAGTCTACCAATCAGACACGTTCAGCATTGCAGGCCCTGCCACCTGAAAGTCCTGGGACCTTTGAAAAGTACTACCACCCCAAGCAGGGGGTTTTAGGGGGGAGATGATCTACCCCTGAACTAAATTTAGACCCTGGGTCAACCAATCGAAACGCAAGTAGTTCAGGGGTAAATTTCCTGCGTTTAAAAAACGCCAGGAGGAAATATTAGACTTTTGTTTATGACATGCGCAGAACAAATCTAGGTTATTTTAAACAAGGTTACATGAGGTAAAAGGGTTCAAAGATGATGCAAAGTAGGACAACCCAACAAAAAGCTTTCTTACTTCTCACTCAGTGGTAAATTCCCTGAGTGTAAGCTGCTAGATTAAAAAAGAGAGTAAGCGAGCATCACTTCACAACCTCCTCTTTTAGTTATTATCCACACAATTTTGGGTTCCTTTGGGGCACTTTGCATGACAGCCAGCTATTGATGCAAATGGCTTTCAATCAGATTTGTTCAATAGATCAGAGAGATTCAGCCTCCCGGCCTAATTGTCTTCTTAATACGGCAGAGTGTAACAGCTGATTGCTTAGGTAGCGTTTCAATCAGTCTCCCTCTGAACCTTTAAGCTCATTTTCACAGGTGGCGTCGACCCAGATGGTGTAAAATGAAGAAAGGGAGAAGTCTGTGGTGCAGAGCCGGGGATCAATGGAGGACTTGATGACTTTAAGTGGGGGGCTCTGAAACAGTTTATTAGAGGAATAGAAACAACTTCCTGCATCGTGTGTCTTTGTTTACCCCCCTTTTGTTTTTGATTCACCCTGAATGCTATAAAATCTTACCCCCTATGATCCAGACCAGCTCTCATTCAGTGTCCCCCCCCCTCTGATTTTACTGACACAGCATGCAGCGACCTCATCCCCAAGTCTGCAGGACTGATGATTCGAGCGCTGTGGAAATATGCAGACTCATTGTTTCACCTCAAGCATGATATAAAGAGACTTTATATCTTTACTGGGGATTCTGAAAGGACAGCGGTGCAGCCTCACACACACACACACACACACACACACGTTTGATGCAGCTCAGACTGAGCAGTCAGCATCTCCAGTGTAATCTATAGCTCTATAATTTACATTTCACTGTATACGTTTAATGCTCTCACAGTGATGAACAATGAGCGCAGTGGAAGAATAACCCTGACTCATCGGACGAATATTAAAGGGGCTGTAAGTCACAACAACACTGACAATAATGCTGTGAGTGTGGAATATTTACTTCAGAGATGTGTCTTTGTGTAGCCGCAACATTAAGCTTTCCTTTTTGTTCTACACACTGACTGTATAAAGATGGATGATGCATCCTTTCCTCCTCCCAATGTACAAAAATGAAGACAAAATAAGATAAGATATTACTTAATTGATCCCCGTGGGGAAATTCGGTTGTTGCAGCAACCCAGACATGAGTACAAATACCCCCAAAGACAGGTGCTGACATCTTTTGCAGAGTCAGTGCAGCAGGGATTGGTCGGTAATGAAGCTCAGCCCCTTCCTCCAAACCAAAACACACTGTAACTCAGTGATATAGCAACAAAGATCCCTCAGGTCACAGATTCATAAGTTGATTTGAAGCTGACAGTCACAGTAAAGGAGTATGAAGACTTTTATGTTTGTTGTGTTTCCCCTAACCGTTCCTCCTCTACTCTGATAATCTGGCATGCACGGCTACAGGAACCATATTTGTCAACAGAGCTGTCTATCCAACCCTTATACATAAATTTAACGAGCAATAACTACTTTCATTCACATTAAACTTCTTTCAAAATGTAAAATGTGGATGCTAATGAGATCTGAAATTACAGAAACCATGTTTAAGATTTTATTTTTCTTTGAATATTTTGATTTTCAGGTTTGAGTTTATGTTTATAAAACTGCAGACAGTGAAAAAAGGGAACTCCTGATTTTTTGGCTTCACTTTTCTGAAGTCACCTTGTCTCCCATCTTTTTTTATGCAGTCCATGGTGTTAGCTTTAAAGTCTTTGCTGTCTCTTGATTATTATAATAATAATAATAATAATAATAATAATAATAATAATAATAATAATAATAATAATGATGATAATAATAATAACAATAATAATATTATTATTATTATTATTAATAATAATAATATTATTATTAATGATAATAATAATAATAATAATAACAATATTATTATTATTAATAATAATAATAATAATAATAAAAAGCAATAATAATAATAGTAACAATAAAAATATAAAACAATAATATTAATGATAATAATAACCAATAATAATAATAATAAAAAGTTATAATGATAAAACGCAATAATAATAATAATAATAAAAAGCAGTTATAATGATAAAACGCAATAATAATAATAATAATAATAATAATAATAATAATACAAACAATAATAATAATAAAAAGCAATAATAATAATTGTAATAAAAACGAATAATAATAATAAAAAGAGTAATAATAATAATAAAAACAATAATATTAATGATAACAAAAAACAATAATTATAATAATACAAGTTGCTAAGACTACTCAAAGATGCTTTACATGAAGTGCAAAAAAAAAGTATATGTATATATATGTATATACAGTATATAGCCACTTGAAGGCAGAGAAGCTATCTGACATGTCTGTATAATTCTTCATGCTCGTCTTGAAAACACTCAGGCTGTAGCGGACATGAGGAGACATCTACATAACTTGTCAGTAGAGGGCGTAATGGGACGGGTTTATCCACTAAGCATTCATCCTTCTTATCTTTTAATTCTCAAAAATAAAAAGGACATATCACATTCATTAAAAGTTGAATTTAGTTTCAGTTATTAAAGAAACAGGATTTCATACATAGTGTGATATGGTTGGGTTTACTCAAATGGAGGCACAGAGTGTGCACTCTGAGCTAAGATACATTTATTAACACAGGAAGTAACACTGCAGTTTTCTGCATCATTCCATTCTTACCTTATCTGGAGCCAGAGTGTTGCTTTCTTTATTATAAAGTTTTTATACTCTGAGTTGCTTTTCGCTATAATAACCTAGCAGGCCTGTGTAGCTCCATTAAGTGGGAGGGGAGAGTCAGTGGATGTGCCAAATGTCCCTTTTTATGGGGACCAAATGAGACCCAGAGGAGAAAGTAGAGAGTCAGCAGCACCTGTTGTCTCAGACTGAGGTTTAAGGTTTTGTGAAGAAAGCCTGAGTGTGTCGAGGTGAAGTTAAGACTCTTTCAAGTTCCCTTACCAACACACAAACAGCTAGCATGCTAAGTAAATCTAGTAATGAAATGCACATAGAAACAATGTGGTGTGTGTGAACTTGCTTATTCTCACCCACACTATGCTAACTCAATAGCATGGATTTTAGCTCAATATTTGGGACCAAGGCTTTGTTTGTTTATCTCTGAATTCAACATGGCCGCCTCTGGAGGCCTCTGGCCAAGTGACAAGACGGACAACCAAGTTCACACCATTATTCATGAGAGCCAATTAGCTGGTGGACACCACAGCCTGCAGAGAGCAGATAGTGAACAGGGAGAATCTCTTCCTCGTCAGAATAGACACTGAAACTTTCAAAGTGTCTTCTTGAGATTTCACTGTTTGGTGTTCAGAAAGGTGACTAACAGATAAATATTCAGTCTGTTCTATGTCATATTCTGTATGATGGGGACTTAGGTTAGGTTTCATCATCCAAAGAGGATCAAGCAGGGCCAGCTTGACTTGTAGGATGCTGTCTCCTCTTTATCTTTGATCTGATCTCTCTCTTTAATATCTGATCACTGGTTTGAAATACAATCCTAAAGTTACTGTGGTCAAAACTTCAGAATCGAATAAACATCATCAAATAGAGAAGCAGCGGTTGGCAGCATAAATGACATCACGGTACAAACTGCTGATTCCATCACTGTGAGGCCATCCATCAAAGAAGCACCATCTGTGCGTGTTCATAATTGTCACTTGTTTGCTTGCAGAATCAGTTTCTGCATCTTTGTGTAAAAACTGAGGAAGGTTCGTGTTTGAGCTACAGGAGTTTTAAAGGGGACATATCACGCTTTTTTCATCAATATATACTGGTCTAAGAGGTCCCCAAAACATGTCTTTAAAGTTTATGCTCAAAAAAACACTTTGAAATCAGATTTTGGCATGCCTGAAAAGTCCTCTTCTTCATTCCTCATCAAAACACTCTGTTTTCCCTCTGACCACGCCCCCTCCGGAAGTGGATGTGCCTCGGCTCTCCAGCACGTTGATCTAATGTTTACATGTTGGCTGAATATACACGGCTGCTCAGAGATCGCGTTACTTCAACCCTCTGAATCTGATCCTGACGGAGAGGCGCCTGTAGCAGGACCTTTCTGAACGATTGATCATAGATTTAGTGTTTCCTGTTGATTTATTTATCAGTATGTAGACGTGTGTCTTGGTACACAGCTACGAACGTGTAGCTATGTGGCTATGCTAATTAGCGCTAGCACTTATCCATGACAAATACAAATCATCCACTATATCTTCAAATCTGCAGACGTGGGGAGTAAAACCGACCTTTGTGTTTATTAAGACAGCCTACAACTAGCATGCCTCCCTCCTAAGCTCCTTGTTAGCACACATTTGTGCAGGTAATGAAAAACGGAGGGGGGATTCAGTATTATTTTATACAGTCTATGGGCTGAACAAGCTCCGAGCTCTGACTCCGTGACAGACCGGATATTGTTGTTACGTAACAAAAACACGGAAGTCTGAAACGGCTCGTTTCACACACATTTACAGAAAGGTGTAGAAATCAAAACAGGGGCAGAATGGATTTTTTTCATTCTCGGGGGGTGTGTAGACATGCCAGGGACACATATTTCAGGTAAAGAACCATTAAAAAGTCAATTTTGCATGATATGTCACCTTTAATTTTCAAAAATGACACGACCAAGTTTGATCAATTTTGTGAACTTTTTTTAATCTTGCAAATAAGGAATCATCTCTTAGTACCTCTATGAGAAGTGTGTGTCACATAGGCCCTGTGGTTAAAGAGGCTCTGGCTGTATTAGAAATATACATTTTTGAACGTCCCAGCTTTTGCGATCCTGGATCAGCTCATCCAATTTGCTTTAATGCTCTTCTTTTTTTACTTATTAAAACTGGACTGAATCATCCTGATCTAGGTACAGACTTTTCAAGATTACCATATCAAGAGCACCAGTGCTCTGCCTATGACATACTTTGTCCACAGGGGGGCGCCAAAATCCACATAAATTGAAGTTCACCAAAGTAACTTTAAATCAGGTATTTTATGTTAAATACTGAAACTTTTTTATGGTTAACTTTATGGAGACAAGACCTTTTTTTTTAAAGAAATGAATGTGTCAGATTGATCTAGTGTAAAATATATAAAATGTCTAGAGTATTAAACAAATAGTAAAAATGTTGTTTTGTTTCACCAATTCCAAAATTTAGCAACAATCCGACCAGATTACTTTAGAACAACTGGGCCCAAACCAGTTAATGGTCTTGGAAAATAGTTGGCCCAATAGATGAAAGGATTGGTCAAATCATTATATAACCTACTTCAAGTCTAATGTCAAAGTCCTTAGCAAACTTAAGATGGTATAACCTCTTGAAAACGTTCATCAATGCAACCATGTTAATATTATCCCTGGCAGGTAACAGACCTTCACTTACAGTCCCACCAAATACAGCAGAGGTTGAATTAGTGTGCATAATGTTAGATACATTGGGTCTGCCCCATAGACTCTATAATAAAAGTAGTATCCCTGACGTCACACATCTGTTTCCGAAAGCCAGGCGGCAGCCATATTGGAAATGCTGAACTCAACCTAACTTCTGTAGAGCGATTGTGCCATAAAGAGGCGGGCTTTGAGCCTCCTCGCTAACAGCTACAGTGTTCCCGCCTGTCAATCAAGTCAGATTTGCCTCTCGTAATGGTAAACTCGTCATCTTAAATGCTGTGTTAAAAAATTCACCCCCTGTACAGTGTGTGCCGATTGAGAATGAGCTCTCCAGACTACTCTCGTTTTTTTTGTACCAGGCTGTAAACATGTTTATTTCTTCTGTAGAGATCAGCTTTTTTGAATGGGAGTGTATGTGGTTGCTGGTACTTTCGGAGTCAGCCTCAAGTGGACACTCAAGGAACTGCAGTTTTCAACACTTCTGCGTTGGCTTCAATTCTCGCGGCTGGAGGTTGCAGCTTGGTCTGCCGACAGTTTTGTACTCAGGATTAGATTCTTTTCATGAAAGGTTTGATAATTGAACACATTCAGGCTTTGGGTTAGCAGCACATGAGCAGTTTAAAAGTTTCCATTCCTGCTTAGTGAACTATACTATATATATTTGGAAGCAACACTTAGTGTACCTAGACTCTGCTATAAAGTAACAATGCTTTGAAGCAACATAAATCAACACACACAGGTTTAAATCCTTATTATTGAATTAAAACCTGAAAACAAAGTGTGATATCAATGCCAATGTGACCTAGAAGATCAACATATAACTCTGTATGGGCAACATTTCTTAAACAATGTTATCAAAGGCAGTTAAATCACATGTAAAGACAGACAAATTGGATAAATGAACTGTATTGGATGATAAAGACAGAGAGTAATGGCAGACAGATTTTGCAGTTAATAAAAAGACTTCTGTCACACAACATCAGAAGATAAGAGCAGGAAGCAGGAGTGACAGGCTCTGATTGACTGACTCTTTAATGTCAGTCATTGTGATAAGTTAATGGGCGATAAAGATCATTAAACTGCTCTTAGCGCACGACTAAAAGAGATTTTCTAAATTTTACTTTGACACCAGCATGTTCTGGGGAAAGAGAGGCCAACTCCTATAATTAGTTTAGTCAGAGTGTGTTTGTGCTCCACTGGTGGCTTTCTGTACAAGAATGAATCCAATCAGTCATAAACCATCTGGCACCTTTCAAAGCCAGCCTCAGCAGTTTCAAGTTCTGAAAACAAAAAGTGTCGCTTCCACATTTCACATGATACCTCTCCCTGCTTTAGGGTATACATTTAAATTCTGTAGGAAGGATTGATGTGCATGAAGTTGTATTTATCTGCTTGTCCGTGAGTTATTATGAGAGGAAGATGATTTCCTTGGATTGCAACTTTACTGTATGAACCGTGTTTCCATGTGCAGGTGTCGAAGATTTCAGATTTCCCCAACACTTTCCCAAAGTGGCATCCAATTTTGCTCCAGATTGAAGCAGATTTGAGAAACTGCAGAGTGCTGGTGAGGCACTTTCAATATGTAATAAGTAATGAGCAGAGGTTTTTTTTATTACAAGTGTCTCTACCACTAACCATGCCTCAACTTTCTGCTGAAATGTGAATATCAAGTAGTGTAGAGTTTTTGCTGACTGAATGATTGGTGTCTTCAAAATCAATCAGATGAGTAGTGGTTGTCGTGGCTTGTAGTGCTTTAAAAAGATCCATCCTGTTGCGTAGGTTTGGGTCCCTCTCGCTCAAAGAGCTGTCAGAATACCAGCGAGGGGTTTCAATACGTCCTTTTAAAACTCACAGATGGAAATACAGGCCAAAGGGTCGGGAATTGATGCGATTTTACCAATGTCAATGCCTTTGTCGATTCTGCTTATCAATCCAATTCCTCATTAATTCTCCTAACGATTCCTGAGTATTGTTTGGAGGGGGAAAAAAGGAGTTCTACACAGTCTTCTGCACCGAAACCATTTAATTTTTTCCAAAATGATGTCTGCACAAGACTCAACATGAACATATTCAACTTGGACATACTGAACAATAGGTTGACCTCATTATCGGCCGCGTGAGTCCGGACGTGACTTTGAATTTGGTGAGGGAAAACGCTTTTCCTCCGGGGTTCATCGCAGAGGTATTTTACCCGCTCTCGGTGCCTCATTTTCGGCCGCGTGAGTCTGGATGTGGCCCCTGGAGCCTGGAGGAAAATACTTTGAATTTGGAGAGGAAAAACGCTTTTCCTCCGGGGGTCATCGCGGAGATATTTTACCCGCTCTCGTTGCCTCATTTTCCTGAGTGAAAGCGTCCCAGCTCCGAAAGGTGAGAGGTAGGTGGGGGTTCGCCACCCCGACGCGAACTTGTTCACATGGAACCCTTCTCCACTTCAGCCCGACACAAACCCCAAAGCTGTGTCGACTAATGCTTCATCATATTTGAGGTGTTTGCTCCTAGGTTGCAAGACCCGAAACCCCCAGTGATTCCAGGAAACAACACCGATGATGTGTCCAAGGTTGTGCATCAGAGGATGTTTCTTAAACTGTGTTTTCAGACTCTAAAAACTGAGGACTGGTACTGTGTATCAGTTTGAGTGGTTGGTGTAAACTCGCTTTGAGGATGCAGAGAGCAAGATGGTGGTGTCACTGTCACTCGGTTTGGTAACTCAACCTCTGATGTCGCTCCTGTCCTGCCTTCACTGTTCAAATTCAGAGCGAGTTGTCGTCCCAGAGGCTCTTTGTTCATACAATATTCATGTTCAGTCGTCTTCTTCCGGTCTTCCCCTGTAGACTTCAACACCACAGAGACTCTGATAGTCACTCTTTCAGAAGCCTCTGATTGAACCTGAAACAGGCTCCTCCTGAGACGCTTGTGTCAGGGTCTGATGATTTTAAATTCCAGTCTTATTTAAGTCTTGATATTATTATATACAGTATGTAACCATATTATGCATTCATACGCATAGAGCATTTAAGAGAAAGCATTTGTTTTATGTCCCCTGTGGCTGCCCTCGGGAACAAACAATCACTCACACCGACAGAGTCACTCAGCCTGGTATCGATCTCCTGCGTGTTCTTTGAGCCCTCAGACCGAGCTTCAGGGATTTCACACTTATGCTGTTGTCACAGTGTTGTGCTTGATTTTGATGAAGTGGTAAACTTCTCTCTCACACATGAGCTTCAGTTCTTAAAATGTTTTAGTGACGGGCAGAAAGTGCTCGGATGTTTCTAACATAGTTACATGTCTTTCAATAAAGCAGCAGTATAAGATATTTAAGGCATGAACTTCTAGCTGCAAACTTTAAATACAGAAGGCCTTAACTAAAGTCAGGATTGTTTGTTCACTCTAAATAACTTCAGGAATTGGACTCCACTGGAAGGGAACCAATCGTTTTGTTGAAGTAACAAAAGAAAAATCCATCTTTAATACAAAGCAAATCAAAAAATACAAATGAAAGTTATTGCCCCTTTCTGCCAGTGAATCCACCAAAACTAATACATTTGTCTCGTTAAGATATTAAAGTTCTGGACTTGAATTTCAACAATGTTACAATTTATGACTGTAAATTAAATGGGAATCTTCTTCTTTGATGAAAACAAAAATTAAGAGTTGCAGCTAATGTCAACTCAAATGACCTAAATCAGCTGTTTTTGCACCATAGGGAATTCCCACTGCGTTTTGGTCGTGCCCCTGCAGAGTGGCACCCCCACTGGTGTCCGGGGGGTGTCCTTTATTTTTCTGCTTGGAAAGTGGCAACCCTACATGTGATTGTAATGGCAATTTCTTGTTCAGGCTATGATGTCAGCGTGATGAATGAAATAAACTCATGGAGAAACAAATGATTGTCTTTTGTCAAGTTTTATTATCAGCGCTCTTTGCAAAGAGGGAGAAAACAAATGAACTTCACTCAGTGGAAGTCAGACGTCTTCTGCCCCCACAAATGTGAGTTCAAAGAGTACTGTTCTCCTCTACTGTTCCCCCATGCTACTACAACATGCTAACTGTCTCCAACATAAACAAACTCATACGCACCACAAACACTGCCACCAAAATCATCCGCCTCCCCACACCCAGCCTGTCTGACCTCAACAACAGAGCCATCATACGCAGAGCACGGACTATAACACTGGACCCCCAACACTCTACTCAGTCTTCACACTACTCCCCTCCGGTCGCAGATACAGATCCCCATACTGTAGGCGAGCCCGGTTTGGCAGAAGCTTCGTCCCATCGGCCATTGCACTGCTAAATAAAATGCCAATGTAATGTGTCCGGTGTGTTTATATGTGTCCTGTGTGTTCATATGTGTTCAGTGTGTTCATATGTGTACATATGTGGGATGAGGTGCACCATTGTTGTGAGGCTGGGTGGATGTTTATTGTTTATTGTGTTTATACATGTATTCCTGTACAGACTGTGGCAACAAATCGCCTTATTAAGGACAAATAAAGATCTATCGATATAGAAAATAATCAAATAGGTGTGGTACATTGACAGGAAGCTTCTTCCAAAAAAGGTAACATCCTTTGGTCTAACAAAGATCATTGATGGGTAGAGTGCAGAATCTGTGAAAACAAAAGCCTGTACTTCTGTACATGACCTTGGACAAATGCACATGCAACAGTTCCTATCAGTGTCTTACAGAAACACAGACAGTGTATTAATTTATCACCAGAATACGTCATCAACGAAAGAGGGAGTTTATGGGAATACACAAGATACTTCTTACTTCTTATCAAGCAAAAAGCCTTCCGTGCAGACCTTGGAGATTTGCAACTGGAACTGTTTATACAATCATTTTCCACCACATGATACATTCAGAACGTTACAGTATGTTCAGTGAGACAACTATGACATTGCAAGTAATTGCACTGCCCTAGTTTATACTTCTAACACTTACATACATCATGTTCCCCTTACATACAGTATGTCCTTACCCCACTGGCCAGCCCAGTTTACACCAGTGCTTGTAAAAACAACAAATCTGCAGCAGCTCCTGGAGAAAACATTTAAATGTACACTATTGCTCTTGAGTGCAATTTTAGATTTGAATCACTTTTTATTGTGGGATTTTTGTATTGTTATTGTACCTCAAACCAAGCCAGAAACCTTGGTGTAGTCATAGACTCAGACCTTAATTTCAGCAGCCACATTAAGACAATTACAAAGTCAGCCTACTATCACCTTAAGAATATATCAAGGATTAAAGGACTTATGTCTCAGCAGGATGCAGAGAAACTGGTCCATGCATTTATCTTTAGCAGACTAGACTACTGTAACGGGGTCTTTACAGGACTCCCTAAAAAGTCCATCAGACGGCTGCAGCTCATACAGAATGCTGCTGCTCGAGTCCTAACAAGGACCAAAAAAGTAGGCCACATCACTCCAGTTCTTAGATCCCTACACTGGCTTCCTGTCTGTCAGAGAATAGACTTTAAAATCCTGCTGATGGTTTATAAAGCACTGAATGGTTTAGGCCCAAAATACTGATCTGCTACTACTTTATGAACCACCTTGACCTCTGAGGTCATCAGGTACTGGTCTGCTTTCAGTTCCTAGAGTCAGAAGGAAACATGGTGAAGCAGCTTTTAGTCATTATGCACCACATATCTGGAACAAGCTCCCTGAAAGCTGCAGGTCTGCTCCAACTCTCACCTCTTTTAAATCAAAGACTAAGACTTTTTTATTTGCTACTGCCTTCCTATCTTAGATTATTTTAACCCACTTTAAATTAAAATTTTAATGTAATTTTTAATATATTTCTAATTTTCCTTTTCTTTTCTGTTTTATCATATTTGTCGTTTTAATTGTGTTCTTTTATGCCTGTCTGAATGTCTCCAATGCTTTTAATGTTTTAATGTAAAGCACATTGAGTTGCCCTCGTGTATGAAATGCGCTATACAAATAAAGCTGCCTTGCCTTGCCTTGCCTCTGCAAATGCAAAATCGACTTTTTAATGGTTCTCTACCTGAAATATGTGTCCCTGTCTACAAACCCCCCGGAAATGAAAAAAATCCATTCTGCCCCTGTTCTGATTTCTCCACCTTTCTGTAAATGTGTGCTTAAACGAGCCGTTTCAGTTTTCAGTGTTTTTCATACGTCACAACGCCATCCGGTCTGTAACAGGAAGTCAGAGCTCGGAGCTTGTTCAGCCCATAGACTGTATAAAAAACAACTCAACCCCTCCTCAGTTTTTCATTCCCTGCACACATGTGTGCTAACAAGGAGCTTAGGAGGGAGGCATGCTAGTTGTAGGCTGTCTTAATAAACACAAAGGTCGGTTTTACTCCCCACGTCTGCAGATTCAAGATCTAGTGGATGATTTTTATTTATCATGGAAAAGTGCTAGCGCTAGTTAGCATAGCCACATAGCTACATGTTGGTAGCTGTGTACCAAGACACACGTCTACATACTGACAAATAAAACAACAAGAAACACAAAATCTGTGACCAATGGTTCAGAAAGGTCCTGCTGCAGGTGCCTCTCCGTCAGAGATCACGTTACTTCAACCCTCTGAATCTGATCCAGAATCTGATCCTGACGGAGAGGCGCCTGCAGCAGGACCTTTCTGAACCATTGGTCACAGATTTAGTGTTTCTTGTTGTTTTATTTATCAGTATGTCGACGTGTGTCTTGGGGTGCATCTCAAAGCTCTAAACTGCAGTCTCCTCGCTCCTCGATCGAACCGGAAGTACTTACTGACGCGCCATTTTAACTTGCGTCCCAAAGCTCTAAACGCTGCTGGAGGAGAGAGGAGCGAGGAGCGAGGAGACTGATCCGAGGAGGGATAATCGAGGAAACACGAGAGCAGACTTTGCGGAAGTCTTTTCTCTGACAGACACGCCCCCTTGTCGGATATCACTCACTGATTGGACGCTGCAGCGGCTCGGACTTAACCGAAACCTAACATCAGCTGAGTTTAATAACAGAGAAAAGACGGACCTTAAAACAGTCATTAAGGGTGCCCTGAAACAGATCATAAACATCCGTCGGTTTCTAAACAGTCTGTATTTGATGAGCTGAGATTGAAAAGTGTTTGATGCGAATTTTAAAAACAAAATACTGATCGCAAAATCATAAATTCAATATAACAGAGGGTGGATTATGTTATATCTGATTGTTTTTGTCAGATTCACTGTCTAATGAAATAGAGTAATAGAGTCTAACATCATTGATAGAATATATATCAATGATCAGTTATTCCTCCTGTTAGTTTCCCCATTTCTTCTCGTTTTCTTCATGAAGGGAAGTCTGACAGTAAAGTTTGTCTGTTAGTAAAAACACTTGTTATATTTCCTGTCAGGTTAATAAAGTTTCATACGAGGCTGATCATTAATGAGCACAGGGGTTGAAAAGAGTTGCATGGTTTCTATTTTCCCTTGAAGTAATAAATAATTTAGTAATGAGGCATTTTACCGGTGAATCGATCCGTGATGCTTTAGGACAGAATAAACAGAGAGCTGATTCTCTTCATGTGCAAGTGTGTGTTGAACAGGTGTGTGTTAAACATGTAAACACAGAGACAGAGCTCTGTTACTGTTTATATTTATCAGAGTTATTACAGTGAACATGTGTGCAGACACAAACAGCTGTTAAAGCCGTCATCACAAACCGATGTCGCTTCACGTGACGCTCCGGAGGAGAGGACGTCTCATTTCTCTAAATACAAATCTCCTCTCTCCTCTGGTTTCATTTCCTCGCATCTCTGGTGGGCGGGACTGAGACGCGAGGAAGAGACGCGAGGAAGAGACGCGAGGAAGAGACGCGAGGATGGACATTTAGAGCTTTGAGATGCACCCTTGGTACACAGCTACGAACATGTAGCTATGTGGCTATGCTAACTAGAGCTAGCACTTCTCCATGATAAATAAAAATCATCCACTAGATCTTCAAATCTGCAGACGTGGGGAGTAAAACTGACCTTTGTGTTTATTAAGACAGCCTACAACTAGCATGCCTCCCTCCTAAGCTCCTTGTTAGCACACATGTGTGCAGGGAATGAAAAACTGAGGAGGGGTTGAGTTGTATTTTATACAGTCTATGGGTTGAACAAGCTCCGAGCTCTGACTTCCGTTACAGACCGGATGGCGTTGTGACGTATGAAAAACACTGAAAACTGAAACGGCTGGTTTCAGCACACATTTACAGAAAGGTGGAGAAATCAGAACAGGGGCAGAATGGATTTTTTTTTGTTTGTAGACATGCCAGGGAAACATATTTCAGGTAGAGAACCATTAAAAAGTCCATTTTGCATGATATTTCACCTTTAAAGCCTGCTGTGAATTGAAGCTGTTTATGAGCTGACTCATTTTCTGCCTTTGTTCAGGTGAAAAAAAAAGTTCATATTCACATAAATAACTAAATGTTCTATCCAGGATAATACCACACACAGAATAAGACATTTTTTAAACTCAACCACAAAAAAAAAGAAAATCTTAAAGTGCCACATGTTTATATAATGACTGAATAAGCTGTGCTTTTTAAAATGATTTGATGAGTACATTTTACTGATCATGCACACACTTCTGTTAATCTAACCAGACCTTGGTTGCATCAGTGTCCTGCGTTCCTGGCACTGTTTTATCATCAGAACTGAGACACTCGTCTTTCACACTGTTTTGAAGTGTGGATTGTTTTTTTCATCCATCTAGAGTTCCAAGAAATATTTGCCTCCCTGGCTACTGTTGTAGCTTTTTAAATACCAACTCACAGTATGAGTTGAATGCTGTGTAAATATTAGGCAACCCTTTCAGTTTCAAAAGGGCAGGGCTGGACTATATATAATTGTGATATCCAAAGACACTGCACAAATCCAAGGAACACAGGAGGAGAAGATTCAAGGTGAGTGAAAAACTCATATTGGAGGAATTAAAATGAAAGAAACAGATTCATTTTATTGTCTTTATGTTTTTTAACACTTTAAATTCCTCTTGTTTTCTCTCAGTATGGGGCTGATGTTGTGGCTTTTCCCTCTCTGTTTCCTCGGTGAGTCTTAAACAAAAATAGTTAACAGCTAACTAAAACATTTCAACAATATTCCTTTTTATTGATTGATTGATTTTGTGTTTTCAGTGATTCCTCATGTCCAGTCCTCTTCAAAAGAGTGGACAATCAATGTGCCAGAGAGGATTCCCGTCGTGGAGGGTCACTGTGTGGTCATTCCCTGCACCGTCACCTTCCCTTGGCACGCCAAGAAAAGAGTGGTCCCCTACAAAGTCAGAGGATACTGGAAAAGAGGGCAAACAGTCATCTCAACCAATAACCGAAGACCCCCGAGAACATCACAGGAGTACAAGGGCCGCACCCAGTTTCTGGGAGATATGCGCCATCGTTGTTGCACCATGAAGCTGCATCGAGTCAGTCCGAGGGACACTGGCCCCTTCTACTTCAGGATTGAAATCCCGTGGTTCAACAGGTTCTCCTACATCAACAATGCAGTGACCATTGACGTCCTACGTGAGTGCAGTATATTTAAAGCAAACATCCTGACCCTTCTTGATCATAATACTTTATCCATTGTGTTTGAGAAATGTTAATGACTTATACTAGTTTAATATTTTCATTCCGCAGGTGACCCCCTGCCCCCTACTCTGTCTGTGAAGGGGACGGCTCAAAGGAGAGTCTACTGCTCGGCGATTTTTTCCTGCCCGTCTTACATCCCTCAGCTCTCCTGGAATACGCAGGTATGGGCCAGAACCCGAGCGAGGAAGCGGAAGTCATGGCAGTGGGAGATATACTCAACCTTTACCTTTACCCCAAAAGTTGGCATTAACACTACTTTTACATGCATGGTGAAGTATCGCAATGGGAAGAAGGCCCAGAGCTCCATCATCATCACGAAGTGAGATGAATATCACCTTTTGGTCTCCAGGGTAAAGTAATTCATGTCTGCATATTCTGGATGTCTTACTCTTACTTTGTGTTGTGCAGCTGACAGGGATATATTACCCTGCAGTCAAATACCACAGATTTACTGTGTCACTACTACTTTATGTCTACACTCAGAGACACAATCAGTCTGTTCAAAAACACAGAACGTTTTGATTTCATTCTGCAGATGTGACTCCTTTGTCATCTTTAAGCTTACCACATCATATTTACTGTTGCTGAAGATCAGGTATTTGCAGCAATGCTCTGCAGTTTGATGCTTCTTTCATGTATTCCTGTTATTATGAATCATTGTGTCTGATTAACAATAAACGATCTATATGCAACTCTATTTTTGTGTTTGGCTTTTCTTTTTTTTTTGTGATCAATTGTTTATTGTTCTTTTTTTTTTGTTACAGTGGCTTTGACATTGCACAGCATAGCATAATTGTTCAGCCACTTCATTGCCCCCCCCCCCCCCCCCTCCACACACCGCTTGGCAGTGAACATAGGGTAGTAATAAAAGAGGACAGGATCATATACACCTAAAAAAAAAAAAAAAAAAGAGAAGAAGTAAAGGACCCTAAAAGATAGTAAAATAGTAATAATAATTAAAAGAAGAAAAAAAAAAAAAAGTATTTGTAAAAGTATAATTATAATAGTAACAACAATAATCAGTTATTAGTCATGATGACATTGATAGTAGACTAAGAAAATTAAATATATAACTAAAATTCCAATCCCTCCCCCATCTTGGTATCCCATTAGCAGTCTGTACATAGACTTAAACAATCACAGATATTCGTGCATACACACACACATATATACGCACCCATATACACATTGTGGAATCTTGATTAATATCCTCTATTATAATCATGCATTTTCTTTTAAATATAATCATGTTTTTCTTATTATGCTCATGTATTCTTCTTTTAACAATTATATTCATATATTTTCCATTTTATATGTTTTATTGAGGAAACCAGCAAATAGTAATGCATAAGGCCAGAGATCTGTGCAGATCTCTGAATAAAGGTGAGACTGAGGTCAGAGCCCCAGCTTCTGCAAGATTCAATGTAGGTTCAGCTTAGAGGTGGAAAAGTTCATCTATTTATAAGTTGTATTGCAAAGATCAAAGAACCAATCCTAGCTTTATATTACATTTAAAGGTAAGCGAAGGGGATTTTTGGTAACTATGCTAAACGTGTTGTTAATAATAATAATAATAATACCTAAGTTTTATATAGCGCTTTTAAATAACTCAAAGACGCTTTACAAGAGAGACAAATAAATAAATAAATAAATACAAATAAAGACATACAAGACAAGCAGACGACAAGGGAAGAGGTGGAAAAATTAATGTGAGGGGAATGCCTGTTTGAAAAGGTAAGTTTTTAACTGTTTCTTAAATGAAAGAAGTGAGTCAGAAGCACGGATGTGAGGGGGGAGAGAGTTCCAGAGGGTGGGGGCGGCTATGGCAAAGGCCCGGTCCCCCAAGGTACGGTGCTTGGATTTAGTGATGGGAGTGAGGAGGCTGGAGTCAGAGGATCAGAGACGGGCGGGAGGGGTGGCAGTACTGGAGAAGGTCAGTGAGGTATGGGGGGGCCAGGTTATTGTTAGGTAAAAGAGCCGACGTACGCTTTTAAGAATTGTTGATATGTGCTTTTGATAACCAAATGTCATAAGATGAATAGGAATATGTGCAGACGTGTGCTTTTTGAAAATCACTAGACTAAGGTAAATGTCTCTGTTGCTTCCTGAGTATTGTATTTACCCGACATGACCTTTGTCTCACCCTTGATTGCAATTCACCCACACCTGTTCCCCCCCCTTTTTTCCCCCTTTCTTTCGTTTTTCCTTACGTATGAACAACTGTATTAAAGGTCATACGTCTACATGTTTTCCCCCCTCCCTTTTTCCTCCCTTATGTTTGAAGAACTATAAAGTATTGATCATCTCTGTCACTCAGCGGAGAACTTCAGATGCTCTTGAGTATGCTGTAACTTCTCTCTCATGCTGCATGAATAAACTCTGTGTGTAAACTTTGATACTGAGTTCGAAGCCTCATTTCTGGTCACTGCTCCGCTGGACCATCGCCTCACGGCTGGGTCACCCTACCACAACATATACATACATACACATATACGTACATACATAGTACATATGCATTTATGAAGAAGAAAACATGCATGCATGCATATGTACATACACCAAGATAAACATATGATATGGTGGCACCTAATCACAAGTAGCTATAGTAAGCCAGAGATATTTTGTAGTAGCTTCAGCCAAAACAACAAGTAACATTTTGTGTTTTAGTATAATTTAGTATAATGTAATCTAGCTGTGTTTGGCTTTTTGATGATTTGAAGAAAGAAAGGTAAGATGGGGAGAGATGCCACCCTTTAAAAGCATTGTCTTCTCAAAAACAAACAAAAAAACAGCAATGTAGTGCTTCAATATGAATTCATTTTAACTTGTGAGTTCAAAACTCAGCTTTGGGCCTCTGGTGTTACTCTAGTAACACTCTAGAGCATATGTGTCAAACTCAAGGCCCGCGGGCAAAGTCCGGCCCGCGGTGGCATTATCTTTAGCCCACTAAAACTACAAGTCCCACAATGCACTGCATGTCAATCGAGGGCCCGCACGCGAGAGCCGTTACCCGACTCCGCTCATCATCAGCCTTATGAAGCTAGTAACCTGCAGTCAACTTTCAGCTTTCCCTCTCCCCCAAAAACGGCTAAACGAAAGGTGGACTTTGAAAACAGGGGGGTTCAAGGCAGGTGGGAGGCAGAGTATATGCATGTGCGCAACAGAGGAACTTTTGGGATTAAGATCAATGCATGGCACAACTACGGGGAAAGATCTCTTTGAAGAGGTATCCAGATGTGTAAATGAAATGAGGCTGCCTTTGGATAAGCGTGTGGGACTGACGACGGATGAGCGTCCGCGAAGTGCGGGCAAAAGAGTGGATTAGTGGGCAGGATCCGGGAGAAGATGCGGGAGGAAAACAGCGCAGGTGAGCTTACAGTTTATCACTGCATCATACATCAGGAATCGCTGTGTGGCAAAGCCTTGAAAATGGACCATGTGATGAGCACCGTAACATGAGCAGTTAACTTCATAAGAGCCATGTGTTTAAATCAGCGCCAGTTCAAGTCCTTTCTGGAGGAGTTGGGTTCAGAATATGGTGACTTGCCCCATCACACAGAGGTAAGATGGCTAAGCCAAGAAAAAGTGCTGTAAAGGTGTATTGAGTTGCGTGAGGAGATCTGTCAGTTCATGGAGAGCAAAGGGAAAGACACAACAGAGCTCCGTGATACAAAGTTGCTGTGTGAAGTGGCGTTTCTGTGTGACATCACGAGCCATCTCAATGTGCTCAACCTGCAGCTTCAGGGGCGGGGCCGTGTGATCACAGACGCTGCAGTGAGGGCTTTTAAAACCACACCCCCCGTGTGGGACACGCAGATGTTGCAAGAAAACTTGAGCCATTCTCCGTGCTGCCAAACTACCTGTGTGCACAACTGTTCTCTTTGATTAGGTTAAACAAAACATCTCACAGGAGTCGTCTTACTGATGAACACCTTCACTCAATCCTGAGGATTTCCTCAGCTCAGAGCCTGACCCCAAACACTGATGAACTTGCATCCAAGATGAGATGCTGAGTATCTTAGACTAGTGTGCATCACAAAGCAGCAGACTGAGCTTTAATGTTTCCTTTTTGCACTTTTTCTTGCTACCACAGGGCATTTTTTGTTTTCTTTGCAGAACTTTTTTTTGCTAATGTTGTTTTGAAAAAATATTTTCAAAAGAAATTAGTAAAGCTCGTTCATTAGATAAGCTGCAGATTGAGCAATAAGAAATGAATGCAACATATTTTTCATTTTTTAAATGTTTGTAGGCAATAACTTAAGCTTTGCTAGTTCAATGTTCAATATGTGCAATAAGTTCATTTCAATAAGTTTTGCAATAAACATTAAACCAGTCCGGCCCCTGGCTTGCACCGATTTTTTTATTTTGGCCCTCTGTGTATTTGAGTTTGACACCCCTGCTCTAGAGGGCGTATGAGGTTCCAATTTTAGGGGTGTTGTTATTTAAGTTTTTATTGACTTCATCACAAGAAATTCATTCACTATAAATGATTCATACTTCACTAGCAAGGACCACGCCACACGAGAATATAAGTTTGAACATATAATGATTTATTGTGCGTCGTATAGCCCAGCGGATGGAGACTCAGGATGGGGATTACGTCTCAGCGTTATCCTAGCCGGAGCTGATCTTGATCCCAGGCAGTACCTGGAATTAGACAAGGGCACAAAAGAGCGTTGAGTAGTAAGGGGTAAGATAAAGGGCAATTGAAGCAGAGCAAGGTGAGGGAGGGCGGGTCGAAGAGCAACAGACGAGCGGTTGAGTAGTCTTGCTACGTTTAAGTAGGCTTGTCAGGTGATTGAGGGTGTGGTTTAGGCGTGGTCCTGCTCCCGAATTTAAGTTAACACCTTAACTTCATATATTGAAGGACATGTACTATCAACAGACAGCACAGCCAATTTTTGGTCGAAAGACCCTTTTGACAAAAAACAAAAGACCCTAAACACTCGTCGTCCGCCCCCCCCCAACAAAAGAGACAAAAACAAACAAAAAAAAACCCAACACTAAAAGGCAGCCCCACATTAAGTGTCAATAAGTAACACTGTTCAATAAATTGTATTTTTTAAGTTCATCTACACACCTGTACACACATTCTCTGACATTATATACAAACCTTAGGTAGATAAGCCTCGCCCCCTTAGTACATTGTGTCCTCTCTAGGATGTTTCATCGCCCATTGAAGTCAGAAAAGCTTACCATAATTGTCTAGTTTTGCTTTGTGCATTATTTAATCTGGTGATCATGCTTTCAAACGCAGCAGTTTAGGCCATGAGTCTGAACCACTCTTTAAACTCTGGTTTGTGTGGGCTCTTCCAATCACGCAGAATAAGCCTAGCTGCATCAATACAGCCTGTTATTATCAGTGCAGATTCTGCTTTGGTAACACCAGATGGCACTAGAGAAAAGTCCCCTAAAAGACACAACTGAGGAGACTCTGGAAGAGGTTGTTTAAGCTAGCCTTCAAAACTTTTCAACACCGTTCTCCAAAAAGGTAATGCCGTGTTGCAGCCCCATAGAGCATGGAGAAATGTGCCCACTTCTTTATTACATTTCCAGGATTTATTATCCTTGTTTAGGCCCATTTTAAATATTTTTACGGGTGTGAAATAATATCTATGTACAATTTTATAATGTATAAATTTACACCTTGCATCTCTTGTGGCCCTGCCTACGTTTGAAATAATTTCCTGCCACTGGTCTTCACTTATCACGCTGTCAAGATCTTTTTGCCATATTAATCTTAGGCTTTCACAAATTCTAGTTTTGGTATCCAGTATTTTCCTATAAAATATTGAAGCAGAGTGTCGAGCATGTTGCACAAAGAAAAAGAAAATATCTAAATATCTTTTCCACCAAATATTTCAATAACAATCCATCAATCACATTCATAGGCTGTACTGTGTTGGTGAAAGGATGCAATCACTTCAGTGTTCTTATCTTTGAGGTAAGACGTTACCCATGCAGCTTTCTCTTTAACTATCAGTACACTGACTAGTTTCACATTGTTTTAAAAGTATTGGAGCAAACACAGAATCCTTTCACTTTTGTTGAAAGTTAAGAGTTAAAGGTGACATATTACGCTCTTTTTCATCAAAATATATTGGTCTAAGAGGTCCCCAAAACATGTCTTTAAAGTTTATGCTCAAAAAAACACTTTGAAATCAGATTTTGGCATGCCTGAAAACCCCTCTTTTTCAGCCCAGCCCCTCAGAACAGTACTGAGGGGGCTCCACATCTTTCTCAACCTTCATGGTGCTCAAATGAGTTCTTGCCACATCCTTAGGTCTCCCCCTGCTGGCAGAGTAATGTTTCTCAATTAAGGACCTTAAAAACATCACACAACCACTGAAACTCAACCCAAACTGCAGGCTAATGTGCCTGTACTTTCATAAGACACATTTCCACTGCATATCGATAAACACACAATGTTAAAAAAGTGTAAATCCTTTTGAAATGTTTTGTTGATTCTTGAGATCTGTAGCTGAAAAGAGTAACTTAAAATATGCAATGTACTTTATATTCTTTGCCAACTTACCATTCTTTAACTCCCACTGCGATTAAAACTATCACCAAAGTCACACCTGTCCCAAAGACTATGTAAATATACAGATTCTGCATCTTACATGCCCAAAAAGAAAGCTGCGTGTTGTTTGCCAGACAGTGGACAAACTCAGATGATCCAAACTCTGCCTGTAGAGTCCTGATGGTAACCGGGTCTTGTTTCTCTTCCTTTGCTTTTGGCAGGACTCTGTCAGAGAGCACAAAATGGACCATCCTGGGAGGCCTGGACTCTGCAATGCACACACACTTTACCTAAGTGTCTGCCTCTGAGGAGCAGGAGGACCCAGTCTTAATCTCTGGGGCATCTGGAAGCAAAAAAACTCAACTCTATGAGTTAGCCATACTTTTATTTTGTTATTATAATAGTAATACAGGGTTGATATAAATAGCTCTTTAAAAAAGTTACAAAGAGCTTAAAAAACAGCTTAAAATATGATGAATAATTATGAAAATGATATATAGTTGAAACCAGAAGTTTACATACACTGCATAAAAACAGATTACTTTTTTTTTCTCACTGTCTGACATCAAATCAGACTAATCTTTTTTTGTTTTAGGTCAGTTAGGATTGCCAAAATTATTTCTATTTGCTAAATGTCAGAATAATGACAGAGAGAATTTATTAGAGATTTTAGTATTACTTTCTTCAATGTCAAAAGTTTACATACACTGTGATTACTATGCCTTTAAACAACTTGGGAAAGCCCAGATGATGGTGTCATGGCTCTGGAAGCTTTTGATAGGTTTATTGACAACAATTGAGTTAACTGGAGGCACACCTGTGGATGTATTTTAAAGGCACAACTCAAACACACTGCTTCCTTGTGAGACATCATGGGAAAATCAAAATAATTCAGCCAAGATATCAGGAAGATAACTGTCAACCTCCACAACTCTGGTTTCATCCTTGGGTACAATTTCCAGATGGGACCGGGGAGAAAGACCTTAATTTTTGGAGACATGTCCTGTGGTCTGATGAAACGAAAACTGAACTGTTTGGCCTTAACGACCATCGTTACATTTGGAGGAAAAAGGGGGAAGCTGAGCCTGAGAACACCATCCCAACTGTGAAGTATTGGGGTGATAGCATCATGTTGTGGGGGTGTTTTGCTGCAGGAGGAACTGGTGCACTTCACAAAATAGATGACATCATGAAGAAAGAACATTATGTGGAAATATTGAAGCAACATCTCAAGACATCAGCCAGGAAGTTAAAGGTGACATATCATGCAAAATGGACTTTTTAATGGTTCTTTACCTGAAATATGTGTCCCTGTCTACAAACCCCCTGAGAATGAAAAAAATCCATTCTGCCCCTGTTTTGATTTCAACACCTTTCTGTAAATGTGTGTGAAACCAGCCGTTTCAGACTTCCGTGTTTTTGTTACATAACAACAATATCCGGTCTGTCACGGAGTCAGAGCTCGGAGCTTGTTCAGCCCATAGACTGTATAAAATAATACTGAATCCCCTCCTCCGTTTTTCATTACCTGCACAAATGTGTGCTAACAAGGAGCTTAGGAGGGAGGCATGCTAGTTGTAGGCTGTCTTAATAAACACAAAGGTCGGTTTTACTCCCCACGTCTGCAGATTTGAAGATCTAGTGGATGATTTTTATTTATCATGGATAAGTGCTAGCGCTAGTTAGCATAGCTACATAGCTACATTTTCGTAGCTGTAGCTGTGTACCAAGACACACGTCGACATACTGACAAATAAAACAACAAGAAACACAGAATCTGTGACCAATCCTTCATAAAAGGTCCTGCTGCCTTTCTGGCAAAGGTCGGTTTTACTCCCCACGTCTGCAGATTTGAAGATCTAGTGGATGATTTTTATTAAGCATGGATAAGTGCTAGCGCTAGTTAGCATAGCCACATAGCTACATGTTCATAGCAGTAGCTGGAGCTAAAGCTGTGTACCAAGACACACGTCAACATAATGACAAAAAAAACAACAAGAAACACTAAATCTGTGACCAATCCTTCATAAAAGGTCCTGCTGCCTTTCTGGCAAAGGTCGGTTTTACTCCCCACGTCTGCAGATTTGAAGATCTAGTGGATGATTTTTATTTATCAAGGATAAGTGCTAGCGCTAGTTAGCATAGCCACATAGCTACATTTCCGTAGCTGTGTACCAAGACACACGTCTACATACTGACAAATAAAACAACAAGAAACACTAAATCTGTGACCAATCCTTCAGAAAGGTCCTGCTACAGGCGTCTCTCCGTCAGGATCAGATTCTGGATCAGATTCAGAGGGTTGAAGTAACGCGATCTCTGAGCAGCCGTGTATATTCAGCCAACATGTAAACATTAGATCAACGTGCTGGAGAGCCGAGGCACATCCACTTCCTGAGGGGGCGTGGTCAGAGAGAAAACAGAGTGTTCTGAGGAGGACTGAAGAAGAGGGGTTTTCAGGCAGACCAAAATCTGATTTCAAAGTGTTTTTTTGAACATTAACTTTAAAGACATGTTTTGGGGACCTCTTAGACCAATATATATTGATGAAAAAAAGCGTGATATGTCACCTTTAAAGCTTGGGCGCAAATGGGTCTTTCAAATGGACAATGACCCTAAGTATACTGCTATATATAACCCATTTTCAGATTTCATACTACACAATAAGGTGTATTCATCCAGAATGCAACAATCTACATTTATTAGCTTGTAGGCATAACCTGTGTAACGGATGGACATAGTCTCTTTACAGTCACCGACCGATTGGTTTCTGGAGAGACATGTTTGAAGCCCATGTGGCAGTCACCATATTGGAAATGCTGACTCCCCGATCTCCCCCCACCTTTCAATCAACCTCAGACAGAGAGGTGGAGTCGAGGCCATAGCTCAACTCAGCTGTCCCCCTTATTATGCTAATTTAAATAAAACTCTACGCCTCTCAATCAGACCAATCAATCAGACTATCTAGGGATTCCTTGGCTTTTGGGGGCCAGCTTCAAGTGGACACTCAAGGAACTGCAGTTTTTGCACCTTTGCACTGGCTTCATTTTTCAACATCAGAGGTTGCATCTTGCGTGTAAACACACAGCTGCTTGGCTAGCAAACAAACACATTGTTTGTTTCTTGGCAAAAGATTGGGAAATAATCCAGTTATTGTGGTTGTATTATAAACACAACATAATTCCAACCCTACAGGCTATTATTTCATATCTAAAGACATGCCAGATTGAAGGAAGTGTGACCTCAGTGTCCTATTTGTCATCATGTATATCATATTTTTGGCAATAAGATGTCATTTGAAGAAAAGGACCACAGAAGTGTAGAAACTAAACAGCAGGCTTAAACTCCCCGTACCCTGATTGTAAACCAGGGGACAGATGTGAATGTGCTTCCCTAGATTAGATATCCTCAATTTATGATGACAATGAAAAGTGTTTAATTAGTAGAAGGCCAGAAGGCATGCTAGCACAGTGAAAATGAGCCAACTCCCACGTTAGCCTTTGTCCTTTTTCAGCAGGCCTCTGTCCACTAGTAATTACAGTCACTTGACTCCAACTGTGGAGTTAGTTTAAGCCAACGCAATACTTTTTGGCTCCTGAAGCGCTTTCAGAAAGCGCTTGCATGAGAAACAAGACAATCTGCTGGAGAAGTGCTACAGGACTGGAAGAGGAGGATGCCAACTGTGGAATATACTGTACAGAGAGGAAGAGCTAACAGACTGATGGACAGATGGAGAGAGATGGACTGGCAGTAAAGCAGGCAGAAGGAAAAGTGTATTGATTCAAAACATTGGTGGGTGAAGAGGGAGACAATAAGATTGAGGATGAGTCAGAGGAAAGAGAACATTGGAGAACAATGTGTGACTGTAAAAAGACGAGGAAGCAATAAGAGACTGACGCTGAGGATGAGGTCAAATGGTTAATCCATGGCTAGAAAAAACAAGAGAAGAAGAATGAACGCTTCACAAGGGGATTTATTATACGCTCCCATCACTGTGCTGTGAGGGAACACTTGGTGGTGAAGAATTGCAAACCCCAAATCCTGTGGCAAAGAAAAGAGTTAGTCCCATAGACGGTACAAAGCATGGACGTCATCCATTTGTTTCTAGGGAGAGACATTTTGAAGCCCAACATTGGGCGTCACGTTTTGGAAATGCAGACTCAACCGAACTTTCAATCAACCTAGAAAGGAAGGAACTTTACCTCCTATTTGGTTATATTTGTTCTGTCTCTTTTGTATGTGTGTGAACTTTTCAAAAGAAGAACAGTGAACAGTCGTCTCTAAACCCACCGCGAATGCGTCTCTCCCGGTGTTACGGTTTTAAAAGTGACCCTGTAAACTGGAGACCTTCAGCTGAACGTGTCAGTGTTTGTGGAGTTTACACAGCTGTTGAAACACAGAGGGAGTTCCTGGGAATGCAAACTAGTTTAGTTTTTATTAAGATTTGAAAATATCCTCATCAGATATTTAATGATCGTCTAAAGACGTTTATGAGGGATGCATCCGGCTGAAAGTCTCCAGTTAACAGGGTCACTGTTTAAACCAAAACACCGGCCGATCTCTGCCACGGCTTTTTGAGTTCAAAAGGATTTTAAAGCCGTGTTGAAACGTCTTTGCTACTCGCGCTTATCTCTTCTCACGTGTTGATTCAGTGAATCCATCTGTGATGAAATATAGCACCATCTAAAACAGCGCCAGCTGAGTCTCTTCATGCTAACAGGCTAACTGTTGTGTTGCTCATAATGATACCTGCCTGTCCGTCTGCTTCTATGGTGTCATCTGTGATGAACGGCAAATGTCTTTGTCTTACTGCCCTCTACTGGTCTGGTGGTGTAGTGCATTTACTTTTTTCCTCCCTCCATACGTCACTGGCCTGATTTGCACAATCTACCCGGGACTTCAGCCCGTGGTCGAAACGCAGACAACAATGGGGGCACAGGAACCTTTTAGTTCAGGGTAAAGTCGTTCTGGGGGCTAAAAGACCCCGGAACTTTTGGTCGAAATGCACTTATTGATCCTATGATGGATTCCAATGATGGGAAAGCCTGGGAAACGTGTTTTTTCTTTACACCCTCAGAGTGAGGTGCACTTTTCCACAGAGTCCCTGAAAATCTGTGGAGCTGCAACACATTTCAGAAACTGAATCTGCAAAAAGAAGTTAAATCATGACTTGTAATCAGAGACTTATTCACTTAACTACTATTTATGTCCGTTCAGTTTTTAATTGAGGCATTTCAGCAGTCAGAATTTGTTAAACCTCCATGTTTTGACTACAACCTTCTGATTTTCTCATTCTGCCCCCAACATCACTGAGAAACATCACTGACTACGTCTGGTGGTGTAGTGGATTTACTGTTTTTCCCCCTCCATATGTCACTGGCCTGATTTG
Source organism: Notolabrus celidotus (assembly GCF_009762535.1). NCBI lineage: Eukaryota > Metazoa > Chordata > Actinopteri > Labriformes > Labridae > Notolabrus > Notolabrus celidotus. The sequence continues at coordinate 34,266,373 of NC_048278.1, forward strand.
CACAATCTACCCGGGACTTCAGCCCATGGTCGCAATGCAGACAACAATGGGGGCACAGGAACCTTTTAGTTCAGGGGGCTAAAAGACCCCAGAACTCTTGGTCGAAATGCACCTTTAGAGACTTTAGGTACGATGAGCAGGCCTGCATGCTGGGAGCGTAGTTTTCTAGAGGGGTAATAGGGCGCTATGAGCTCTTTAAGATATGAGACACTTAATTTGTTTACTTTTTTGCATTCATGTCTTTGTTGATGTCACTTTGAAAATCAAATTTTACGGCCACAGTCTGAGTTAATCACAGAAATGTTTCAAGGACCTTTGTGTGGCAGCCTCTATTTAAATTCAATGATCTCCCACATTGTGATTCAGTGAACACACACAGGCGTCAACTTTCTCCTTTGTTCCAGAGAAAGACAAAATCTATGCTGATTTATGTTGGATGAAAATGAAAAACATGGAGGATTAAGTCTTTCAGTGTCTGAGTTATATTTCCTTTAATGTCGAGTCGATCTGTTGCTTCAGTCAATAAAAACTAAATTGCTGATTTGTGAGAACGGGCTAATGAAAGGGATAACGGCTGCTGAAATGAGCAGCTCAGCACAAAAGCCAGTCGTGGAGTCACATTCACACCGTCAAGGACAGAGACGTGGTTCCTAACACAGAGCAGAATTTCACACAAGCATTTATTCACTTAAGCTCTAACACTTTAAGCAGCTTTATTGTGAAATCGAGGCGTCCGGACTTACAGAGCTGTTAACCTGAGATGAAATTCATTAGTTTGGCTTTTACTTAGTGTCCCATTATAGTCCAAATCCTTCTTTAGCGGCTTTTCCACGCTGAGTCGGATTTAATTCTGAGAGGAAATTTAAAGTTTCGGTACAAAATATCAACAGTTTAGAAATGAACCCAAACCCTGTAAATCCCTGAAGTTCCAGGAAGTAGACTCGTCCTGTTTGCCTCTGCAGAGTTAGTTTAAGGAGCTTACAGAAGTCAAACCAGGAGGACACCTTATCATCATTTCTGCTTTTTCCCTTCCATCCCTACTTCCTGTGATCATTTCATTGAATGCATATGATGCATTCTGCTTCATTTCTACACCTTATACGCCCCTCCTGCACCAGCTCCAATTTATACTTTGTCCCCCTAAAAGAAGGTCTTGTCCGACTTTGAATTATTCACACA